>NW_028301547.1:2226666-2578333 GCF_042242905.1 Orbicella faveolata
AAACTGCTCGAAATGTTCCAGTTTTTATGAACCAATTTAAAAAACTCTATCGCCCTGTGTTTTGTTCGAAGAAACTTGAAGGCTTCCTTTTCTTTTTTCCGTTTTTTTTTTTTTTGTAATCTGTGTCATTCTTCCCCATTCTAAACAATTCTAATTCCTTTGTGCTAGGTTTCCTTTAATTTAAGGGTAATTCTGTAAATCGTGGAAAGACATCAACATTGTTATAGGAAACAGCAGCCTCCCTGTATCTTAATTTGCGCAAAATCATAGCAAAGATTAGCTCAAAGTTTTACTTTTATCCTTTGTTCTTATAGGTCGTCAAGCATAGCCAAGACCTTGGACATCGACAAATCCTGGACGCACAAACATACGGTAATGCAAAAGAACTGGCGACAGATTACCAAAAGACGAAATCAATGCTCTACAAGCGCCTGCAGGAGACTGGTTATGGACCTTGGGATTTGATGAAGAAACCACCAGAGTTGAGTCACTTTAATTAGCTGGATATATTGCAGTCATGTTTGTGTGTTTATTGTTGATTCACAAGAGATTTTAAACAGAAAACGACATTAGTTCAAGATAGCTGAACCAAAAACGATCCTCATTGTATTTAACTGTCTTTGTTCCCTTCCTTGTCACGTCAGTATCTGAAGTTTATAGCTGAAAATGGGTCGGACGCATCCCATTCAATTCTCGAGCTGATTAATACTTTCAGATCAAAATTTCGTGAGGTTTCAGCAGGTTTTAACACTTATGTTTGGTGTACATTTTTGACAGATTTTAATAATTTTAAACAGGTGTAATATATTTGAGATGTGCACAGTAGTTCATGGTTTACACGGTCGAAGACCGCAAGAAAGTTTAAATATTAGTAGCATGCGTCTTGTAAAACACCTTCAGTAACACGAGAGAAAAACCAACCAGGGACAATCGGGAAGTGACTTGAAACTTGAGGGGATCGTTTTCGGTAAATCTTCCTTGAAACCGTCGTAGTATTTTTTTTTTTTTCGATTATCATTGTCCAATCAGAAACAGGTACTCCGATTTGTTGTCACGATTGCATAGCGTCAGCAGTACGTGTTGCTTGCTGACGCCACTGAAAATCAACGGGTTCAGTCAATCCAGTTTCAACGATGAATACATGAAGCTCTTTCTTTTATTTTGTTTGCTTCAAAAGCAGTTTTTGTATTGTGAGTTTTTATAACCAATTTTTAGTTAGATCCCTCAAATGAGATTAGAAGTTGACAACGGTCTCGTGAGAGACTCGAGGTGGTTAAAATTTATATCAGCCGCTTGATAGCGAGCGGAGATGTCTAGCAAGCGATTATAATTGCTTGATGTTCATAATACAGTAGAACCCAGCTTCCATCAACTCATTGTTACGGCGACTTTAGTTTGGCCTAAACAAAAGCTCAGTTAGTCGTTTTCGCGTCAAGAACCGCTTTTATACGACGTTATTTTGGTGGCGTGTTTGAAGTCGCATAAATGGGATCGTAGCATTTGGGAAAAAATAGTCAATAGTTCTCTCAGAGATATTGGAAGTAGTGGTCCTTGCTTGCTTTCCTTCGTATTTCTTCGCTTGCTATATATAGTACTTAGTTTTAGAATGAAAATTACAGTTTTAATCCACTGGAAAATATATAGACTACCAGTAGTACTTCTTTCGCTTAGTCCGTCCTGCGTGACGCGAAAGAAAACCGCGAGAAAAAAATGGCCGACCCCAGGAGTCGCGAGGCCATTTCTTCTTCACAGTTTATTTACGGTCACGTTCGATGGACTATTAAAGCGAACGAGGGACTACTCGTAGTCAAGAAAAATATAAAGAATATCTTGTTTTATATAGATCTAGTTATCTGTACAAAATGATTAAAATTCAGACGTAATTACTGCTTATTTATATTATATACATGTAAGGGTACATTTGTGCTCTCTCTTGGGTTCTTGCATTGTGCTGGACGAGCGTTTTAATGGCGTGGGATTCCGAACTGGTGAACATTTTTACTTATTGTGATGGAATGTTGTCTTGTTTCACGCAGAATAGAGCATTTTATCTTGAGTGTCGACAATGTTTCGATTTTTCTTTGGTTTTGCACTGCTACGCTAACTCGCGCCACTTTGTCACTCAGATAAAACCAAAACCAATCTTGTTTCGCTCGCACACTTTTTCCCGCGCGATGCGTCGGCAACACGTATTTGCTCTGAGTTTTGATGGGTTCATTGGATTGTCTGTGGCCTTTTTGATTGGCTAGAATGATTACTATGGTTTTGGTTTTACGACACTCAATTGAAAACCGCTCTAACACGTATTCAATTGTAGGTTTTAATTACGTTCAACAAGTAAAGTGAACGTTTGCGAAAATCAGTCGGATATTTGATTTTACATTTTTAGACCAATTATGATAATGAAATTATCAACATGACTTGTACAGCGTTTCCTGAGGGATGTGTGTGTGGGCAAGTAGAGAATCGAATTTAATTTATGTCACATTGTTAGTAACCAAAGGTACATTTATATGTGGAGTGTTATACATTAAAGTTCTTCCATGTAAGAATTCACCTTCCTTGTTGAGTTTTCTTTTGATGCTTTTTAATTTATTTCTAAGGCAATGATCATACCGAACTCGCAAAGTGAAGCTCAGTTGAAGGTCACCGTGTCGTTGAAAATACTTCTTCAAATGTCATACAAAGAAATTATTACCCTAAATTTTCTTGGCGCGAAGATGAACTGCAAAAACGTTAAAATGGCGCGTTCCTCCGTTGGCATTCGAACTCTCGTTGGGCCGAGTGGTTATGTTAGGGTTAAAGAATGAATCAATATCATTTCAAGGAGGTAAAAACGTGGAGAGATCAGAGGAAACTCAACAACACTAAGCAATTCAGCAACCTCGTTTCCAGGGTCTCTCTTCTTGAAGGGGAGAGAGAGAGACTGCAAACGTTGCTCGCACAAAATTAAATTTTTCCCGCCAAAATAACAAATCTCTCTTTTCTCAAATAACGCGTCCTCCTCAACAACCCTTAAAGATGAAGTCATCTCCGGTCAATAAAATCGTTGAGGTTCTACTGAGGTAATCTAAATAAATCTTTAAATGGGAGATACACTAATCTCGTTCCGCGAGTCTTCGTATCTTATTGCGGAAGCTCTCCGACCGCTGATCAAAGGGAACGAAGACCTTGTGTACGAGGTGTACAAAAGTACAGATATGACGAGCACGTGCTCACAGAAACCTAAGTTGTTGAGACTTCAGTAAAATAAACAAAAGATTATTTTACACGTATAGACTCAAAAGTGTTTTTTTTTTCTACAATGAACATCCAGTATATGCATCTGAACAGAACAGTTTTGAATACAGAATACTCCGTAATACACAAAAATGGAGTCACATTAAAGCGATATAATCTATTCGTATAAAAGCTGGAAGTAACACGTGTTTCATTGTCCTCGGTATCTAAGGTGTCTGTTCGCTTCGCAACGCAACCGGTCAGAAGCTTCCAGACAAATTTGAATTCAATTTGGAATGAATAATATACCCTATTCTTCTCTTGTGTTTTCGTTCTTAACGTATTTAGTTTACACAGCTTTAAGTTTAGAATACTGACGTTAAAACGTGCGAGGAAATGACTCTCTATCTTTTTAAATACCGTTTGACTGTTGTTACATACGAGTGTCTACGCCGGAATATGCATTTATTCCACGGTTGATATTACACGACAGCATTGTTTTTTTACGGCTTTCAATGTTCCGAGATTAAAAAGATAAGTTATTCACTGGCGCACTCATCTCAATAAACATAGCAAAAACGAAATAATTGTCAGAGGAGAGCGTCGCAGTCAAAAGATACCATCGTCATTTTCTGTTTACCATTTCCCGGTGTCGCCTTCAAGCCCCGTCTCCAACGTGCGGGCGAAAAATTGATGTGTTTTTCCACGTCCCACTGTTTGAAACACTTCCTTCCCTGGAAATTCGTTAAGAATCTTATTTACCAGTAAATAAATTCCAAACGTCTTTCATGTTCTGACATGTAACAAGCAATGATATGAAGTACGGGTTTATTACTTCCATGTACTGCGCATACAAAACCAGAAATACAGGGCCGCTCCACGAATCACATGCGTGTATTTTCATTATACCATTTCAGTTGAAATCGCGTATCAAGCTGTTTTTTCGCCCCACGAGCTCGTTTCTCCGTGGCTGCCTGAAAATTGCGTAAATTCAGAGCAAGAACTTGCAGAAATGATAATTCTTAACGCCTATCAAACGCGTATATAAATTACATTCAAATAATATTTAACAGTCACCTGCAATGGCCGGCAGCTGAAGAGACACCACGCGTGCGCCCTTAATTCCCTTGACAATAACATGAATGACAGTTCGAAAAGTTAAAGTTTTTTTGCATGAAATTCTCAATCGCTTAGCTTTCGAATGCAAATCATGCGCCCTTTCTCGCCGCACGACTAAATGCAAATAACGAATACAAACATTGCCAAAACTCGACGGCTTTTTTGGCAAGGCTCTTTTTTTTTCTTGGAGAAAAACCATCGATATTTTTCAATTGGTGTGTCCTGTTCACGGAATCGCAGACGGATAAATTGACGGAGGAGTAATTTTTACCGCAAGAAATAAGAATGATTTGTGGAAAATTCTCCTTGCTGAAAGCATATGTTCAATTGCTTGTTTCTTGTTGACTAAGCGTGAAGGAAAGAGAGCACCTGTCCATTGGCGAATTTTTCGATTTTTTTCTACTCGGATTTCTTGCTGGGTTTTGCCCGCAAAACCACAAGAGTACCAACGTGGACTGTTAAAGATAATTTTTATGGGATTTGTGGCCGCGTTGGGGTGAAACAAACGCGCGGAGCCGATGAGGAATTCCCTTTAGAAATGAATGAGTCGAATAAGATTGCAACCAAGGAAATTGTTAGCATAAGGGAGGAAGACAAGATAGACAAAAGAGAGGAGGACCCGAGCATGCAAGATGTGGAATCACCGGGTAGTTCGAGCGATCAAGATTTCGAACTGCAAAAACAACGCAGCCAAACATCTTCTTCGCCGCCGCAAACTGCAAAGCGAAAAGATCGGGTGAGCATAAATGTTGGCGGTGTCAGACACGAAACGTACAGAAGTACTCTAAAAAATATTCCCGATACAAGGTTATCTTGGCTTGCAGATGCCTCGCCTGGCTCAGTGGACTATGACGCGGACATGGGCGAGTATTTTTTCGACCGCCATCCTGGCGTGTTCGCCAACGTTTTAAACTATTACCGCACGGGCAACCTTCACTGCCCGTTGGACGTTTGCGGGCCTTTATTTGAGGACGAATTGAGTTTCTGGGGTATTGACGACCAACAAGTCGAATCGTGTTGTTGGTTAACATACCGGCAGCATCGAGACGCTCAAGAAACGCTTGCTGCGTTTGAAGGGGTGGAATTCGACAACGATTACGAAGATGAAGAGCTGGATTTTGGAAGATACGGCTTTGCTTTCGCGGCTGAAACACAACCTGATACGACCTGGTGGCAAAAATATCAGCCGCGAATTTGGACGCTAATGGAAGAGCCTTATTCTTCGAAGCTCGCTAAGGTAGGTGTGAATAGGAGTTTTAAAAGGCACAAGGCCGTTTTTGATGCGGTGAATCTACTAGAAAGCCTTACAATTTGAGCTCATTTAAGAAGACAACACGCGTTGTATTCTGAGGTTTACAACTTACAATTAAACTCCCGACCGTGTAACATGCAAATTTCTCCCATCCATACAACGAAAAACGGCGCTTTTCTTGTCAATGATAGAAAAAGTTCGTTTCGTTTGAAGCGCGCGAGTGATATTGAAGTTTTAAAGAGTATTTTGTAATTGTTGCAATAAACGGCAACACGCCTTGAAAAGGAAGGGCAAATTAAAAACCCTATATATGCCCGAAGCGTGTTTTACTCATAAAAAATTGAATCTTCCACAATACATTTTCAGTCATGAGATGGAGTCGATGTTACAATCGTACGACTGTTACTAAACCACTCGAGAAAAATCAAGTAAATGTATGGCCTGCGAAGTTTTGTGTTGTCATAAATTTTTGAAACATTCAAAGTGATTTTTTTCCCTCGACCTAAAGTCATATCTTGCTCGAAGCTGTTTACGTTATTTCCCGTAGCGCCAAGCACGTAGAAATATACAAAATACGCGATGAACAAATTGTGGTGTAAAAAAGATGAAAACCTCAATCGTAAATATTGTGGATTAAACGCTAGCGACGTTCCCTTTAACTTAAGATGTTGCATTTTTGAGGTTTTGCGAAAGACAAGTTGAAAATTGTTGACCTTTTGAAGAAAGGCATATTTAAAATTCATATCTGAACTAATATCTCGGTCTGCATATGTTAGTACACCACACTTAGTTCAAATTAAAAGCAGTTATAGAAGCTTTCTGCCGCGTTGCTGTCAAACCTAACTTGAAAAAGATCATTTGAGGGCAAAGGAAATTTAGTGGGTTTAGAGGGGAAAAATTTGATTGAAATTCTATTAGGCTTCGTATCATGAGTAGACCTAACTCGCTGATAGGAAATCAAATATTTATGAGACGTGCCTCCAATATGATTGCTTTATATTCGGTTCCCGGCGTGTTGTGAATTCCTCTAATCCTGAAATTGCAAAGTCCACTCGATTTAATGGTCCAAAGTGGTCGGGCTAGAAAGATCGCCAGTAACTTGCGTGCCGCGCGCTTAAAACACTTTAATAAACCATCGATTTTTATTCTGAATAAAATTCAGTTGATAAGCTGGAAAAAAAAACGCCTGATTTTTCGCTCTTTTTTGTCACGATTATGCCGAATTTCTCAGCATGTAGACTCTATGATTACCGCTTTAAAGCGTGAACGGGTTAGTTAAAATCCAGAATATACCACTTTTATTCAAAAGCAACGCAGCGGTTGAGAATTACATACACTAAAAATCGAAATATTTTCACACATTTTACTAGCTTATCGGCTCTAAAGTGTAGTTCAACTAACCACAATCTTCCAAGCCAGCAGTTTAGTACAGAAATTGAAGAGATGGATTTTCAAAACCTGTTTTCTTTGATCGTCTTTAGTTTTGGCATTGTTAGTCTTTTCAAGCGGCAAGATCAAAACAGTTCGTATCCACGGAAATATCTGTTAAATTCTCCGTATGTAGTCTAGAGTATTTTAAATGTTTAACTCTCCTTTAGCGGGGAAATTTCCCCAAAATACATTTAGCCGAAAACGTGCGGAAAAAAAATGTATTTTCCTAACACTAGTAGCGCTCGACTTCTGTTTTGACGAAATAAGTTTCGAGTTGGTTTCTTTTCAATATTTCATTTTAGTTTATTCACTCTCGTTGCCAAGCATTATTTTTAAAAGTTCTCTTTATTTGAATTAACAAGGGACAGACGCAATATTTCTTTCCTGACATTGAACGCGTTGGATTTAAGAAGTAGACTGATTCAGGCTGTTTTCTTCATGCTAAAGATAAAATCCCTCTGGTGTAAACAACTTGATACTAGGTAACCCAAATAAATTGAACCCCCTTGCGTGTTGAAAGTAAGAGCTAATGTACGCTTTGTAAAACATAAATTCCGAGGAAAACAGAAGGGAAAGATACATAAATGATTCGGTCCATTTTTCTGCAAATATTTACTTAGAGAAATATTCTCTAACTCTGAAGAATACAACAACCAGTCATTACACGACAGTAGCGTGTATTATAGGTAAACAATTGAGAAGGTTACTTACTACGGAGATATTATCACTTACTCAATTTCCACAGCTTAAGTTTTCTAAAAAGAAACCATGATAACTTCAAGCCTTTTGGCCTCAGTTTTTAAACTGGAATAAAGTTCATTCTGAAGCACCAAATTCAGATTTAAAGAGTTGAAATCGAGATTTGTACTTCGTAGCCAGCGAAATATTGGAATTAATTGTCCGTGATAATTTTTGTTAGAATTGAAACTTATCTGCAACAAGGCGAGACTATAAGCCATACTTGACAACTATAGTAATTTTCTGCTTTGAGGAAACTGAGAAACTTTTGGGCTTTTAATTCTTCAGGTGTAAAGCGAAGGCAAATGTTAGCCGTCAATTATCGCACCAGTAGAACAAACTATCCCGTGAAATTTTGTTATCCCTTCAATTCACGAGAGTGACCAAGGTTTGGATTCTCTTTACAATATTAACATGTCAGTCGCCAGTTAGGTGATACGAATAAAGAAACTCATCAAGGATAGGAACATTGTCCTGATGTATTACCAAGTTATCAGACGAACTAACATTAAAACAAGCGAACGGCGATAAGTAATAAACAACAAAATTTCAAGTGAGGTTTGCATAAGCTGTTTTCGTGATATATCAAACTCGAAAGACCGTGTTTGACCAAATCTCCAAACACTGAGAAGAGAGTTGAAAATATAATACGACGGGCAGCGGGAGCATTTTTGACGAACTTCAAAGTGTTTGGAAATGTGGTCAAACACTGTCTTGAGCGTTTGATATACCTTCTCAATCGAACCTAAAACTAGGGAGAAAACGGAGAAATGAGGTCGTTAAAATCTATGCTTATTAAGAACAGATACATCCAAACACCGTCACGGTCATGATTTCATTTGTTTAAGCTTGATGAATTATTAATGAAGTTGAGAAGGGTAATTTATAATCGTTATCTCAGGAAGAACTACACCCAATCAACAGACGTCTGATTGGTTCCTAATTTCGCGAGAAAATTCATAACCGAGCTAGCAACAACCAATCGGAAAAGTTACAGGCACCTACGTCATCGTTATGAATTTTTTGGGCCTCTGCAAGTGGGAAGGGATGGAGGGCGCGAAGAAAGAGGTTTGTTTACTAAGAGCAAGGGAAAACTTAACTTGAGAATTTATTTTTTCTTTCAGGTGATCGCCTACACAACACTAACGCTGATTGTCCTGTCTGTGATTCTGTTTTGTCTGGAGTCCATGGCGTTTTTCCAAAAGGAAAAACCCAAGCTGGCGCTTGAAATCCTGGAAGGAATCTGTGTTGCTTGGTTCACTTTAGAACTTCTGGTTCGCTTTACGTTTTGTCCAGCAAAATTGGAATTCTTTAAGAAGGTCATGAACTGGATTGACTTCTTGGCGATCGTTCCTTTTTACATTAGCTTGTATCCGGCCAACTCTGATGTTGAAATCTTAAACATTATCCGGCTAATCAGGATTTTCCGAATCTTCAAACTTTCCCGGCATTCGTCAGGGCTGCAAATTCTTGGACACACTTTGCGTGCGAGCGTGCGCGAGCTTCTTCTGCTAATCTCGTTTCTGATTATCGGTGTCGTGCTGTTTGCTAGCTTAATTTATTACTGGGAGAAAGACGAAGAGGGCACAAGATTTTATGACATACCAAACTGCTTCTGGTGGGCTGTAGTTACCATGACGACGGTTGGCTATGGTGACATGGCACCTGCCACCACAATGGGCAAGTTCATCGGTAGCATTTGCGCGGTTTGCGGCGTGCTGACGATAGCACTTCCGGTTCCGGTCATTGTCAACAACTTTTCTTTATATTACTCTCACGCCCAGGCGAGGCTCAAACTGCCGAAGAAGCGGCGAAGAGTTCTCGTGAACGCTCCGAACGCTCTGAAAGCGTCGGCAGTAGTCGAGAACGGAATGAGCGGCGATTCAAATGGCAGTTCGGATAGCGGCTGCGCAGAAAACAGCACTACTAACGGCGGAAGAAAGTGCAGTCTTCTAATCACAGATGAACTCAATGAGATAAAACCGAGACGTCCTGTTAGAAGGGACAGTCATCTGTTTAATAACACAACTACGACTTCCAATGGTGATGCAGGTACCGCCAACAGCAGGCCGAGTTACGCGATGCAGAAACGACTATCAATGAGACCAACTGTTCCTACATTACCTGAAGTAGAGTGAGCCGGAAGCTGAGATCTACATCTCAAGGTATTTGGAGTCAACGGATTGAATGGATTTAAAATGCTAGTGTATTGTTTTTTTATATCTGTGTTTCTTTTCAAGCTAAAAAAATAAAAAGAAATTGTTAAACGAGCCCGCAAGTGCGCAAATTGCTTAAAAGTGTATCAATACGATCGTGAGAATTGATACTAGATTTAATGAAGATGATAGGTTGGCGATGATGTGGTGTTTGTCTCATGAAGTGTACTCGCGGTATTCAAGCTCTTTTGTTCAAGGAGAGGATAACAGCTGACCGTGCAGTCTGAAAACTCCGAGTTCCAAGATGTTGTATTCATGATCAAAGCGGAGTGTTAAATTTTATCAACAGTTTAATTACTTTCAGTTGTTTACAGTAGTAGAAATAAACTGTTGTTACTTTAGTGGATACTCCACTGTATGGAGAGTGCTGATGTAACTCAGGCGAAGAAGCCTGGTTGTGCTGTGTTTCAGCATTACTATGTATATGTCTGGATGGTAAGCTGTGATACAGGACAACTAATCTACCTCAATACATATACTGTTTTATGCTGACCTTACTTTTTTACTCCTCAGCAGGAATAGTGAGGCAACAACCCTCGATAACCACAAGACAACGCACCAGGAGACCCACCCTAGGTACAAGAAATAGCAAGTGAATAAAGATAATTCGTTGAAACTACAACCACCCTCAGAGGGGGAGGAGTAAGTGGAAATACCATTACGCTACACACGCTGGCCAGCGGTCCTCAATGCTCAAGGGAATGAAATGAAAATGCGCCCGGCATGTTTTCAATTGAAGGCCGGAAATTTAATTCATTACAACAGACCCCAGTTTACTGGAAACATGAAAGTGTCTTTTTCGCGGGCGAAATGAGTTAGAATCATATGATATAAATATGCGAGTACAAATATTCGAAATCCAACTATATACTAAGATCAAGAAAGAGAGAAGATTTTGAAAAAAGTATTTATTTATGTATTTATTTATGTTATGCGATTGTTTGCTGATATTATTAGCTCTTCTGAACTGTGCAATTTACTCCGACACCTGATTTTAAATCAAAATTTCATTGATTATTCTGAATTCAAAAAGTAACTATAAACCAGCAGATCAAAGAGAGATGATTTAGTTTGAACATTTTTGGCCCGACTAGATAATTGATAAGACGACATGAATTTTAAGAAATGATGTTGGATAACAAATTAGTCACCGAGTGAAGCAAATAAGCCATTCAATGCTCAGAAGAGAATATATTCCTGAAAGGAATATGAATTTTAGCTAAAACTGCTCCTAAAAGAGGATTTGAGGTATTAAACCTACGCATGAACGCGGTATGTACCTGGCTTTGTGTCGTAAGAGCCCGCTGTTTCTCCAGGACAGTTACTTTGCTAGGCAACAGGGTGTATTGCAAGGAACGAACCCAAATCCTACCATGCTTTTAGTATTAAAATCTTTGGGTATTTCTCCAGACATTACAAAACCGATAGTTTGTTTTTCAATCGAAGAAGCTGTCATTTCTAAAATGAAAAGCGTAATTAGGATTGGTAAAAAAAATTAGCTCCCGCTTTCCTGAGCAAACAGATTTCTGCTTCCATGCGCCCTTAAGAGAAGTGTGAAAATTAACCTGAAAATTCCTTCAGACGATATTACACAGATCCATAAGCCGTCTGTACTGAATTGACTGCTACTTGGGAGCGAAAATGTAAAACCGATACGATACGCTACACCGAAGAATCTCGATCCCAGAGGCCGCGATACTTTTGGTCAGCACCAAGAAATCGAGACCTCAGGGAAAAATCGGAAGGTAAGCCAGCATTGCTCACAGCGGTTATTCTCTCTAAGCATGTTCAGAAACCGTTATTGAACTTGAACGTATGCGCACAATCATACGGGAGATTTTCTGGTTCTGGTTTCTGATTTTGTCAAGAGCGTTGGGCGTTCAGTCACCGCTGACCGAAAGCGCGTAGGCTCTGGGGACGAGATTACTACACCTGATTGGTCTGTGTGGAGCGCTGTGGAGCTTCGTTCTTAATATGAATTTTTCAGGCCGAATTAATCCCGGAGGTCCTTAAGCGGAAAAAGATCGATAGTGAATCGCGCAAAGCTATCATTTGCTCGGGTAAACACGCCTTTTTATTTTATCTCTTTCGCCTTGCGTATTGCCCGATCCGAATATATCGTACAGGAAAACACAAGGTTGTTCTTGATTATCAAGACAATCGTTTGACAGAAGATGTTTATATAAAAACTTAGATATGTTCACATCCAATCACAGAATTCATATGTCAAGAAGAGTTTATATATTCCCATTTGTAAATAGTGTAAATAAACATGATTGCTATCTGGAGATATTTTCTTAGTTAGATAGTCAGACAGTCTAACCAGAAAAAAAATCATGTTCCGCAGTTTTTTTTAGCTGTTTAGTTGGTGTTACTTGTAAGTTTGAATAAAGCACTTTTAAATAGTTGGATTACATTGTATATTTTCTCATGAGATAGTGTGGAAATTTTTTCTACCGACTTAGTTTTCCTCGGAGCTTTGCACAATAAGAGATGTCATAATATCCTGACTTCCTTTCCCTGCAGGCACAAGTAAGTACATGATAACGGTATCTTTGCGCCACTGGGAACATCCGTTTCCCTCCGGTAAATCCCATATGTGTAAACATAAACGAAAACGGGGTATCTTTAGGTTTCTTTTCTCTAGTAACGTGCTGTTCCCATGTGATCAGTGTTAGAATAAAAGCATGCCTTCTTAGCCAATCAGGTTGAAGGGATCTTCCCGCGCTTGCAACCGGTGTGTTTTTCCAGAACTTTGTACGAGATTGGCTGCGCGTTTTTGTTTTCCCGCGCCTGTCAACCTGCTTTCCCGCGCAACTAACTACAAAACGCAATAGACAGACAACAATGCCCAAAGGAAGACCACACTGATCGACAAACAAATGCATTATTGTATTTACATTTAAAGAAGAGTACATATACCATGTGTGAATACTAGAAGGCAGTTTCTGAAATAAATCTTTCTATAACTTTTTAATAATATTTCTGACGGATTCCGTAAAGATAGACACGAAATTTTGAAAACTATGCGAACTATGTGAACATTATAATTCCTAAAGAACTTCTGGTTTTTAACATTCACACACTGCAGACTTAAGATACCTACTGAAACAGATTTTATAGTCAAGACAGAGTGTACCTGGGTATTTAATTTTCCATACATTCGTAATAAATGTCTCTTTGGGCTAACAATATTTAAAAAAAAAGAAACAAATACATGGGAAACGAAAACCACAAATTACGGGTATAGATTTTTCTTGACTGACAACAGCTGAGGCTTTTCTCAACGTGTTGGCTGTTTGATAGTTTCTTGGTAGATCGGGGTTTAGACAACATCAAAATTCGTCGTGGAAGGATTGACCGAACTGCGTCACGTAACTTCCGGCAAAAATCTCATGGCTCATGACGAACTCGTCAGCGGTCAATTTCCCATCCTGAATACAAAAACAAATCACGATGCTATTAATTGATTGATTATCAAGATAACAGTTAACGTTTCGGCAGCTTCTAGATTGCGTGATTGTACACCATCAGATTGTCGCATCAGACTCTCAGAGTGTCACGCGGTCTGTCGGCACGTTAGACTCGAAGGGGGAAGTAAGCAAGGCAACCGATCTTTGTTATTCGTGCCCGTGTGTGCAATTTGAAGTCCACCACTCTTATTTCAGACTGAAGTTGGTCGCGTGCTCAAGAAAGTGCTAATGATTGGTTAAATTCATAAATAAGGTACACTATACTTCTAAAACTACATAGATTTCTCTGGTTTCGGTAGAAATTGTAGGTGTTGGAGTATTTGGTGGATATGGGTCTCTTGATAATCAACTCCTGTCACACGCTGTTACTCCACAAGGCATCTTACATAAAGACCTCAACAGAACTTCATCCTTTGGTCAAAACTCTTTACTGATCAGTCTGACAAACGTCTTTCGAGACCGACATGTTGCAAACTTAAGACACCCGTTTCTCTTGCTGATTTCAATAGCAGTTTTCTCGGTGAGAGGGAAGCTTCTTTTTTCTTGTTTCATCTTTTAGAACTGTACGGTAGTACACGAACATATAAAATTTAACTAGGTATTAAATACCTTGTTCATATCAGCATATTCTATTAAATGTTGAGCTTCACCCAGGGCCTTGTTGAAGTTTCGTGGTCTTCTCCATTCTTCTATTTCTTTCTGGGAAAACAAAAACGCAACAATTTTTCCGATGAATAAAAGTTTTGCACGTGCTAGATGAGTCAGTCAGAAGCTTACAGATGTAACATTGTCTTGTTTGGAAACACATTCTCGAGGCACCTCGTATACGTAAGTGATGGATTAAGCAAGGCTGGGTTTCTCATCTGCTTCTTGTCCAGTCCAAACAACTGGTATTGCCAAATAAAATCTAGGTATTCCAAGGGACTCTAATCGTACTTACTAGGTTAAGGTAGCCATCGTGGTCTACGTCATACTTCTCATTAAAATCCGCTATGTATAAGGAATTAAAAGTTGGCATATCTATGTACGCTGCAAGAGAGAGGAAAACTACGTTAGAAAACAAGGGAAGAATGTAAAAAGGATAAGACAGTGTACTTATTGAATGCTTGCTTTAACTCAAAACTATATTCTAAGAAGAATTTTTAAAAGCAATTTCAGAGTCAGAAGCAACACGAGAAAAGCATACATGAGACTGACTATGCAAATTGGTATCCGCTTCGCAGGACTAAACATATTTTATGCAGATGCTAGTGTGGAACAAATTCGTTCGGGAGGGCGGGAAAATGAGAGACCCTGGGGATGAGGTTGAGTATGGAATAGCATCAATTTTTACCTTGGAATAATTTAAAACTAATCTTGAAAGGCCGACGCCCGGAGCGCGTGCATGGTAAAATCAGTCAAACTACTCCGTAGAAAAAGGTAAGTATATTAAGGATAGCTCACCTAAATACTCGTCCAGAGAAAGGCGGCCATCGTGGTCATTGTCGTATTTATCCATTAATTCCTGCAAATAAGGTTTAATATAGTTAGAGATTTCCACTCCCATCGAGCTTGACAATACCGAATAGAGTCATTTTGGACAAAAACAGGTCTGACTTATTTACCCCCTGTTATGATTCGGAGCAAAAACGAGCCAAACTGGAAAGCCTAACTAAACATTTGCAATCCAAGACAAAAACATTCAAATTTGTTTACACCTACCACGGCAATATAAGGCAGCATGATTTCATGTTCTTTGGGATGATGGAAATACTCGTATTCTTGGCGGTTCAACATGCCATCTTTGTCTTGGTCGCTGTATCTCCACTTCTTCTTATCGTAAACAACGTACTTTTCCAGATTGGATCTTTCCCATCTGCTGTGCATATCTGTCAGGCAGCGAATAATCATTCGTTAATGATCCAGGAAATAAGGCTTGTTCTTCGGAAGAGATAACGAAGAATATCGAAAGAGACAATGGGCTATAGCTAATGCAAGTTGATAAAATATCAGGCCCCGTTCATAGTACGCCGCAGAAATTTGAAAACAGCGTTTTCACTCTGAAACGCATTACATGTTTCCGTCCACACTACGCTTGGGAAATCTAAAAACGCGACAATCAACGTTCATTTTGGATTTAAGTTTGACGAAAACTCGAGCAGGGAAATCACAAGATTCTCGTAACATCATCGTTTTCGAGAAGCTTCGTATCAAAATGTATTCCGTCTACACTAAAACGCAAAGCCGGCGACGACGTTTTAAATTCCTTTGGTTTGAAGAGCGTTTTCGAAAAGCTCTGTTTTCGTGACGGATTAGTGTGGACGGTAGGCCTAATAGTAGAACTAATATAAAGCTGGGAGTTCAAATTTCTCCGTCATAGTGTGGTCAAGGCCTCACTTTGGTATGAAATAAGATACAAAACACATATTTATGAGGCCAAGCTTGAACGAGGATGTGGGAAATAATACACGTTGATCTAAAATAGCCCAAGAATTTTAAGAAATTATTATCTCTTGTTAAGCAGACCGAGAAGAGCCCCTCACTCCTCTAGAGAAATGCGTCGTAGGATTTATTCTATAAAATGGCTACAACTGCAGTGTATTTGCCGGTGAAAAATAGCAATTGGTTACGGGCAAATTATAACGCAAACTGCAGACATGATGTTCTATAAATGTCGATACTTTTCTTAGCAGATACCAACCCTCCTCGGTGAATCCAAACGTCCTTGTCATATACTCCTTCCACGTGACCTTGTCGTTGTTATTCATGTCCAGATCTCTAAATATGGCGTCCACGTCCTCGTCAACAGTCCACTTCTGCATCTTGTGTCGAACCCAGATCTCTAGCTCGGCCTCCTCTACAAAGCCATCCTTATTGATGTCGATACGAGGCACTAACATTCTGGAGAAATGAAATGAGATGACGAAATCTTACCTCGTTTTGCTTTGAAAGGCAATCATGTCTTTCGCAACAATCAAATTACTCAGACGTTGTGTAACCGATGAAAATATTTCATACAAAAACATTTAAATGCAGGGCATCGCACGACACACAAAGGCTCTGAGGAGCTGCTTCCATATTTAATTTTTCGTAGAGGGTTTCTGCCATACCAGTTTGGTAACTCTGGCCGGCGGGAAAAATAGCGTTACTAATCATGCATTTCAAATTGTTACGACTTGATTCCATAAATCCCTAGAAAAATTCCAAAAAGTGCAGTCCAGTCGAATATCATTCTCCTATAACGCGCTTTTAACGAAGAACTGACTTTGAGGTGAACAAGATTTGGTGTGCAAATCAAAAAGGTAAAAAAACAACATCAGCGATCGAACCGAAAGAGGGAATAAAGTAAGCATAAATTTAAGTTCATTAGTTGAAGTAGAAAGATCGTTTTGGCCAGGCGACGAATTTTTCAAGGTTTTTTTCAAGGTTTTTAGTAACGCTTAAAATTAAACGAACCAACAAAGACTATTCAGGCGTAAAATTGAAAAGAACAGGTTCATTACACGTCGCTATGCATAAATTTACCTCAGTCCCAGAACAATTTTAAGCAATACCACTTTTGAATTGATCATGAGAAAATGCCTGATCGAGCCACAATCGATTTGTTTTTGCGAGCTACATAACAATATTATCACTCGTAGTTCTAAAAGCATTAGTTCTAATATGAAAAAAGTAAGCTTCTTAAATGCACAAGCAAGTAAAATCGCGGACACTAGTTACCTGTCATACAAGGACCAATGAGCAAGCGACTCGCTAAGATCTTGCTGCAGGTAAGGTACTAAGAGTACTAAGTTTGGATCGAGGTTCAATGATCATTGTAATGCACAAATCATTAAGAGAATTTTGAGAGACGCAACAGCGTTTGGAATATTTGCTCAGCTGTTTATTTGTTGAAGGAATAATTTATTTGGCATGTTAAAGAACCGCGCGTGGATTTTTTTTTTGATCAATTATTATTATAATAAATGAAAAAAAATATTGGAAAAGAAATCATCGGGTAGGGAAAAGTTGTTCGTTATCGTAGAGGTAAAGAAAAATATTTCTAGTCCTTTTATTTGACAGGCGATGATAATAAATACACAAACAGTACGAGGGGTTACGATCTTTAATAAACTCTCCGTTCTTGTTATATATATATATTTTTAGATTTTGCCGTGATTTAGAATTCTAATTGAATGTAATATCATTAATTCGATGAACAAGTTGCGATCGAAATAGATGATCGTAACGTTAGATTTGTTTAGAAAATTACAAATTCCAAACAAATCTTTCGTAATGGATCATACAGAAGTTTATCCACAATGTTGGGATTTTTTAGTTAGTAACACAGCGCCATTTAGTATTGGACGTTTACCAAATTATGGCGTCTTATTATAATCTTGATATCTATATTAGTGACTGTATTGGTTTGTAATTATTCCAGTTTTGTTTTTAAACAATGTATAGATTACCTGAGACGTCTCCTGGACTCCTGAGGGGAAAGTTTTTCAAACTCTTTAGCCAGCTTCTCTCCGAGAAAGGCGACGTGATCGTCGTGATTGCTATGTGTCTGTTGCCCGAAGCTGTGCTCAGAATGCGACACAGAACAGCTGAACAGTGAAGCGAGAACGACGAACAGAGAAAGAGAACGGCGCGGCTTCATGTTAAGACCTAGCTCAATTTCCATGCGTTAGAAAGTTTGTTCGTTGAAGAGTACGGAATCGATTACTTGTCTTGTTATTTACGCGGCCATGTTTAGCCAGCTGTGACGCGTGGTAGGACCACAGGTGCGCCACGTTCCCTAAGCAAAGCTACTGGTCCGTCGTGGACTGGATCCAGAGCATTCATGAAATCTGGTGCCCATTCCCAAGATCAGGCTGATCTGTCCGCTTCGTGTTTACGTTCCCTAGAAGCGTTCACGAATTTCTAAGACGTTTTCCTAAGCTAAACTTCTCTCGATTTGGTCTTGTACCTTTTTTTCAACCAAATGAAAACACGGGATATATATTCGACTACGGGTTGCAGCGACATATTCCAAACAGACCATATTGGTATTCTCGGTATTGAACTGGAACTGGCTTGCAACTGAGGCTAATACAGGGAGTCTATTCAAATGGAAATAACATTTCATCATCCATCAATCAGTCGCCTTTTGCCGCCACCTCTGCCCCCGCTAAATGTCTAGGATCCGAGATAGTATTTATCCCTTTTTAATGATATTCGCTCGCATGAGCCTCCATTGCAAGCTAGTACCAGTCCAATACCGCGAATACGAATATGGTCTATTAATTTATACTCTTGGCAAACCAAACTAGGAATGGGAAAGCTAATTTTCTGGTTGGAGTGAAATTATACAAGATGAGGGTAGACTAGAACTGAAATAAACTCCTTTTATTGATTTGTTTTTTAATTAAAAATATATTATCCGAGGATGTTAATATAACTAACAGTTGACCCTATAAATAAAGTCATCATTATTTTATTATTTAATAATTATTTATCATAAACGACAGTCGTATTCTAAAAACTGAAGTGCTAACCGTAAAGCTGGACTGTCTCTGTCAGGCACTTCGCATCTTTTTCCGACAACAGTATAAACTACTGTGTAAATACTTTTTCATTAAAATAATATAAATATAATATAACATATAATTGCTTCTTATTGCAAATAATAACGATAATGAAGATGAACATTGTTAAACCTCAGATTTTTGGCAGCTTTTGGCTCAACTTTTATCCGTTATAAATATCTTTAAAAACTAATATATTATAACATAATGTTTTCCGGTCAATAATTTAAATATCTCTGTGTTAAGTTACAATAATGATGCATTTCACACAGCGCATGAGCATTTACGCGGATATACTCTAGTCTGAAGGGCCCCGTTTGCTAGGCGGACGCTGACCGTCTGGTAATCCAGTTCCACACATGTTCTCTTGCCGTACTTTTTAAGGGTACTTTCACAACCGGTAAGCCCTGAAACTTTCTTACAAATGGGGAACGTTTTGACATCGCCGCTTGATAGCTGGACCGTCTGGTAGTTACCAGTGTAACAAGGGCCTAAAGAAGACCTCTTCTGTCTCAAAACAGGTCTGGCTTCGTTCAGTTGGATTATGTTATCTGAACTGAACTGAGACTGTACTGCTTCATGGCTTGATGAATCTTGTTCTGATAATCTAAGGACATCAGCTGGATTCTCTTCTCGTTCAGTTGGATTCTCATTTGTCTCATTCAAAATCGTGTTTAATTCTTCCACAGCTAAATCAAGCATTTTTTCAATGTTGTCGTTGCTGGTTGATGTGATAGCTCGGCCATTTCCACGGTGAAGAAAAACAGCGAGAATAATTGCAATAACCTGCGAGCCCAAAAACAACACTAAGATTGATTGTTTATTAATTATCAAGAAAGTTCAACACGTAATGTAGATCTAACGCCAAATTCTCACAACTCCTATTAGATGAAATCTATGGTGACATGTGAGGAGAATTAATACTTAATAACAGGGACCAAACAGTTAACTTGAAGTTGAGAAACAATCTTTGTGAAGAAGTTTGGTTTTTAGTATCTTTATAATGGATGTGATTAGGTCAATAGGCTGGAAGACGGATGAAAAATAATTTCTCCTTGAAAGTAAATTGTCAACTTAGCGTACAACATTAGTGTTCAGTTTGAAAAGTGCTCAGTTTCTTCCTTTTAAAATTAGATTGAATGGACTATTGGATAACTTTGAAGCATTTTGTGCGTTTATAAACAATCACAACGCATTCTTACCTTAATAATCTCCATGACTTAAGTTTCTCACGAACGTTTGCTTTGATATATGTTGCCTGTTCTTCTCGGGGAAGATTTGTTGAAGACTTTGATTTGATTCCCAGCAAGTAACCCTCCCCTTAAATACAATTCTCAGCGCTCCTGATTTGGCGCTGTAGCCAATGACAGGGAAAGTACTGAGGATGGTTCAAAATTACTTCATCTGTCAAAATTTATTTTGGAGACAGTTTCAACCTCGTGTATGTTACTTTACAGTTTCAGTAATAACGTATTCGATTCTTTAGATTTTGTAACGTTTGTAATGTTATAGCAGTGAATTGCTTTTAGCAACTACTTCCTTTAATTCCGGTAGTAAACTGAGAACAGGAATCTTAAGATAAAGGCCAATAAAATTGCTCCAGTTTGGAATATACGCACGAGGTATCATTGCTCAAGTTACACTGGAAGTATTTTAAGCTGAATCGCGCGTAACGATAGTCCAAAATAGTTTGACTTTTATAGATTTATTTATTTTAATATCATCTGAACTGTTTGTGTAACAAACTCTCCTTCTGCGGTTTTGTTATACCATAGCACCCACAGAATTCTGCGAATCTTGACTGAAACTTGAAGTTCTTTTGACAAAGACATTTTCTTAGTTTAATGGCAGGCAGGAGGGACCTGAATTCCAGTCCTTGACGCAAGGAAAGTTTTTGATGGTTAAATTGTTATTTTTAGATTTTTAGATGGGTAGTTACATAGCGTAGTTGTTGACAATCGCGCTGTAACATTACAAACTCCCTCTGCCTTGATTAATTATATAAATGTTTCCGTCCTTGCAGTTTTAAATTCTCACACAAATCAGAGGAGTTCATTAAATTGTACGACATACAGAAATCATAGCATGAAGGCGTCATCAGATCACTGAGAAACTTAGCAGAGACACACAAAATTGGATAAATTTTGGAAAGTTAAATTGCAAATATTACCGGCAAATATCCTTCACCGCAGTTTTCGAAACTGTAAACCATCCAAAAGCAAAAATAAACTTAATTCCTTTCAGTCTCAACATGATATCAAAATATGATACTCAGGTCAAATATTCTGATGGGATATACGATCCCGCCATGTAACTAGGTAAATAACAGCAACATGACTATTTGGAAATTTCCTTTTCGTTATAGCTATAAACTGAGTTTTCAGTTCTAGCAAGAACTTATTATAAACTCCAGCTCTAAAAAGAGATTAAATATTTTCGTTTAAATTGGGCGTCGCCTACTCGATTTTATTTTAATACAAGACACTTACGAGTTCCTAAGCCATGACGTCATTTTCGTGAATTTACATCCGGGTGTACAGTTGCTACATTGAAACAATTAAATTTTCTCAATTTAAACTCAATTTATCTCCTCATCCTGTCCTCTGAAATTCAGAAATGACCACATAGATCTAAAATTTTAATTTTATGCAAATTTAAACGCTTTTTATTTTGTATAGCAAGTGTAAGAATTGATGCTATTTTAGTTACATTTATGAGCGATGTCGGAAACGGAGGTCAGGCATGGGCTGCTACAATTTCCGTCCTCACATATTTAGCTGTATATTACTTTTTCTGCTTTGCTTCATTGCGTGACAGCAACGAGGGTCAGAGATGGGCTGCCATATGCGCCAGCTCTCACAAGAGTATTGTAAAAGCTCGACGGCGAGGTAAGTCAGGTACGGGCTGTTTCTGATCGGTCAATATTATTCTCGTTCCTTTACTATAAATTGGTTCTCTTTTCGCAAGCTTTGCAGTGGTGTGTTGGTGGGGCTGCCACAATGTCTTGGCTTTTGGCGCCTTTTTCGCCCCACCTTTGCTGAAAATGATAGTTTAATTACCATGGACATTGTAACAATTAACTTTTATTCGAGTTTCAATTAAAACCGCCACAGTATTTGAGTGGCCAAGAAATGCCAATTCACGAGTTGATCATTCGTTGTACATCACATCATCTTCAGCAAACTACTGCGACTCCCGAATTCAGCTCAGCACAATGTATCGGCATAAATGTTACTTTTATGCAAATTTAAACGCTTTTTATTTTGTAAAGCAAGTTTAAGAATTGATGCTAATTTGGTTTCCACTTTTCATCCAGCTCTGTAATTTAATAGGTATGAAAATAAACCGAGGAATGAAAGTGTCCTAGCTTATAATCCATCAAATGGTTTCGCGCGTCCGCGATTTGTCTAAACGTGTCACGTGACTGGATATGCCCCAGCTGAATCTGGGGAATATCTGAGGTGATATTCCCCAATTTTCAAAGCTGCGCGTGTTGGGAAAAATTTTTCGAAGGATACTAAACACAATAGCCTACATTTGGCGCGAAAATATGCACTGAAAATATTTGTTCTTGGACATTATCTGTTCTCCAAAGCTCACAGGTTTCCTTGAGCTACGCAAACGCTCTCGGAAAACCGTTTGCTTCTCGAAACTAATATCTTAGCATATTTTGCTCTAAATGGAGGCTATTGTCGAGTTATCTTGGTATAGTTAACTGGCTTTCGGGTGAGCGATTTGATATTTAAAATAATTATTTCACAAGTACAGGCGTTTCTGTAACAGGGGCGGATTCGGGATATTTCTTAGAAGGGGGTGCACCACTAAGGAATGGCGTAACTGACTGGTGAGGTAAACTAATTTTAAAAGCAAATATGTTATCTCATGGAGAGGGGGTGCGCAGCCCCTGCACCCTCCCTCCTAGATCCGCCCCTGTGGTATAACTACAATTAGGATATATGCCACAAGCGCGAGTCAGGTAATAATTCTTTAATCAAAAAAACAATCATGAAAGACCGTCAAATCTTGGTAATAATTTTTTCTAAACGAACGACTGGAAGGGATTAAGAAACGTACATAGAGAAATAATACCGAAAAATAAACAGTTATGAGGCGACTATGTGAGTGTAAAATAACATTCGTTCGACCTGTCTTGGGTGACTTTTCTTCTGAACCCACCTTTACCTATTATTATTAGTATTATTATTATTAACAGTATTATTATTCCTATTGTTGTTATCATTATTATTATTATTATTTATTATTATTATTATTATTATTATTATTATTTTGACTTAAAAGTTCTAAGGGGAACGTTTTTGGAGGAAACACTTATATAATTAAGACTGAGTCACGGTTGCTATCCATGTATTCCTGTTTAAAAACAGATATTAAAACTAGTTTTAAGGTGATTTTTGATTCAGGAGCATTTTCACTCATATCTGCAATCATAGTTAATAGAGGGGGATGGTTATGAAGCCCAGAAAACATCAAAGGAGCAAACAAAGATGGCAAGATTTATGTTAGAAGGTTCACGACAGTGCACAATCTTTTGTTTCGCACCCATACGCTATACATGAATTACGTGAGCAAAACGTTTCTATTGGTTAGTTTCTCAGCACGGAGTAAACAACAATTGTGTTTCGAGCACGGTCAAGGCTAGAAATGCAAACAAAATCCTTCAACGAAGAACTCTGTCGGTTTTC
Source organism: Orbicella faveolata (assembly GCF_042242905.1). Classification (NCBI taxonomy): domain Eukaryota; kingdom Metazoa; phylum Cnidaria; class Anthozoa; order Scleractinia; family Merulinidae; genus Orbicella; species Orbicella faveolata. The sequence continues at coordinate 2,250,346 of NW_028301547.1, forward strand.
ATAATCGTTCTCCTCTATCAATTATGATGCAATCAAACACAAAAAGAAAACAAAACAAAAACAGATTAAATAACTAAAATATAGAACTGGAGGTCTGAAAAAGACGTGAAAGTGCTTGTTTCCATATGCATTAACCTAACTCGGAACACGAGTATCTGCAACGAATTCACTACAAAGGGCTTGACTGAATCCACTAAGAGAAGGCTTAAATTCAGTATTTAAATCTAGTACTTAAGTACATGATTCTTCTTCTTCTTAAAACTGCCTACACTTTCCTAAGTTTCAGTTTCCTAATATATTCAGTGCTTTCTTCACCTCTCTTAAGCCAAGTTCAAGGACATATGTTCTGGTCCCAGTTTCGCTTTCAAATTTACGCCGAAGTTGTTTAATCCTTGCAACTAACATCATTTCATGTTGAGTCGGAAATGGACTCCGGTCTGCCTCAGTTAAACATCTGATTACAAAGATACTCTGATTGCATGCTTATTTCAGATGCGGTGATACGCAAACAAGCTGCCACTTCCTGCTCGAAAATGGCCCATAACTATGTTCTGAATCAATAAACAGTGTTTATTGATTCAGAACATAGTTAATAGAGGAAATGGTTAAGACTAGCCCGGTAAACATCAAAGCAGCAAACAAACAGGCTAAGACTTACGTTGGAAGGTCCTTGACCCTGCACGTCTTTTGTTTTATGCTCATTGAATATGCATGACTTACATAATCGCAATGCTTCTATATGGTCAGTTCTATGAACACTCAACCATCTTTTGTATTTTGCCAGGTTTTGTGCAAGGTCAACCCCCAAAATAGCCAACAATAAAATACAACAAAGAACTTTGCCAGGTTACAAAACCATTCCCTTTATTAATTTTGTTCAGAAACAGAAACATTTGCTTTCAATCTTTAACCATTATTTGCGCCATACCTGAAGCTCTCTTTACCCAGAAGATCCGGCTTTTCAGAAAATGAACGATTTGTTTATTTGCAGCCAAAGGTAAGTCACAGACGAATCTAATATCGATGAGCTCTTAATCAAGTGGAAAAAAGCATGAAACTTTAGTTTTTTGATAATTCCAGACGCCCACTATACGGCTGTACCCTTTGAAACGCGAACTGAGCTTAGGAGCTTTTTAATTTTTACATCCAACGTTAAGTAGATGTTTTTGAAAATAGAAAACTTTGGGCATAACACCTTTGCAAATTTCTCCTCTGCATGGCCGTTTCATCGGTAATGCACCTTTCAGCATCTCACGTATTAGACCTCATTGAAAATCATTGAAAAAATCATCGAATTCAACTGGCAAAAACAAAAAAATTGTCTCGGATCCTGCTATTTTCAGCCCACTTTACCCAAATCCTTTTGAATAGTCGAGTTCCTGATGGTACAGGAACATAAAGCTTCAGTGAAGCTTGAAGGATTCAAGGCTAGGTAAGGAGGATCGGTTTTCTAACAAGTAACCTCTTGAAGATAATTGCAGTCATGTGGCAAAAACATCATAGCAATTGTCCCGGTTCCTGCTATTTTCAGCCCACCTTTCCCAAATCCTTTTAAAATTCTCGAGTTTTGGTGATGTAGAGGCGTAAAGCTGCAGTGAAGCTTGAAGGATTCAATCAAGGCTAGGTAAGGATCGGTTTTCTCAAAAGAAACCACTTAAAGGAAATTGAAGTCATGTCGCGACATGACTATAATTTTAGCCCTTGTAGCAAGCATTGATGCTTAAGCTACATTCACTCTTATTAACTTTATATTTTATCAACCTGTCGTTTTACGTCTCTTTAAAACAAGTATAAAAGAACCTTCGTTGATTTATATATTCTGGTTCCAAATTCGCGTTCAAATTAACGTCGAGTTGTTTAATCCTCCCAATTTGCACCATTTCAGTATCGAGTCGGACACGGAATCGCTGCCTCAATTAAACATCGATCACAAGCATTTTGATGTATTATATTTTACATTAACATTTTACCATTTTAATGTATATCGATCGTTTTTTAAATAACTGTTATAGTAAATTTTAAAGTTATTGTTCCTGAAAAGCCCCAACGGGGAGGTTCAATGAAGTATCTATATATATATCAGCGTATGATTCTTATTTTAGATGCGGTGAGACCCAAACAAGCTGCCACTTTCTGTTCGAAAATGGTGTTTATGAATTCAGAAACAGAAACATTTGCTTTCAATCTTTAATCATTATTTGCGCCATACTTAAAGCTCACTTTACCCAGAAGATCCGGCTTTTCAGGAAATGAACGATTTGGTTATTTTCAGCCAAAGGTAAGTCGCAAGCGAAGCTAGTTTTGATGAGCTTTAATTAAGTAGAAAAAGCAATAAAACTTTACCTTTTTGATAATTCAAGCCGCCCACTTTACGGCTGTACCCTTTGAAACCCGAACTAAGCTTAAGAGCTTTTTAATTTTTACATCCAACGTTAAGAAGACCTTTTTGAAAATTGACAACATTGGGCATAAAACGTCACCTCCAACCTTGTTCACTACCCCCTAGGATGACGGTTTCTCAGTGTTAATCCTACGCAATGCTCCTTTCAGCATTTCTTTTAATAGACCCCGTTGAAAAGATCATTGAATCAAAGAGACAAAAACATCATAGAAATTGTCCCAGTTCCTGCTACTTCAGCCCACGTTTCCTAAATCCTTTTAAAATTCTCGAGTTTTGATGATGCAGGGGCATAAAGCTGCAGTGAAGCTTGAAGGATTCAAGGCTAGGTAAGGATCGGTTTTCTCAAAAGAAACCACTCAAAGAAAATTGAAGTCATGTCGCGACATGACTATAATTTCAGCCCTTGAAGCAAGCATTGATGCTTCAGCTACATTCACTCTTAGTAACTTCATATTTTATCAACCTGTCGTTTTACATTTCTTTAAAATAAGTATAAAAGTACCTTGGTTATCGTCGAAACGAAGTGATATTCTTTTTCCTACGCAAGAAAGTTTTAACGAAGAGAGACCATGAAGCTGGTAAAGTTCGCGTTGTCTTTGGCAATACTGGTGAGCAATTGTATTATTGATGTACTAATCAGTATAGATTTAGCCAAGCCTAAAAGTGGAGCTCCAGGGCCGAGTTGTTCAAAGCCCGATTAAGCTAACCCAAGATAAGCGAGAATTTCGATTTGAGTTTTGTAACTTTGCGGTGAGGTTTTCTGTATATTGTTTGACCCTCTATTATGAATTTAAATAATCTCAAACTACACAAAACAAAAGCCGTGAAAAACAGCTTTATACAAGACAAATTTATAATTTTGTTTTTTGTTGTTTATAAGTTTTAATCCTGGGTGAGGGTTAACCGGCGTCCGAACAATCCGGCCCAGGACCCCGTTTCTCGAAGGTCCCGCACCGGAAAAGCCTTCCGTAGCAAAATCTCAAACCCTATGATAACAGAGCTGTTTTATTCACATATACTAAATATGAACAGAGGCTCCCTTCATAAAAGAAGTTTCAGGCGTATACGAAACTGAAAATGGCTTTGCGGGCCCGAAAAGTTTCCGGGGCTTTCGAGAAACGGCTCCTGTTTACAACAAGTTCACATGACTTGAGACCGCTATCCAACCAAAAACCAGCACTTGGTCAGCTGTCAACCTCAAAAAACCACGAGGTCTCGTTGAGCTATAATTTGAGCCCGTGATATGGCCATGTGATACTGGTCAGCGAATACCTTGTTTTGACAGGTGTCAATTGACCATAACATGGATGTCCAATATCAAAGAAGGACGGTATAAAAAAAACAGTTAACAGCTGAAGTATGGCCGTCATCTATGGGATTCCACCGCCGTCGTCGTCGACGTCGTGCGTACGCGCCCACGAGCAATATACCGCTAGCGATGATAATCGTGAGAAAATCAATTCATAAGTATGGTGCTCCGCTTGGCGGCCCGAAAGGGCCGACGGAGCTCCGCTATTAATTTGTTTGATGCAGATTGAATAAATTAGGCATTAGGAAACCACCGAAACGCCCTGAGAAATAGAAAACATCAATAAAGAAGGTTAAAAGCATTTAAGAAAACTGTACGTTACGAAAAAATTTTATTTATTTTGTTTAAGCTGGACAATTTATTTGTAGAACATGCCCTTCAAAATACTATTAGTAAATACTACCATAATTAAATACTATTAGTATAGATAACCAAATGATTTCTAGTAAATTCTAAGTAAATTTTTCAAGGACTAACAATATTGCACGAGCATTCAAAACGCAGAAATTCACTGCAACGAGAGCAAATTCTTAGCTCTACTAAGCCCACCTCCACCAACAAGAGATCAAACTTTACTCTATCTTGTTTATTTCTCAGATTGATCTGACAAAGAACGGATATTCGACAGACCCAGCGTGGAAAACGCTGTCAGATCCAGGCGACAATGCAGACGAAGATGCTGGAGGTAGTCTGCATGTTAAACCAGCAACATTGCGGGCTAGTGCTCAGGCTTTTCTAACCAAGAGACGCACAATAGGCGAAAGAATGCGTTATGACGTCAGGTCGCTCCATCATTGCGTGAAAGGTGTGCACGTTTACCCTGGCAATGGCAGTCAATTCTACGTTCACTATATATGCCATACTCACAGCATACTGTGCGCGGACCATGGATACCTTAGGAACAGATGTGAGCCTAGTGGCTATGCTTACATTCCCGCTCTGAGAAAGACTGTTACATTGGGTTGTGAGTGTAAGGCTGATTGACGAGGGCGGGTACAAGAACATCATCATCATCATCATCATCATCATCATCATCGTAGTCGTCGTCGTCGTCATCAATAAAATAATAATAAACAAAACGGTGGCGAGGAGACCTCCAAAAACCCACCAGGGTTATAGCGTAGGTCCCCTCAGTTGTTAATATAGTGTAAATTTTAAAAGGTTTTCGTGCACGGCATGACCAATTCACCATTATTTAATTAAAAATGTAATGATTTTTCCTTAAAGTTGGAGAAGCTTGTTGAACTAGTTATAGATAATGGAAGAGAATTCCAAATTTTAGGGCCTTGTTAGAACTTTGTAAAGATGCCCTTTGGAAGCAACGAACTATAGCAATAGTAAAAGTGATATTGACAATTTCAAAACGGCTTTTAAAACGGAACCTCCCTTTAATGTTTATTTCCATCGACCACATTTTGACATCAACTGTGGTAAAATCAAGAAATGTTGCTTACTCATTTTAACATCGTCAAAACAGATTTTTCTGCATAGCCTGGTTCCTGTAGGCGATCTTGGGATAATGTTTTTAAAACAGGACATTCGTGCCTTGTCTTAATTTCAGGAATCCTGAACACTCGATCAGCCCTGCATAATGCATGCTTACATTCTTTCGTAAGCAATGCTTTTGATGGGAAAGATAGAATCTTTCATAGAAAGAAAAAAAGATATTTTGACACACTCTAGCATCCACAAGCTAGTATGTCCTCTTAAAATTCCAACTGAGAGGTAAAATGGAGTTCTGTTGAAGATTTAAAAAAGAAAATTAAACTCAGTATATTTTTTTTCGAATGGCATGAATTTTATAAAATCTCATTTGCATCATGAGTAATTGAATTTGACCCGAATAATGAGACAGTTATAGTCGCACGAAAGCCAAGAAGTTAAGTAGTACTTAAACCAAATCGCGTGGTACGCCCTGCAGGTATGTCCCTACCGTTTGACCAGTTGCACGACTCTATAGAGTTCTACCATTGACTAGACCTCTTCGTTATCACTCGAAGTGTTTGTAAAAGAGATGAATCAGCATCAAGTACTGAGTTACTTTATTTTACGGAAATGTGGCAAATTAAGCGAGAACGAAAGTTCTGTTCTTAAGGTGAACCCTTTTAAGAGTTATTTTTAGACATGGTATCCAGTTCTCCTGCGCTTAATGTTGCCACGCACGTTTCTCGGAAGAGAAAATGCCCATGGAGGCGCATTTCTGCTTTGTTATCAGTTTAGAATCTCGCCGATTTGAATTTGCGGCCATCATTTTCTTATTTGGGTCAAACCTCGCAGAAATTCGTAGGAATTGAATTAGCCTTTGGTCTTCCAAATAAAATTACAAACACAGTTTATTAAATAGATCAGTTCATTTTTACAAAATGTGTCTTCAACAAATATGGACTGAAATTTAAATACTAAAGACAGTCATGACGTATTATTTCACGCAGCGCATGATACGCTTTTAGCAAACACGCCCAACTGACTTGTGCCATCCTTCTTGTTGCTTGATATTGAACTGGTATAACCAGTGCGGTAAGAGAAACTTTCCAACAAATTGGGAATGTCATGCGCGGTAGGACCAAAGGTGCGGCACCAAAGCAAAGGCACTGGTCCGTTGTGGACTGGATCCAGAGCACTCAAGAATCCCGGTGCCCAGTCCCCAGATCAGTCTGATCTGTCGGTTTTGTGTTTCGTGAGCGTTACCCTCCTTCGAAGCGTCCACGAATTTCTATGACGTTTCTCGCTCTCTAACCTCCCTTGTGTGAAGAAAGAAGTGCAGTGTTTTCTTAAGCTGAAATACGTTTGGTCTAGTAACATTGTTTCAACCGAAACAAGTTATATATGTTGGACTGCAGCTTGCAGCGACAAAGTATTCCAAATTAATTTCTCCTCTTGACAAACCAAACTAGGACTGGGAAAGCTAATTTTCTGGTTGAAATGAAATCATACAAGATGACGGTAGACTGGAAGTCAAATAAACTTTCTCTTTAATGACCTTATTTAATTAAAAAGATATTTTGCTAGGATGTTATAACAACCTTTTGTCTTGTTGACCTAATAAACAAAGCCATTATTATTTTATTATTAAATATTTATTTATCATAAATAACAATCGTACTCTAAACACTGAAGTGCGAACCATGAAGCTAGACTGTGTCTGTCAAGCACTTCTCATCTTTTCCCGCCAACAGCATAAACTGCTGTATAAAATCTGTTTGATTAAGATAATGTATATGTAATATAACATCACTAGTCTTATTGTAAATAATAAAAGCAATGAAGATAAACACTGTTAAACCTCAGATTTTTCGCAACTTACGACCTTCAAAGTTAAACCTGCTGATTGATTTAATATTTTTGTTAGGTTTGAAGTTAATCAATATTTAGTTGTGCCAAGGCTACCTCAACCGTAGAACGACCCCACAGCAGACTGGAAAGCTGCCATGAAAACTACCGCTCAAATTATTTCTTAAGAGAATTTCTGCAAAGCTCTACTTTGCGGTCAATTTTACTTAACATAGTTTCGTTCTGCATCGTTTTAATCCTTAATAAATTCATTAAAGTCGGTTGCCGAAAACAAAAAGTATACCTGGGTGTCTTACTTGAAAAACTGCTGGGCCAAAAGCGAAATTTACCCAGGCAGATTTGATGTAACAGTGTTGACCCTCGCGGTCTTTGCGTTGTTAAAAAGATGTTAGAGAAGCTCAGCTTTAGAATACGTTATAAATATCGTTAAAAACTAATATATCGTTATAAATAATGTTTGCAGCTCAAATATCCCTGTGTTCCTGACGCAGTGTAAGTTACAATCATGATGCATTTCACACAGCGCATGAGCATTTTCTCGGATATACTCTTATCTGATTGGCCCCGTTTGCTAGGCGGACGCTGACCGTCTCGTGATTCGATCCCACACATTTTCTCACGCCGAACTTTGCAATTGAACTTCCACAACCGGTAAGCGAAACTTTCATACAAATGGGGAATGTTGCGAGTCCACCGCCTGCCAGCTGGACCGTCTGGTGTTTGCCAGTGTAACAAGGGCCTAAATGAGACCTCTTCTGTCTCAAAAGAGGACTGGCTTCCTTCGGTTGGATTATGTTATCTGAACTGAACTGAGACTGTACTGCTTCATGGCTTGCTGAATCTGGTTCTGATAATCTGAGGACATCAGCTGGATTCTCTTCTCGTTCAGTTGTCCTCTCATTTGTCTCATTCAAGACCGTATTTAATTCTTCCTCAGCTAAATCAAGCATTCTTTCAATGCTGCCATTGCTGGTTGATGTTATAGCTCGGCCATTTCCATGGTGAAATAAAACAGCGAGAATAACTGCAATAACCTGCGAGCCGAAAAACAGTACTGTGAGATTAACTGTTTATTAATTATCAAGAAAGATCAACACGTAATGTAGATCTAACGCCAAATTCTCACAACTCCTATTAGAAGCTGAGAAATCTATGGTAACATGTGACGACAATTAACACTTAATAACAGGGACCAAACAGTAAACCTTAAGTCGAAAAACAATCTTTGTGAAGAAGTTTTGGTTGTTAGTTTCTTTATAATAGTTGTGATTGAGTCAGTAGGCCGGAATGCGAATGAAAAACAATTTCTCCATGAAAGTAAATTGGCAATTTAGCGTACAACATTACTGTTCAGTTTGGAAAGTGTTCAGTTTCCTCGCCCTTTTAAACTTAAAATTAGATTGAATGGACGTCGGATAACTTTGCAGTTTTAGTGTGCGGTCATAAACGAGTATAACATATTTTTACCTTAATAATCTCCATGACTTAGTTTCTTAACAACGTTTGCTTTTATATATGTTGTCTGTTCTTCTCGGGGAAGATTTGTTGAAGACTTTGATCTGATTCCCAGCAAGTAACCCTCCCCTTAAATACAATTCTCAGCGCTCCTGATTTGGCGCTGTAGCCAATAGCTAGACAGGAAAACTACCGGAGATCATTCAAAATTACTTCATCTGTCAAATTTATTTCGGAGAGCGTTTCATCCTCGTGTATGTTACTTTACAGTTTCAGTGATAACGTATTCGATTCTTTACATTTTGGCAACGTTTGTAGTGCTATAGCTGTGAAGTGCTTCTAGCAACTACTTCCTTAATTCCGGTAGTAAACTGTGAGAAACATTTTTAAGCTAAGAGCCAATAAAATGACTTCAGTTTGGAATATACGTACGAGGTATCACACTGCTTAAGTTACACTGGAGATATTTTTAGCTGAATCGCACACAACGAAAGTCCAAAATAGTTTGACCTTTAAAGATTTATCTATTTTAAAATTATCTGAACTATTTGTGTGATAAATTCTGCTTCTGTGGTTTTGCTGTCACATAGCGTCCACAGAATTTTGCGAATCCAGACTGAAAATTTCATTCTTTTTTTTTTATTTCTTTAAATTCTCTCGATCAGTTTACTAGCAGGCAAGAGAGACCTGAATTCCAGTCCGTGGAGCGAGGAAAGTTTTGGATTGTAAAGTTGATATTTTTAAATTTTGCATGGGTATTACATGACGTAGTTGCTGATAATCGCACTGCAACATTACAAACTCCCTATAACTTGATCAGATAAACGTTTTGGTCTTGGCAGTTTTAAATCAGAAGAGTTCATTAATAATACAGAAGTCATAGATTCAAGGTGTCATGAGACCACTGGAGAACTTAGAAGTTAAATTACAAATATTACTTTGTCTTTCAAACATCCTTCATCGCAGTTTTCGAAACTGACCCTAAAACTATCCGGAGGCAAAAATAAACTTCGCTTAAGTCTTAACATGATATCAAAATATGATACTCAGGTCAAATATTCTGATGGGATGTACGATCCTGCCTTGTAACTAAGTTAATAATAGAAAGATGGAAGAAACTGTTTCGAAAATATAGTTATAAACTGAGTTTTCATATTTTAGCAAGAAACAATTATGGAATGTAGGTCTTAAGGGAGATTAACTCTTCTCGTTTAATTAGACGTCTCAGTTACTCGACTATATTAAGTGGCCAGGTGATGACGTCATTTTCGCGTATTTATATTCGGCTTCTAAACGACTGAATTTTGTCTTAAATTTGTTTCAAACTGTTCATCTAATCCTCTGAGATTTAAAAGTCACTGGAGTTGAAAATGGCTTGATCTAAACTGTTAAACGTCAATCTAAGACCGCCCCGTTCACCGTTTCGGGACATTTTTAAACCCGCAACTTTTTCTTTGCGGATTCAAAAATTTTCTCGTCCTTACGTAACGTATTCAAATCGGATTCGCCTGTCCACACGCATCCGATGGTATTCGGATTCACTCTACTGTTTGGTAAGAGACTGTTTGGTAAGAGACTGGACACGATTTTGCTACGTCATCGGATTCGAAAATATCCGGATTCACCATCCACAAGTTATCGGATTCGTTGCGGATTTATTTTTTTTCACTCTGGAGAGCGGATTCAAAAATATCCAGATTCGCTGCCGAATCCGCCGGGTGCGTGTGGAGGGAAGCCGTGTCCGAAACGAAAAAGTTGCGGATTCAAAAATATCCGGATGCATGTGGACGAGGCCTAAATGTTAATTTTATACAAATGTAAATCAATTTACATTTTTGAAAGAATAAGATTACGAATCGATGCTACTTAGTTTGGTTTTAAGTTATTTTCTAACTCTGTAATTTAATGGTTATGAAAATACACTAAGCCTATCCTATCTTATCCTAGCTTATCTTTGCATCTGGTTTTCTTCACTAAATTTTAGAATGAACGAGCCTGGCAAAACAGTCATAGCTTGGCTTTTTACTGATAGACCAATTTGATATTTACAACAATTGTTCTACGAGTTCAGACATTTAGATACTAATGAATTGACTTAAATCATGATATACCCACCAAGCACGAGTCTTATAACAGTTTTATATATAAAAGACAACAACCAATGAATATCGTAAAATCGTGCCCATTTTTTACGAAAGAAAAGACCGACAGGAGATAACTGACCATACTGACTGAAAAACAACGCCTTTTAAACCAATCAAAACTCTGGAAATGCATTATTCAATGTTTAACATTTATCAACCTGATAGGTGGTCCTCGGTTATAGTTACATTTTTATGTTTATAAAGAGCTCACTTACAGTTTTCAACCAACAGAAATGATCCCTCACCAGTCGTACTGGTTATAAGATGGAATAAAAGTTCAAAGAAGGTTTTGATTTTATCAATACATGATGTTCTTTTAAGGTTCGGGCATCCCTGGTTGTAACTAAGATTTCATGGTAAATTCACATTCCTTCGGCAACATAATTCAGAATTTAGCTATAAAAAGCGAAGGATTTGTCATAAAAATCCCCACCAGTCCCTGCACTTCCCTTCTCTTAGTATGTTGGCATTAACAGTGGCATGAATCAGCGGAGTGCTACGGGGGATTTATGCTACGAACTGTGTTCGGGCCAGTGCCTGTCGCTCGTGATTGGTCCAAACACGTCACGTGACTGAATATGCCCCAAGCTAAAACTGGGTTATATCCAGGTGATATTGCCCAATTTTTAAATCGCACATGTTGCGAAAAATATTTGACGGATAATAAACACAATAGCCTCCACTTGGCTTTGAAAATATGCTCGAACATATGTCGTCGGACATCATCTGTTCCGGGAAACGAACATGCAATTTTCTGAAAGCGAAGTTTACAGTTTCCCTCGACCTTCGCTCTCGGAAAACTGTTTGCTTCCCGGAACAGAATATGTCCAAGGAACCATATCCGAACATATTTTCACACCAAAAGGAGGCTATTGTTCATTGTTGTTGATTATTTAGCCTTAAGAAGACTAATGTACACACTACGATTTATCCGTCCGACTTTTTGCATTATTTGATTTGCTTGGATGCCCAATTTGTAATATATTTTCTGAAAAAAATCGGGTCGATTGTTATCTGCCCAATCGTTTTCCAACCAAATGTTGGCCAAAGCGGAGCGAAAAATCGTAGTTTATGAATTACTGAGTTAAATCCCCTGGGTTTTCCTTTAGATCTGTTTTAGATTGATTAATCAAACGCTCCTTTACGCCAGGACAAGCATCTCTATGCAAGCTCAGAGTTTATTGTGATGGTTTTCATTGGGTAAACAAGACATTTACGTCTGCTCGCCGCGCTCAACATCTATTCGTAGGTACTTTGGTATCTTTAAGTTCAGTTCGTAGATCTGAACTTGGTTCAGGGGGAGAAGCAGAGGAAGGTTCATGTTGTGTAATTCGTTCATCATTGCGGGATTACTTGATTTATCGGCATTCCCCGGTTTTGCCCGCTCACGTTTTTTCCTGCCCAAGTCTTTCTTCACGTGTGTTTAGACGTGATCTGATATATAATGACCTTGTTTTGTTCCAGATTATTGGCGTCGGTGGAGTCCGCCATCATTTGAAAGCATCGAGAATGACTCGAACGTACTATTTACTTTTAAAGCACTGTTAATATCGTGACTTCATTGTAAAGCTTGTCTCATATTCCATCGGCCCTTCCTAGTTTATTTTTTATTTAATATCACCGGCATGTCACTGAAACAGATTATGACGCCTTCCCTGACCGCAAGACGAAGATCCCTGGTAAGAGTATGTAAGGAATGCTAGGAAAATTTCCTACCATTTCTCTGCGGTACCTACTTTTTTTTTTTACGGCATATGCTTTATTTCAAAATACAAACATTATTTACAAACATACATACAAACTACTTACAAGACCAACAAACATTGCAATTCAGTTCTATTTAAATGTTCCAATATCATTTTCATTACCACCTGCACAAGGGAAAAGAGATATCTACCCTTAAAACACCAAATAAATAAAACTAATTAGACTAGAACGGTGCCCTTGAAGGAGCATCTTCTTTATGATATTTAACTATTACATGAATTTTAATCTATGTTTTCAACATTATATTTTGTGTTTAATTTATTGACAAAATCAGAGAGAGTAATTGATCTATTGTGGAGTTTGCTGGTGTATATGTAATAGCGCATATACAACATGGTATAATTGAGTTTTCTTAACAGAGTTTTGTTTGCAATTGAAGAGTTGGGAAAAAGGCCAAAGAAAGTATCTTTTACAGACGGGTGTTGATTAGTATAATTAATGTTATTGAACCATTGAATAACTCTTCGCTGGAAAACTTTTGAGAATTGGCAGTTGATAAAGGTATGTTCGATGGAGTCTTCATTTCCACAATATAAACAATCACTATCTTGTTTGATACTAAAGCGGCATAATTGGTGACTATAATTCTATGTAAGAATTTATAATGGCATTCTTTTGATTTATTTTCTCTGCAAATATGTTTTGCCAAATTGAAGGTACTTATAGTAGAACCCCCGTACGTCCTGTCATGCAAAAAAAGAAACACTGTTAAACCTAAGATTCGTGGTATCTAGCAATTTTCAATTTCAAACCTACTTGATTGATATAATTTTCTTGTTTTAAATCTATCTTAGAAGCGGCCGGCTGTTTTCGCCAAGATGCGGCGGAAGGGAAGTTGTCTTTCCTGATGCTGGTTATTCAGTTGATTGAAAACTGGGTTGAACTAAAAAAGAACGACCTCAGAAGGATTACCGGAATGTTTTCCTTTGACATGATTAAATTATATTTCTAAATTCATTGAGGTATACTAAGCAATTGTTGAGAATGAAGTGTACCTGAGCGTCAAAGCGAAAACATCAACCACATTCACCCTAGCACAATTAACAGTGTTTACTTTTCTTAAACAATACCACAGAAGCCCAGCTTCTACGGTCTCTAATAATTTTCTAATAAATATCGTTGAATACTCTTAAACTGTCGCAGTTTTAAATAATGTTTGCAAGTCAATAATTTAAATATCCGTGTGTTCCCTGACGCAGTGTTATGTTACAATCGTGACGTATTATTTCACGCGGCGCATGAGCAACTTTGAGCAAATACGCCCAACTGATTTGTGCCATCAACACCGCGGATGAGAATCGACGTCAATGACGCCACACATAACCTCTTGCTGTTCTTGTTGCTTGATATTGAACTGGTACAACCGGTAAGAGAAACTTTCCTACAAATGGGAAATGTTGCAAGTGCACCGCTTGCCAGCTGGACCGTCTGGTAGTTACCAGTGTAACAAGGGCCTACGTAAGACCTCTTCTGTCTCAAAACAGGACTGGCTTCCTTCGGTTGGATCATGTTTTCTGAACTGAACATTTCATGGCTTGATGAATCTGGTCCTGATAATCTAAGGACATCAGCTGATTTCCCTTCTCCTTCAGTTGTCCTCTCATTTGTCTCATTGAAAATCGTGCCTAATTCTTCCTCCGCTTAATGAAGAATCCTTTCAATGCTGCCGTTTGTGGTTGATGTGATAGCTCGACCATTTCCGTGGTGAAGAAAAACAGCGACAATAACTGCAATAACCTGCGAGCCGAAAACCAACACTATGAGATGAACTGTTTATTAATTAACAAGAAAGATTGACATCTAACCTCTCCTTACAAGATGAATACACTGTTAAGTAGTCAAGTGTTGAGAATAAAGAAAATCGTCAAGTAAATAAATCTAATTGTGTTGGTCTATGGCCAAATTCTTAGAACTGTCATTGGAAGAAATCTATGGCAAGCTGTAAAGAGAAGTGATCTTCTAAGACCTAGTAACCAACAATTGACTTATCGTGATCTTGAGATGGCGTTTCTTCACTTTAAAATGAAGAGACACCATTTTGAGATCATGATAAGTCAACTGTTAATTTTATAACTTTTTTGACTGAGAAACAAAAAGAAGAGAATTTAGGACAATTTCGTATGTCGACGAAATTCTAAAATATTGTCCAAAGTATTTGATCTGAATCAATACAGATTATCAACCAAGTCATTTCAGTCATCAACAACCAAGACTTCTTCTTACCTTAATAATCTCCATGACCTATTTCTTTTGTGGCTTTTCGCTAACTTGTATATATGTTGTCTGCTGTTATGTAAAGACTTGTTGTGATATCCAGAACTATCCCCTTAAATACGATTTTCAGTGGTCCTGATTTGGAGTTTTAGTAAATAACTAGAAAGGGAAACAAACATTACTTCATCCGCCAGTTTTATTCTGTTCATCCTGAATGTTTCTGTACGGCTTCACTGATACAGTAACCGATACCTTACATTACAACAGTGTTTGTAATGTTCTTGCTGTGAAGTGCTGTCAGCAACGATTCCCTTAGGATCCGGTAGTAAACTAAAAATACACGATATTCCAGGGCCAATGAAATTGCTCCATTTTGGTATATACAAGGAACTACTGCTGAACGAGGATATTTTAAGTTGAATCGGGCACCCAGCCAAAGTCTTAAATAGTTTGACTTCTTCTTTACACCTTTACCGAATCATCTGATTATTTGTGCTATAATCTCTTCTTCCGCCGTTTTATTGCATCCCTTAGGCGAAAAAAATAACGTTTGTTAACTTTTTTCTGCCGAGATAGTTTTTCTCTTTTTTTCACTGGATTGCATAGTTATTAATGCACTCCAAATCTTACTTACCTTAAAATTGTATTTACTTAATAGCATTTTGAGAATCGTTCCTGAACAAGCGAGATTCTGATGCCAGGAATAATTAGTACATGAGAGTATTAATCCTCATACCGTGAAATCATAGGGGTGCATTAAATCATATTTGATACTGGAATCATGGGTTGAAGAATTTATCATGACAACTAGGAAACCTAAATAACACACACGTTTTAATTATTTACAAAATTGAATGTTAAATTGCAAAAGTTAGTATATTTCACAAATGTCCTTGGTGGCAGTTTTCGAAACTGTTAACCAACCATAAACAGAAACACACTTTCGCAAGTCTTGAATATCAAAATATAATACTCAGGTCAAATATTCGGATGCGATATACGATTCCGAATTTAGCTAAGAACGAGACAGCTCGATGAAAGGACCTCATTCTAAATTACACTTCTCTATTTTCATTTCAGTTATTATCTGATGTTTTCAATGATAGCATGGATAGTCCAGCTCTTAAAAGAGATTATAAGTATGTTTTTCATTTTTTTTAGGGGATCCTCAGTCCAGGACATTCAAGACCAGTCATTTTCGTGGATTAACATTCTACAACAAAATTGTCACTAATATTGGAGCAACTGCACACAGGTAGCCAGCTACTCGCTATCTATAGCAGAATAGATAGTGAGCAGTGCAGCCAATAAGAAAACGGCATTCTTGATAGAACGCTAGGCAATTTATACAAAAACAAAATTGCTTCTGATCCTCGATAACAAATTTTGGAACGCAACTATCAATTAAAAAATGACTGTGACTTAAAACAATGGATGGAAATAAGCATGTGAAAGACTGAGCTAAAATGTCAATTGATAAACATTTATAATTTAAGTAGCTATCACATTATAACAACCGCCGTATTGTAATAGGTATCAAGATAAATCTAGGAATAAACTTATTCGTGACAAAAATAAACAAACTGAAGCCGGCAAAACATTTATAAACTGTGTTTTAAAATGCAGCTTTTGGCATTTAACAATGCCCTATAGAAAGAATATTGCGATGATCAAGTGACATCTATTGAACAAGCGCAAGTGGAACAATCGTTTTATAAGAAACAACCACGAAACTGACTCTGGTTGAATCTTGCTAACTTCATTTTGTAGAAAAAATATCGGAAGGCGAGTTTACGGACCTCATTAAATGACATGTTCTTGAGAAAATAGCATTATTGCGGTTAGGTCTGGTTAGCTGAGACTGAACTCTCTCAGTCGTATAATAACTGAATTATTGTATGATTTCTCGAGCAATTACGACTGGTTTTCACCAGTGCATAAAAATAACCATAAGAACATACACAAACGCAGTAAGGCGAAGTGTGCATACAAGCCAAGTGGCCCATCAGGCCGGCGCTTATCTTCAATTTCTGTAGCACAAAGCGACAAGGAGTGTTTCTACTCCCTCCACCGCTGGATGGGAAGTAAATCCATTGTAAGGTTACCCCCAGCGTTAAATTCACTGGTACTCATTTATACACCTGGGTTGAGGGAGGCACCGTGAGAGTAAAGTGTCCAGCCCAAGAACACAACACAACGTTTTTGGCCACGAGGCCATCATGAGGCCACCGCGTCTCCACACGCACGCGCAGTAAATAACGCCTTTTGTCAGGAACTAACTGTTTACGCTTAAGCGCGTGTGAAAACCAGCCTTTAAATCCTTAATTGTTTGACTTTCCATACTATTACCAACGCATATTTGGCGGATATGACTAACGCTTGTTATAAGGCATGAAATATTTTCACTCACACGCGATCGGTCTAAACGCGTCACGTGACTGAATATGCCCCAGCTGAATATTCTAGTGATTTCCCCCAATTTTCAAATCCTGCGTGTTGCGAAAAATATTTGAAGGATAAACACAGTAGCCCCCTCTGAAAATACGCTGGGATATTTGTCCTTGCCTGGACAGTGTGTGTTCCTCGAAGCTCACAGTATTCCTCGAGCGAAAAGAAGTCACAAATAGAATTGGTTTAACTAAAGAACACTTTATTAATTCAATGTAAAGAACTGTTTGAATTTAGACATGATATTATCCCGCAGAAAGCAAAAGATCGGACTTTTCAGTCCGCCTTTTTGCTTTATTGACTTACGTGGATGAAATTGGCATCTGTAAAATTACTTTCTCATCAAATATTGGTCAAATCGGACCGACAAAGTCGTAATGCACGTTTCAATTAGTCAACGTTGCCTATGGTTTCACAAATTGAGTTTTCTCTTTTAGGTCACGCCTAAGTTTTACGAAAATAATTTATTAACTATATAAGTCCATTTTAACAAAATTTATTTCACACAACAGTTTGTACTCCGGATGAACTGAAATTTAAACACAAAAGACAAACTTTCTTAGTCCATTCTTTCTGCAAACGCCTTGCAGTCCACATCAGTATAAAATACTTTACAGATTAATCTTTTAAAGAGAAATAATGTAACATTAATTAGCATGTAATACATAACTTTACAATTATTCTAATATAAATAAAAAAAACATTAAATACAAATCGGAAAAAAGCTTTGCTTTGAGATGATTAAATTCCGAGTATTACTAAATTCAATGCAGCAAACAATTGATAAAAATGAAGTATACCAGAGCGTCAAAGCGAAAACATTTTGGTCAAAAACCACATTCACCCTAGCACAATTAACAGTGTTTACTATTGTTAAAACAATACCAGAGAAGCCCAGCTATTACTGTGTCTAATAATGTTCTTATAAATATCCTTAGATACTCTTAAACTGTTAATATTATAAATAAATAAATGTTTGCCAGTCAATAATTTAAATATCCCTGTTTTCCTAACGCAGTGTTAATTTACAATCAGGATGCATTTCAGGGAGCGCACGAGCATTTTGTCGGAATTGACACATTGTCCTTTGGATAAGCTACATAATTTGACGGCACACATTTCCTCTTGTTGTTGTTGTTTGCTGTCGAACTAGAACAAGCGGTAAATTGCGCAACCTTCCTACACTCAGGGTACGCTATGGTGATATTAGCATGCGTCAGGTGTATCGTCTTGTAGGTGTCAGTGTAGCATTCAGGCTCGTCAGGAAGAGACCTCTTGTGTCTCCAAACAGGATTGGCTTCCATCGATAAGATCACGTTACCAGAACCCTTGTTGGCAGATTCACCGCTGACATAATCAATGAACTGAGACTGTACTGATTCGTGGCTTGATGAATCTTGTTCTGATAATCTAAGGACATGAGCTGGATTCTCTTCTCGTTCAGTTGGATTCTCATTTGGCTCAATCAGGACCGTGTTTAATTTTTCGTCAGCTAAATCAAGCATTCTTTCAATGTTGTCGTCGCTGGTTGATGTTATAGCCCGTCCATTTCCGAGGTGAGGAAAAACAGCGAGAATAACTGCAATAACCTGCCAGCCGAAAAACAACACTGTGAGATTAACTGTTTAGTAATTATCAAGAAAGATCAACATCTAACCTCTCCTTACAAGATCGACACACTGTTAAGTAGGCAGGTGATGAGAATAAAGAAAATCATCAAGTCAATGAATAATGTTACTCTAACACCAAATTCTCAGAACTGTTAGATTAGAAGAAATCTATAGTAAAATGCGAGCAGATTTAATACTCTAAGACCTGAGACCAAACAGCTAACTTGTAACTAAGAAACGATATTTGTGAAGAAGTTTTGGATTTTTAGTTGTGATTAACTCTATAGGCTGCAAGAATGGAGAAAATAATTTCTCGATGTAAACGAAGTTGGAACATACGTCCAACATTTCGTGGTTCCCTTGGTTTTCAAAATTAAATGAACTTTTGGATAAGGCTTTTTGTAAAGTCATTAACAATGAACTAAAACGTATTCTTACCTTAAAAATCTCCATGACTTATTTTCTTATGAGATTGAGGCTTTTTTCCAAGGCTTACTTGTGTATATATGTTGTCTTCTCGGAGAAGATTTGAAGACTTTGAACTGATTTCTAGCAAAGTAACTCTCCCCTTAAATACAATTTTCAGCGCTCCTAATTTGGCGCTGTAGGTAATAATTAGACAGGGAAACCACCGGGGATTGTCCAAAACTACAAATTTAGTTTGGAGTCCGTTTCATTCTCGTGTATGTTACTTTACAGTTTCAGTGATAACATATTCGATTCTTAACATTTTGGTAACGTTTGTAATGTTATAGCTGAGAAGTGCTATTAGCAACTACTTCCTTTAATTCCGGTAGTAAACTGAGAACAGGAATCTTAAGATAAGGGCCAATCAAATAGCTCCATTTTGGAATATACGTACCAGGTATCACTGCTCAAGTTACACTGGAGATAGTTTTAGCTGAATAGCACAGAACGGAAGTCCAAAATAGTTTGACGTTAAAGGATTTACCTGTTTTAAAATTAACTGAACTGTCTGTGTGATAAGTTCTGCTTCTGTGGTTTTGCTGTTACATGGCGCCCACAGAATTCTGCGAATCCAGACTGAAATTTTCATTTATATTGTCTTTTATTACTTTAAATTCTCTTGATCAGGACATTTTCTTAGTTTTGCAACAGGCAAGAGAGACCTGGATTCCAGTCCGTAGAGCGAGGAAAGTTTTGGGTAGTAAAGTTGTTATTTTTAGATTTTTAGATGGGTATTACATGACGTAGTTGTTGACAATCGTACTGTAACATTACAAACTCCTGTACCTTTATGAATGATATAAACGTTTTATTCCTTATAGTTTTAAAATCGCACATAAACCAGAGCAGTTCATTAAATATTATAACATACAGAAATTATAGATTGAAAGCGTCATCAGCCCAGTACGAAACGTAGAGGAGAGAAAAGTTGGATAAATTTTAGCAAAGTTACATTACAAATATTACTTTGTCTCTCGTCGTTTTCGAAACTGTAAACCATCTAAAAGTAAAAATAAACCTCCTTTAAGTCTTAACATGATATCAAAATACGATACTCAGGTTAAATATTCTGATGAGATATACGATCTCGCCTTGTAAATATGTAATAACAGCAAGATGAAAGAAACTGTTTTGAAATTTCCTTTTCCTTATAGTTATAGACTGAGTTTTTATATTTTAGCAAGAAATAATGAGCTATAGGTCTTAAAGAGTCTCAAACTATTTTCGTTTAATTAGGCGTTCCTTGCTCGATTGTATTAAGTGGCTAGGTGATGACGTCATTTTCGCTGATTTATATTCGGCTTTTAAATTACTACACTGAAACGATTGAATTTTGTCTTAAATTTGTTTCGAACTGCTCATATGATCGTCTATAATGAGATACAGAACTGCATGACTGGGGCTCAAAATGGCTTAATCTAGACTGCTAAGCACCAATCTAGATATAATGTTAATTTCGTACAAATGTAAAGTACTTTACATTTTTAAAACAAGATTACGAATCGATGCTAGTTTGGTTTTGACTTTTCACCAAGCAATGAACGTGTTTCGGTGTTCCTATCGTAGCTTATCTTGGCAGATGGTTTTCTTTACTAAATTTTAGAATGAACAAGCCTGGATAAACATTCAGAAACTGGCTTTTTACTGATTGATCAATTTGATATTTACAACAATTATTGTACGAGTTCAGGCATTAAGATACTAATGAGTTGACTTAAATCGTCAAATACTCACCAAGCAGGAGTGTAATAACTGTTTTATCAAAAGAAACCCCAATAAATCTCGTAAAATCGCGTCAATTTTTTATGAAAGAAAAGACCGGAAGGAGATAACTGACTACACTGACTGAAATTCGACGGCTTTTAAACCAATCAAAACTCTGGAAATGCATTATCCAATGTTTTATATTTATCTACCCGATAGGTGGTCGTCGTTTATATTAACGTACGTTTTTATAATTATCAAGCCCTGCTTACGTTTTCAACCAACAGAAACTGATCCCTCAGCAGGCGCGCTGGTTACAAGATGGAATAAAAAGTTCAAGAAGGTTATCATTTCATTAATTAGGTTCTTTTAAGGTTCAGATACTCCTTGATTATAACTTAAATGTCATGGTAAATTCACATTCCTTCAGTAACAGAATTGAAAATTTTTAATAATGAATGAGTTGCCAGTAATTGGATACCCGTGTTTGGGCAAAGAGGTATGGGATCGTCAGGAGGTAAACATTGCTAGTCGCTAGAAAGAAATGTATGGCGAAACGTTGTTTCGAGATATAAGAAAACGATTTTTGAGAGAGATTAACGCTTTTTCGCCGTCGTTTTTATGGAGAATGGATTTGGGCAATGTTGATATGTGAAATATGTCAGTTTTTGTTTGAATAATCGTGAAATATGTGACAAAATCTACCGATAAAACTCCGTTGCTTGCGTGAGGTTTATTGTGAAATTTACATCGCGTAATGGTCTGAAAATATTACAAAATTAATTAGGTATAAATCGAGAGGAAATAACCCAGTGAAGCCTTTTAAGTTGTGTACTGGCTACTTTTAGCTTTTTTGAAAGCTCAGTCATACAAATAATACTGGAAATAAGCCCGGTGGCGATCATTGTACTGTCTGGGGTTGATTTAACGACAAATGAGTCCGCGCGACTCATGCTGTGTGGCTACTGTGTTGCTCAAAGCCTTTGTTTTGCTTTTAGAAGCACGTATTTCAGTGATTTTCCGTATCTATAACAGATCAAGGGTGGCTCCTTGAATATATCTCTGAGTATTTGTATTTAAAAGTGCCGTTTGTGCGTGATTATGCTTTCCAAAGTTTGGTATTGACGGTTGAGTGAAATTGCCCGACACTAAGGGTAGCAGTTCCTTCTGCAATTTTCGATTTCTGTTTTAGAGCTTCTTTTCTGTCTTTATATTTAACTTCTCGGAGGGTCTTCTCTACCATTTGCTCCGGGTAGCCTCTCGAGATCAGGCGTGTATTGAAATTTTCAATATTCTCTTCAATGTATTTCACAATAACCCTCACGCAAGCAAAAGGGAGTTTATCGGTAAATTTTGTCACTTATTTCACGGTTATTCAAACAAAAACTTACATTTTCCATGTATCAACATCGCCAAAATCCATTTGCGATAAAACAACGGCGAAAAAGCGTTGATCTCTCTCCAAAACCATGTTTTTGGGCGTCGAAACAACTTTTCGCCATACATTTCCTTCTAGCGACTTGCAATGTTTGCCCCCTGACGATCCCAGAGTTCTTTGCGCAAACACGGGTATCCGATTACTGGCAACTCATTCATTCCCTACAAGTCCTTTAAATCTGCACTTCCATTCTCTTCGTGCGTTAACGTTAGTAATGGTATGAATTGGAGAGAAATGAATTATTTATACTGCAAGTTGTGTTTGAAAATTCCCTCACAACTGCACGAGCAAGTGCAATTTAAAAGAATTTTCAAATTTCTCCTAATATTTTCGGTCGCGCGCGATTGATCCAAACGCGTCACGTGACTGAATATACCCCAGCTAAAACTGGAGAATATCCAAGTGATATTCCCCAGTTTTCAAACCACGCGTGTTGCGAAAAATATTTGAAGGATAATAAACACAATAGTCTCCATTTGGCTTTAAAAATATGCTCCAAAATCTTTCCTCGGACATTATCTGTTCCGAGAAACGAACAGTTTTCTGAAAGCGAAGTTTACAGTTTCCCTCGACCATCGCCGCTCGGAAAACTGTTTGCTTCACGGAAAAGATAATGTCCAAAGACCGATATCCGAGCATATTTTTGCTTGAAATGGAGGCTGTTGTTTCTATTTGTTGTTGATTATTTAGCCTTATGACTAATTTATCCGTCCGACGTTTTGCTTTATTTGAATTGCTTGGATGCCCAACGATTGTAATATATTTTCTGAAAAAGGTCGGGCCGATTTTTATCTGTCCGATCAATTTCTAATTAAATGTTGTCCCAATCGGAGCAATAAATCGTAGTGTTTGAATTAGCTGAATGGTCTCACAAATCGAGTTTTCCCATTTAGATCACACGAGTACAATTTATTAAATAAATACAAAATCTCAAAACATTTTACAAAATCTCAAAACAATATTGTACTCTAGATGACCTGAAATTTAAGCGTTGAAGTCAGACTCTCTCCGTCCACTACTTCTTCATTGCAGTTCATTTTACATCAGGATAAAATACTGCACAAATGACTCTTCTCAAGAGAAATAATGTAACATTAATTGTTATGTAACTTTATAATTGTTCTGATATAAATACAAAAAAAGAAACACTGTTAAACCTAGCTAAGATTTCTCGGTTTCTAGCAATTTTCAATGTCAAACCTGCTTGATTGATATAATTTTCTTGTTAGAATCTATTTTCGAGGCGGCGGGCTGTTTTTGGGGTGATGCGGCGGAGGGGAAGTTGTCTTTCCTGATACTGATCCTTCAGTACAAAAAATGGTTAGCCCAGAATAAATAGTGATGGCTGGACTAGAAAACTACCTCAGAAGGATTACCTTAATGCTTTGCTTTGAGATAATTAAATTCTATTTCTAAATTCATTGAAGTAATCAACTGATAAAAGTGAATTCTACCAGGGCGTCAAAGCAAAACATCTTGGTGGGAAATTAAATTCACCCTAGCACAATACTAATAGTGTTTCCTTTTGTTAAAACAATAGCAGAGAAGCCCAGCTTCCACGGTCTCTAATAATTTTCTAATAAATATCGTTGAATACTCTTAAACTGTCACAGTTTTAAATAATGTTTGGAGGTCAATAATATAAATATCCGTGTGTTCCCTGACGCAGTGTTATGTTACAATCGTGACGTATTATTTCACGCGGCGCATGAGCAACTTTGAGCAAATACGCCCAACTGATTTGTGCCATCAACACCGCGGATGAGAATCGTCGTCAATGACGCTACACATAACCTATTGCTGTTCTTGTTGCTTGATATTGAACTGGTGCAACCGGTAAGCGAAACTTTCCTACAAATGGGGAATGTTGCGAGTCCACCGCTTGCCAGCTGGACCGTCTGGTAGTTACCAGTGTAACAAGGGCTTACATGAGACCTCTTCTGTCTCAAAACAGGACTGGCTTCCTTCGGTTGGATCATGTTTTCTGAGCTGAACACTCCATAACTTGATGAATCTTGTTCTGATAATCTAAGGACATCAGCTGGTTTCCCTCCTCCTTCAGTTGTCCTCTCATTTGTCTCATTGAAAATCGTGCCTAATTCTTCCTCAGCTAAATCAAGAATCCTTTCAATGCTG
The DNA here is from genome assembly GCF_042242905.1 of Orbicella faveolata. Taxonomy (NCBI): domain Eukaryota; kingdom Metazoa; phylum Cnidaria; class Anthozoa; order Scleractinia; family Merulinidae; genus Orbicella; species Orbicella faveolata. The sequence goes on from NW_028301547.1 coordinate 2,274,731, forward strand.
TCGTTGCTGGTTGATGTGATAGCTCGACCATTTCCGTGGTGAAGAAAAACAGCGAGAATAACTGCAATAACCTGCGAGCCGAAAAACAACACTATGAGATGAACTGTTTATCAATTAACAAGAAAGATCGACACCTAACCTCTCCTTACAAGATCAATACACTGTTAAGTAGTTAAGTGTTGAGAATAAAGAAAATCGTCAAGAAATAAAACTAATTTTGTTGGTCTATGGCCAAATTCTTAGAACTGTTATTGGAAGAAATATATGGTAAGCTGTAAAGAGAAGTGATCTTCTAAGACCTAGTAACCAACAGTTGACTTATCATGATCTTGAGATGGTGTTTCCTCACTTTAAAGTGAAGAAACACCATCTCAAGATCATGATAAGTCAACTGTTAATTTTAAAACTTTTCTGACTGAGAAAATCAAAGAAGAGAATTTAGGACAATTTCGTATGTCGACGAAATTCTAAAATGTTGTCCAAAGTATTAGATCTGAATCAATACAGATTATCAACCAAGTCATTTCAGTCATCAACAACCAAGACTTCGTCTTACCTTAATTATCTCCATGACCTATTTCTTTTGATTCTGTGGCTTTTCGCTAACCTGTAAATATGTTGTCTGCTGTTATGTAAGGACTTGTTCTGATATCCAGAAAACTAACTATCCCCTTAAATACAATTTTCAGCGGTTCTGATTTGAAGTTTGAGTAAATAACTAGAAAAGGAAACAAACATTACTTCATCCGCCAGTTTTATTCTGTTCATCCTGAATGTTTCTGTACGGCTTCACTGATACAGTAACCGATACCTTACATTACAACAGTGTTTGTAATGTTCTTGCTGTGAAGAGTTGTCAGCAACGATTCCCTTAGGATCCGGTAGTAAACTAAAACACACGATATTCCAGGGCCAATGAAATTGCTCCACTTTTGGTTACCGTATATACAAGGGCCTACTGCTGAACGAGGATATTTTAAGTTGAATCGGGCACCCAGCCAAAGTCTTAAATAGTTTGACTTCTTCTTTACACCTTTACCGAATCATCTGATTATTTGTGCTATCATCTCTTCTTCCGCTGTTTTATTGCATCCCTTAGGCGAAAAAAAATAACGTTTGTTAACTTTTTTCTGCCGAGATATTTATTCTATTTTTTTCACTGGATTGCATAGTTATTAATGCACTCCGAATCTTACTTACCTTAAAATTGTATTTACTTAATAACATTTTAAGACTCGTTCCCCAACAAGCGAAATTCTGATGCCGTGAATAATTACGCGAGAGTATTAATCCTCGTACCGTGAAATCATAGGGGTGCATTAAATCATATTTGATACTGGAATCATGGGTTGAAGAATTTATCATGACAACTAGGAAACCATTTTTTATTTACAAAATTGAATGTTAAATTGCAAAAGTTAGTATATTTCATAAATGTCCTTGGTGGCAGTTTTCGAAACTGTTAACCAACCAAAAACAGAAACAAACTTCCGTAAGTCTTGAATATCAAAATATAATATTCAGGTCAAATATTCGGATGCGATATACGATTCCGAATTTAGCTAAGAACGTGACAGCTCGATGAAAGGAACTCTTTCCAAATTACACTTCTCTATTTTCATTTCAGTTATTATCTGATGTTTTCAATTATAGCATGAATAGTCCAGCTCTTAAAAGAGATTATAAACATGTTTTTGATTTATTCAGGGGAAAATCAGTCCAGGACATTCAAGACCAGTCATTTTCGCGGATTTGCATTCTACAACAAAATTGTTACTAACACTGGAGCAACTGCACACTGCTAGCCGGCTACTCGCTATCTATAACAGAATAGATGGTGAGTAGTGCAGCCAATAAGAGAACGGCATTCGTGATAGAATGCTAGGCAATTTATACAAAAACAAAATTGCTTCTGATCCTCGATAACAAATTTTGGAACGCAACTATCAATTAAAAAATGACTGTGACTTAAAACAGTGGATGGAAATAAGCATGTGAAAGACTGAGCTAAAATGTCAATTGATTAAAATTTATAATTTAAGTAGCTATCACATTATAACAACCTCCGTATTGTAATAGGTATCAAGATAAATCTAGGAATAAACTTATTCGTGACAAAAATAAACAAACTGAACCCGGCAAAACATTCAGAAACTGTGTTTTAAAATGCAGCTTTTGGCATTTTGGCATTTAACATCTACTGAACAAGCGCAAGTGGAATAATCGTTTTATAAGAAACAACCACGAAACTGACTCCGGTTAAATCTTGCTAACTTCATTTTGTAGAAAAAAATCGGAGGGCGAGTTTACGGACCTCATTAAATGACATGTTCTTGAGAAAATTGCATTACTGCGGTTAGGTCTGGTTAGTTGAGACTGAATTCTCTCAGTCGTATAATAACTGAATTATTGTATGATTTCTCGAGTAGTTACGACTGGTTTTCACCAGAGCATAAAAATAACCATAAGAACATACGCAAACGCAGCAGTAAGGCGAAGTGGGCATACAAGCCAAGTGGCTCATCACCGACGCTTATCTTCAATTTCTGTAGCACGAAGCGACAAGGAGTATTTCTACTCCCTCCACCGCTGGATGGGAAGTAAATCCATCGTAGGGTTACCCCCAGCGTTAAATTCACTGGTACTTATTTATACACCTGGGTTGAGGGAGGCACCGTGAGAGTAAAGTGTCCGGCCCAAGAACACAACACAACGTTCCTGGCCACGAGACCATCATGAGGCCACCGCGTCTCCACACGCAGGCGCAGTAAATAACGCCGTTTGTCAGGAACTAACTGTTTACACTTAAGCGCGTGTGAACACCAGCCTTTAAGGATCAAATTTGAGAAAATCTTCAAATATCACTCGTTTTATAAATCCTTAATTACTCGACTTTCCATACCATTACCAACGCATATTTGGCGGATATGACTAACGCTTGTTATAAGGCATGAAACATTTTCACTCACACGCGATCAGTCTAAACGCGTCACGTAACTGAATAAGCCCCAGCTGAATATTCTAGTGATTTTCGCCAATTTTCAAATCCCGCGTGTTGCGAAAAATATTTGAAGGATAATAAACACAGTAGCCCCTTATTTGTCCTTGCCTGGACAGTGTATGTTCCTCGAAGCTCACAGTACTCCTCGAACGAAAAGAAGTCACAAACAGAATTGGTTTAACTGAAGAACACTTTATTGATTCAGTGTAAAGAATTCTTTGGATTTGGACATGATATTATCCCGCAAAAAGCAAAAATCGGACTTTTTAGTCCGACGTTTTTCATTATTGAATTACGTGGATAAAAACTGGCATTTGCGAAATTACTTTCTCATCAAATATTGGTCAAATCGGACCGAGAAACTCGTGATGTACGTTTGAATTAATCAACTTAGCTTATGGTCTCACAAATTGAATTCACCCATTTAGGTTTTACGAAAATAATTTATTAACTATATAAGTTCATTTTTGCAAAACGTATTTCAAACAACAGTTCTACTCTGGATGAAGTCAGATGTCAGACTGTCTTCGTCAACTCTTTCTGCAAATTCATTGCAGTCGATTATAAATCAGTATAAAATACTGTACAGATTACTTTTTTAAAGAGAAATAATGTAACATTAATTAGCATGTAATACATAACTTTTCAATTATTCTAATGTAAATACAAAAAAAACACTAAGATTGCTGAAATGTAGCAATTTCCAAATCAAACCTGCTTGATTGATTAGAATCCATCTTTAAGTTAAAGATGTTGCTGTTTTTTCTGTAGATTGAAAACTGGGCCGGATTAAAAACTACCTCCGATAAAAGCTTTGCTTTGACATGATTTAATTCCGAATATTACTAAATTCAATGAAGCAAACAATTGATAAAAATGAAGTACACCAGAGCGTCAAAGCGAAAACATCTTGAGCAAAAACCACATTTACCCTAGCACTATTAACAGTGTTTACTATTGTTAAAACAATACCAGAGAAGCCCAGCTATTATTGTGTCTAATAGTGTTCTGATAAATATCCTTAAATACCCTTAAACTGTTAATATTATAAATAAATAAATGTTTGCCAGTCAATAATTTAAATATCCCTGTTTTCCTAACGCAGTGTTAATTTACAATCAGGATGCATTTCAGGGAGCGCACGAGCATTTTGTCGGAATTGACACATTGTCCTTTGGATAAGCTACATAATTTGACGGCACACATTTCCTCTTGTTGTTGTTGTTTGCTATCGAACTGGAACAAGCGGTAAATTGCGCAACCTTCCTGCACTCAGGGTATGCTATGGTGATATTAGCATGCGTCAGGTGTATCGTCTTGTAGGTGTCAGTGTAGCATTCAGGCTCGTCAGGAAGAGACCTCTTGTGTCTCCAAACAGGATTGGCTTCCATCGATAAGATCACGTTACCAGAACCCTTGTTGGCAGATTCACCGCTGACATAATCACTGAACTGAGACTGTACTGCTTCATGGCTTGATGAATCTGGTTCTGATAATCTAAGGACATGAGCTGGATTCTCTTCTCGTTCAGTTGGATTCTCATTTGGCTCAATCAGGACCGTGTTTAATTTTTCGTCAGCTAAGTCAATCATTCTTTCAATGTTGTCGTTGTTGGTTGATGTTATAGCCCGTCCATTTCCGAGGTGAGGAAAAACAGCGAGAATAACTGCAATAACCTGCCAGCCGAAAAACAACACTGTGAGATTAACTGTTTAGTAATTATCAAGAAAGATCAACATCTAACCTCTCCTTACAAGATCGACACACTGTTAAGTAGAAAGATGACGAGAACAAAGAAAATCATCAAGTTAATGAATAATATTAATCTAACACGAAATTCTCAGAACGGTTAGATTAGAAGAAATCTATAGTAAAATGCGAGGAGAATTAATATTTTAAGACCTGAGATCAAACAGTTTACTTGTAACTAAGAAACGATATTTGTAAAGAAGTTTTGGATTTTAAGTTCTGATTAACTCTATAGGCTGCAAGAATGGAGAAAATAATTTCTCGATGTGAACGAAGTTGGAACATACGTCCAACATATTCAGTTTGAATCAGTTTCGTGGTTCCTCTGGTTTCCAAAATTAAATGAACTTTTGTATAAGCCGGCTTATGGTAAAGTCATAAACAATGAACTAAAACGTATTCTTACCTTAAAAATCTCCATGACTTATTTTCTTATGAGATTGAGGCTTTTTTCCAACGCTCACTTGTATATATATATGTTGTCTGTTCTTCTCGGAGAAGGTTTGAAGACTTTGAACTGATTTCTAGCAGAATAACTCTCCCCTTAAATACAATTTTCAGCACTCCTAATTTGGCGCTGTAGCCAATAATTAGACAGGGAAATCACCGAGGATTGTCCAAAATTACAAATTTATTCTGGAGACCGTTTCATCCTCGTGTATGTTACTTTACAGTTTCAGTGATAACGTATTCGATTCTTTACATTTTGGTAACATTTGTAATGTTATAGCTGAGAAGTGCTATTAACAACTACTTCCTTTAATTCCGGTAGTAAACTGAGAACATGGATCTTAAGATAAGGGCCAATCAAATAGCTCCATGTTGGAATATACATACCTGGTATCACTGCTCAAGTTACACTGGAGATATTTTTAGCTGAATAGCACAGAACGGAAGTCCAAAATAGTTTGACTTTAAAAGATTTATCTGTTTTAAAGTTAACTGAACTTTCTGTGTGATAAGTTCTGCTTCTGTGGTTTTGCTGTTACATAGCGTCCACAGAATTCTGCGAATCCAGACCGAAATTTTCGTTTATTTATTTTTTTATTATCATTACTTTAAATTCTCTTGATCACGACATTTTCTTAGTTTACTAGCAGGCAAGAGAGACCTGGATTCCAGTCCGTAGTGCGAGGAAAGTTTTGGATAGAGACGTTATTTTTAGATTTTTAGATGGGTATTACATGACGTAGTTGTTGACAATAGAACTGTAACATTACAAACTCCTGTGAATTATATAAACGTTTTATTCCTTACAGTTTTAAAGTCGCACATAAACCAGAGGAGTTCATTAAATTTTATAACATACAGAATTATAGATTGAAAGTGTCATCAGACCACTGGGAAACTTAGAGGAGAGAAAAGTTGGATAAATTTTAGCAAAGTTACATTACAAATATTACTTTGTCTCTCGCTTTTTTCGAAACTGTAAACCATCTAAAAGTAAAAATAAACTTCCTTTAAGTCTTAACATGATATCAAAATATGATACTCAGGCCAAATATTCTGATGGGATATACGATCTCGCCTTGTAACTAAGTAATAACAGCAAGATGAAAGAAACTGTTTTGAAATTTCCTTTTCGTTATAGTTATAGACTGAGTTTTCATATTTTAGCGAGAAATCATGAGCTATAGGTCTTAAAAGAGTCTTAAACTATTTTCGTCTAATTAGGCGTCCCTTACTCGATTGTATTAAGTGGCTAGGTAATGACGTCATTTTCGATGATTTATATCCGGCTTTTAAATTACTACACTGAAACGATTAAATTTTGTCTTAAGTTTGTTTCGAACTGCTCATATGATCGTCTATAATGAGATGCAGAACTGACCGGAGCTCAAAATGGCTTAATCTAAACTGCTAATCACCACTCTAGATATAATGTTAATTTCATACAAATAACGTACTTTACATTTTTTGAAACAATAAGATTATGAATTAATGCTAGTTTGGTTTTGACTTTTCATCAAGCAATGAACGTGTTTCCGTGTTCCTATCGTAGCTTATCTTGGCAGCTGGTTTTCTTTACTAAATTTTAGAATGATCAAGCCTGGATAAAAGTCATAAGCTGGCTTTTTACTGATTGACCAATTTGATATTTACAACAATTATTGTACGAGTTCAAGCATTAAGACACTGATGAGTTGACTTAAATCGTCAAATATTCATCAAGCAGGAGTGTAATAACTGTTTTATAAAAAAAAACAAAACAATAAATCTCGTAAAATCGTGCCAATTTTTTATGAAAGAAAAGACCGGAAGGAGATAACTGACTACACTGACTGAAATTCGACGCCTTTTGAACCAATCGAAACTCTGGAAATGCATTATCCAATGTTTTATATTTATCAACCTTATAGGTGGTCCCCGTTCGTTTTTCCGTTTTTATATTTATGAAGTCTCGCCTACGTTTTCAACCAACAGAAACTGATAGGGCTTGCCAAAAGTTGCTCGAGATTTCCCGAAAAGTTGCCCGAAATATCTCAAAAAGTTGCTCAAAAGTTGCTTTTTGTAACGAAAGTTGCTCAAAAGTTGCTACAAAAAGCAAAAACTTTTTTTTTGTCTCTTTCTCTTCTTTTATTTGGTCTGATGCAAAAATATGCAATCTGTACAACAACAGTAAAATTTCTGAGCATTTTTGTGCAATTTTGCGTTGTAACCAGCGTCGCTGAATAAACTTGTTTACAATACGTATGGGTAAATACTACGCATCAATATCAATATAACAATATTAATCTTGTAAAAATCCTATTATGAGCCAATAAAATTGTCGTTGCTGTTCACGGTCAAGACTTCTAACCATTTTCATTTTCGCTGGAGTACTCAGTCTTGCCCCTGCTTATGCGGCTACCCTCAAAGGATCTAAATGACCTTCGTAACCTGAAACACTCGAATCAGTGGAGCGTGAATCTTCGTCCGCCATTTTAGATTTTCTTTAAAAAACCGCTGACCTAACAGCCCGGCTGCATACATTTTCGCTCATGATCTCTCAGGGGGGAGGAACTGCTCTTTTTTCACAGGAAATTTACAAATTGTCTACTGAAACATTGTAAAATATGGAAGCATGGCCAATTAAAGCCCTAAAAGGTGCTCCGATATCTAGAAAACTAGAAATTGCTCAGAATGCAAAAAGTTGCTCGAAACAAAAAAAGTTGCTCCAGATACGAAAAGTTGCCAAAAAGTTGCCGAGCAACTTGTGGCAAGCCCTAGAAACTGCTCCCTCAGCGGGCGCGCTGGCTACAAGATGGAATAAAAAGTTTAAGAAGGTTATGATTTCATTAATGACGATTTTTTTAGGGTTCAGATACTTCGTGATTACCACTAAGATGTCATGGTAAATTCGCATTCACATTTAATCATCCGAATAATTCCCCACAAGTCCTTTAAATCTGCACTTCCATTCTGTAAATGCGTTGACGTTAGTAATGGTATGAATTGGAGAGAAATGACGGATTTATATCCTGCAAGTTGTGTTTGAAAATTCCCTCAAAATTGCACGAGAAAGTGCAATTTAAAAGAATTTTCAAATTTCTTCAAATATTTTCGGTCGCACGCGATTGATTCAAACGTGTCACGTGACTGAATATGCCCCAGCTAAAACTGGAGAATATCCGAGTGATATTCCCCAATTCTCAAACCGCGCCTGTTGCAAAAAATATTAGTTTGAACGATAATTAACATAATAGCCTCCATTTGGTTTTAAAAATATGCTGGAATATTTTTCCTCGGACATTCTCTGTTCCGAAAAACGAACAGTTTTATGAAAGTGAAGTTTACAGTTTCCCTCGACCATCGCTCTCGGAAAACTGTTTGCTTCTCAGAACAGATAATGTCCAAGGACCGATATCCGAGCATATTTTTGCGCGAAATGGAGGGTATTGTTTCTCTATGTTGTTGATTATTTAGTCTTAAGACTTTTTTACTCACTACGATTTATCCGTCCCACGTTTTTCTTTATTTGAATTGCTTCGATTCCCAATTTGTAAGATATTTTCTGGAAATGTCTATCTGGCCAGTCGATTTATAATCAAATGTTGTCCCAATCGGAGCAACAAATCGTAGTGTTTGAATTAGCTGAATGGTCTCACAAATCGAGTTTTCCCATTTAAGTTACTCGAATACAATTTATTAATTAAATACAAAATCTCAAAACATTTTACAAAATCTCAAAACAATACTGTACATGATGCGGCGGAGGGGAAGTTGTCTTTCCTGATGCTGATCCTTCAGTACAAAAAAATGGTTAGCTCAGAATAAATGGTGATGGGCTGGACTAAAAAACTACCTCAGAAGGATTACTGGAATGCTTTGCTTTGAGATGATTAAATTCCATTTCTAAATCCATTGAAGTAATCAATTGATAAGAATGAATTATACCCGGGTTGGGGGGGGGGGGGGGGTATACTCCCAGAAAAATTGGGTCGGAGTGTGCGGCCCGCTTTCCAAAACCCTTACCCTATTTATGACCAAAATTCGAAACCCTATTTATGACCTGACCCTTAATTCAAAACCCTGTTTCAGACCTGCATTGTAATTAGTTCCCTAGTCCATACCAATGTTAAATTACCGTAAACATAACTTGCGAAGGGATTTTGTTGATTTTCTTTTCGATAATGATGAAAAAGTGGCTTTCTCTTAAAAACATACCGATATCAAGGCTAGAGTGCAAAAGCCATACCCTATTTATGACCAAAATGGCCAAAATCAGCTAAAATCGATACCCTATTTATGACCAAACGGTTGAAAAACCATACCCTTTGGGGCCGCACATACCTGCATAGCCCATATAAGGGAGTACCCGCCGAGGAATTATACCAGGCCTTCAGAGCAAAACATCTTGGGTGGGTACATTTACATTTACCCTAGCACAATATTAACAGTGTTTCCTTTCGTTAAAACAATACCAGAGAAGGCCAGCTTCTACGGTAATAAATATCGTTGAATACTCTTAAACTGTCGCAGTTATGAAATAATGTTTGCAAGTCAATAATTTAAATATCCGTGTGTTCCCTGACGCAGTGTTATGTTACAATCGTGACGTATTATTTCACGCAGCGCATGAGCAACTTTGAGCAAATACGCCCAACTGATTTGTGCCATCATCACTGCGGATGAGAATCGTCGTCAATGACGCCACACATAACCTCTTGCTGTTCTTGTTGCTTGATATTGAACTGGTACAACCGGTAAGAGAAACTTTCCTACAAATGGGGAATGTTGCGAGTCCACCGCTTGCCAGCTGGACCGTCTGGTAGTTACCAGTGTAACAAGGGCCTACATGAGACCTCTTCTGTCTCAAAAGAGGTCTGGCTTCCTTCGGTTGGATCATGCTATCTGAACTGAACTGAAACTGTACTGCTTCATGGCTTGATGAATCTGGTTCTGATAATCTAAGGACATCAGCTGGATTCTCTTCTCGTTCAATTGGATTCTCATTTGTCTCATTCAAGATCGTAACTAATTCTTCCTCAGCTAGATCAAGAATCCTTTCAATGTTGTCGCTGCTGGTTGATGCGATAGTTCGACCATTTCCGTGGTGAAGAAAAACAGCAATGATAACTGCAATAACCTGCGAGCCGAAAAACAACACTCTGAGATTAACTTCTGTTACCGAGAAAGATCGACATCTAACCTCTCTTTACAAGATAAATACACTGTTAAGTAGTCACTTTACGAGAATCAAGAAAATCTTAAAGTAATTAATAAAACTAATTGTGTTATCTATCGCCAAATTCTTAGAACTGTCATTAGAAGAAATACGTGGCAACCTGTAAAGAGAACTGATCTTCTAAGACCTGGAGCCCAACGGTGTATTTATCATGATCTTTGAGATGGCGTTTCTTTACGTTTACAGCAATTTTGACTGAGAAACTAAAAGAGAAGAATCTAGGACAATTTTGAATGTAAACGATGTTCTGAAATATTGTCCAATGTATTAGATCTAAATCAATAAAGACTAACAACCAAGTCATTTCAGTCATCAACAACCAAGACTTCTTCTTACCTTAATAATCTCCATGACCTATTTCTTTTGATTCTTTGGCTTTTCGCTAACTTGTGTATATGTTGTCTGCTATTATGTAAGGACTTGTTCTGATATCCAGAAAACTAACTATCCCCTTAAATACAATTTTCAGTGGTCCTGATTTGGAGTTTTAGCAAATAACCAGAAAGGGAACAAACATTACTTCATCCGCCAGTTTTATTCTTTTTATCCTTATTCGAGAAAGTTTCTGTACGGCTTCACTGATACAGTAACTGATACCTTACATTATTACAGTGTTTGTGATGTTCTAGCTGTGAACTGCTGTCCGCAACGATTCCCTTAGGATCCGGTAGTAAACTAAAAATACACGATATTCGAAGGCCAATGAAATTGCTCCATTTTGGTATATACAAGAAACTTCTGCTGAACGAGGATATTTTAAGTTGAATTGGGCTCCCAGCCAAAGTCTAAAATAGAGTGACTTCTTCTTTACACATTTACCAAATCATCCGAGTAGTCGTGCAATAATCGCTGCTTCCGCCGTTTTATTGCATCCCTTTGCCGAAAAAAAATCACGGTTGTTAACTTTTTTCTTTGGAGATATTTTTCTCTTTTCCCAAAGGATTAAATCTTAATTGCCTTAAACGTTTATTTACTCGCCTTATTAAGAATCGTTCCTCAACAAGCGAAATTCTGATGCCGTGAATAATTACATGAGAGTATTAATCCTCATACCGTGAAATCCGAGGGATGCATTAAATCATATTTGATACTGGAATCATAGGTTGAAGAACTTATCATAACTGGTTGGTAGCGTAAATAACACAAAAAATGGAGACCTTTTTTCAGAATTGAGCGTTAAACTTGCCAAAGTTAGTGTATTTGCAATTGACAAATGTCCTTAGCGGCAGTTTTCGAAATTGTTAACCGTCCTAAAACAGAAACAAACTTCCGTAAGTCTTGAATATCAAAATACGATACTCAGGTCAAATATTCGGATGCGATATACGATTCCGAATTTAGCTAAGAACGTGACAGCTCGATAAAAGGAACTCATTCTTAATTACACTTCGCTATTTATAATACAGTTATTAACTGATATTTTCAATTATAGCGTAGAATAAGTACATACTCCAGCTCTTAAAAGACATTATAAGTACGTTATTCATTTATTTAGGGGACCCTCAGTCAGGGCATTCAAGACTAGTCATTTTCGTGGATTTACATTGTACAACAAAATTGTACTATATACCGGAACGATTAAATTTCACCTTAAGTACACTTGCAACTCTTCATCTGATCCTCAATGAAAATGCCCAAATTCCAATTACTGGGACTAAACAAATCTTAAATCTTAACTATTTTATATCATTGAAGTATGACAAGGAGGTCTTGAGGAAATCCGAACGTTGTAATTGGTTCTCTCTTGGTCGGGATTTTTCACAGGGACCGTTTCCGTGGAAACGGCCATAAGTCTCGTGCTTTTTGGTTTTGAAAGGCGGCAAATTCAAAATTAACAACTTTCATGGAGCGCATATAATAAACTTGTTACTAACCTGGCTAGCGCCGTACTGGGCAATATTGGCCCTCACTCGTTTTTGTACGGACGTCGGGCCGATATTCCCCAGTACGGCCCTTAACTTGCACTCGGTTAGTCACAGAAAGCTGTTTTATAGTTGACGGTATAACACCGCTGCGCGTGTGTTGAACATTAAGGTAATCCTATCGAAATAGAACTCAGTACAATACTTAGCTCTTATTAACCGAGCAGAAGGTCTGTATGGAAGAATCTTGACCGAGGTCTAGGGTACAGACCGAACGCAGTAGGGTCTGTACACACTTCCCGTGTTCGTTTAGGAGCAGGAAGACCTTCAATAAACCCCGCCTTAAGGATGGTGCCTACTAATTGCAAAGGTTTTTGCACCAGGTTAAGACCACGCGGAAAAAGTAGATCTTTGCAAGGGCTATTGGAATCCAGAGAGAAAAATCGGGGTAGCCTCGCATTTTTTCGAGATAATTAGCCTTGAATCTCAACAAAAATGCTGACACCAGCATTTTCCTGGAAAAAGGAGGAAAGGATATTTCTCACACATTTCCATAGAATTCGCCTTTACATACAGAAAAGCAAACACATTTAAAAAGATCTTTAAACTACATGGCAAATGGTAACAAACAAACATTTTTTTAATAACAAAATCGTTGCAAATGCGCTTTTAGCGTGTCTGACAGCCTTCTTCTGGTTCAGCTAAAATACAGTCTAAATACCTTTAGCTCACAACCAGAAACTAATCACGTGTTGAATAGACTTGCCACTTCCATTTCATAACATAAAATGTAGGGGTAACCACGCGTTTTTTAAAGTTATTGATCTTTTTTGAAAACTTTTACGGTGCCCGTTACATTTTTTCCTGTCACCTCCCCAGTAAGTAAGACATTTGCGTATCTCGCACTTGTTTTGCGCGCGCATTACGCCATCTGCAGGTACATGTTTACAGTTGGATTTCAGTATAATTTTCGACAGATAACAGCTAGGTTTTCAGCTGGAAGACGTAAACAGTTAGTGGTTAGCGATATGCTGCTATTCTGTTGTCCCTGGTTTGAGTACAGGTTCATTAAACTTAAGGCCTCACGGAACGGTATCCTCCTCCTTGGACCACTGATGCCCAATTTTTTGAGACATGCGCAGAGTACGTTTTTTGGGAAACTGCTGTTCTCAGGGATACGCGGGCTCAACTCGCTAATGTTTACATTCAAGCTCACTCAGGCAAATTGTTTTAAAATTGCAACAAATTTCGAGCAGATGGGACGAAACAGAGTTCACGGCAGTCATTTTTCCCGGTCAAATCAACCGTCAGTAAAGAAGAAGAGAGAAATTACCAATGAAAACGTGAAAAAAATAGCTGCAAGCAGTGTCCGAGTAGAATTGAAAAACCTGTCGAGCGAGGAAAAAATCGACAAACTCGAGCGAGTTTACACCTACAGTGTGAAAGTGCCGGCCTGAAGAGGACAATACAAACTCTACGACGAAGTATAGGTAAGTGTCTGCTGAAGTAGTCATCAAGCCGTCTATAAATCTCCTAAAAAGTGTTTCTTAAATTTTCTGAATTACCAGTAAAAGCCGCTTTCCCACAAACACATTAAAAAAAAACAACAACCGCACTACTGAAGCAGCAAGAGAAGTACATGAAGAGAGAATGAAGGCAAGTGCAAACATGCTGACCTCAGACCTTTTGCAAAACCATGGGCCACTGACAGCAAAAGATGTATATCCCAAAGCCTGGGAAGCAAGGAAATTAAATAGCAACACATCAAGCATGATCCAGTCCCTCAAAGCTGAAGGCCGCAAACTTGAACTGCAGTGGAAAGCTTCCACCAAAGGCACATCACAGTTGGAAAACCAGAGGTCATTCTGGCCAACTGTCATCAGAATTCAGAACAGCTGGAAAGGTTCCATTTCTTATGCAACTTGCAGCTACTCAGGTATGGGGTTATGGACAGGAACTTTCAATACATGACTTACCAAGAGAATGCCAGTTCTTCGTACAAAACCTGCCAAACATTGTACAGTCTTTGGATCTTCCATCCACTTTGGACATGCATACCACCCAGTTACCTATGCAAGAAGAATGAAAGTCAAATATGGGGTGGCTCTTTCTAAAAATGTATTTTCGTAAAAAGAATATTTTCAATTGTAACAATTTCATACTAAATAAATGTGCTTCAACTATGTTCTATCAGAGATTCAGATAAAGTAATTAATTTGTGATGAGTCATAGCCATTCGTAAAATACAAATTGTTGCAGTGTAAATAATAGTGATCATAAATATCAAAATACTTCTGAGTGATTATAATGTAATACATGATTACTGTAGAGTTGTACAGTCAGCAGTTTACAGTGAATGTGAATATAAAAATACTTCTGAGTGATTATAATGCATGATTGCTGTAAAGTTGTACAGTCGGCAGTTTACAATAAATTTGAACATACATAATTATTGTTTTTCATTATCATTCATATGGGGCAGTTGTTTAAAACTAGGATGATAAGTAAGCCGCACAATTTTCACAGTAAAAATGTCAGTATTGGTAATTTTTAACAAAAAGTTTGCTTAAAATTGCACAAGAGTGTAGCTTGTATAAGATAAAATAACATAAAGCAGTGTACTAATGTACAGGAGGTACCATGTTGCATGAGCGAAAAAACAAGGTTGAAAGGAATCGAAAGTAACTTAATATAGTGGAATGTAAAGCAGAGCAGTGTTTATTAAAACCTGATGTAACTGATAAAACGAACAACAGACTGAATAATTTTATTCCCTATCAAAATATAATGAAAATATTATCAACAGCGGGCTGTCTAAACAAGACCACCTTTATTCAGATCATTAAAAATGACAGTGCCTATCATGTTGGAAAAAAATCATTACTGGAATACCAAACAGTTGTTGTGGCTTACTAATCAATACTAGCAGGGGGTAACCATTTGCATTTACCTGAAAGAATGGAGCGTGAACCCACCTCTCGTAGCCTCGAATTTAACATCTCCCAAGCTGTCTCCGTGCGCTTAGTGCATTCGATGTTTATTCCACTACAATATCTTGGGCGCGCGGGGAAAAAGTATAAATAACTTCAAGAGCAATCAGTCTAGGCCTCTAGACCTTCATTATCCAGGAAACTAGAAGGCAAATCTCCAATTTCACCGTTTCGGTTTTTCGATATCACCGCCTCTGCCCGCTGAGGACGGCAAAAAAGTAAAAAAGTACGTATTTCTGCCACTTACGCGACGAAAGAGAAAAAATTAAAACGGTAGAACATTCAGCTGTGTCCCATTCTTCCTTCTCTGCACGTCCATGGGCCAAAAACTGCGCGTTGGAAGACGATATTCAGCCCAAAAGTTTACAATAATTTGACTGGAGCAAGTGTTTCCGAGAAACGGTTCGACTACGCATGCCATAAATATTTTCCTGCTGATGTACTGCATACCATTCCGTGAGGCCTAAACTTGATTTGGTCACAGTAGGAAAACTTTGCTTTCATTTCAGGCGTGTACGTGATAGCGTAGTTGATTGCGTCAATGTCAGCCCCAGTGCACGCGTGGAGCTAAACCATTGCTTGCGTGATGCGCAGAACGTGTACGCACTAACAGAAGTAAGCACCGTCCTTAAATCATCAGCTTGCAGAAACGTTGATATTTGAACCATCCACTTTACGCTTTGTGATAGCAGAAAAAATGGGAGAACGGTAAGCGAGAAATACAACAAAGGATGTATTGCATCAATGTCAAGGAGCAATTTGATGTACTTTTCATACATACATACATACTTTTCATACATGCGTACATACATTACCTAATTAATAATGGTAATAGGACTGAGTGGAGTCCAATTCGGTCTGTAATCATACGAGCGATTAACAAAATCGGACGACCGCGAAGCGGAAGTCCCATTTATTAATCACGAGTATGATTACAGACTGAATTAGAGGACACGATGTCCTGTTACCAATTAATCATTCAGCAATCAATCGATGGTTTGTTCGTTTCTCGAATTTTGTCATAGTTTTGATTAATTGGTAACAGGACATCGTGTCGTCCAATTCAGTCTGTGATCATACTCGTGATTAATAAATCGGACTTCCGCTTCGCGGTCGTCGATTTTGTTAATCGCTCGTATGATTACAGACCGAATTGGACTCCACTCAGTCCTATTACCATTATATATAGGCAACCATGTTTAGTCGACAGGGATTCAATATGTTCCAAGCACGCAGTGTTCTTGAGGTCGAGTCACAGGTTATTTTTTACGAGTGCTAGCTATGCTCTCGTATTCAGCGATAATTGTTTACTCTGCAATAGAAATTGATCTTTGAGATAAAAACACAGTTTTAAGTTTCGGATGACCAACATCCATCTTCAGTTGCAAATATAACTGAACCGCTAGTCGGTGTAATATAAAAGCGAACTTTCATAAAATATATGAATACTATATTACACTTAAGATGCTAAATTACACTTATATTACACCGACAAGCGGCTCATTTGTATTTGCAAATGAAGATGGATAATGGTCATCCGAAACATGTTTTGCAGACTAACTGTGTATTTTTATCTCAAAGTTATTTCTAGTCTTTTACTAGTTCGCAAATTTAGAAATTGATCTTTATTCACGGCATAGAAAGAAGGTGATCGCTGCATTCAAACTAAATGAAAAAATCGTCAGGTCCCGGTACCCGTTTCCGAGAAAATAAAATGACCATTTGTTTCTCGCAAAGCCAAGCCGTTTAGAAAAAGACACCAATTTTTTAATGTACGCTAATTATTCGTGATATTCTGCGCAGTAAGGATGCGCAATGCAATTCGGAGACATAACCTTAAAATTCTCGTCCCCAGAGCCCACGATCCTTCTGGCCTGCGGCAGGAATCGAGAGCTCTGGGCTGGTCCAACACCGGAAGTCCGCGGTTTACGGACTTCCCGTCAAATCTGGCAAATCTGATTGGCTGAGAATACGAAACGAATACTCTACGCATGCTCAGAAAATTGGGTCCGGCCAGAGCTCTCGATCCCTGCCGCAGGCCAGAAGGGTCGTGGGCTCTGAGGACGAAAATGTAACCTTAACTGATCGTGTTGGCCATTTCCTACCAAGAAAATACAAGTGACTCGTGTGATATTCCATGATATACCACTCTAAAGCGTTGCATAACTGCTATGTAATATCTGCTGAACAATCACAAGTAAATAATCGTTTTGTTAAAAAAACGATTACGAAACTGTCTCGTTTGATCTTGCTGACTTTATTTCGTAGAAAAATTTCGTCATCTCATTAAATGACGTCAGAAGTTAAGCATGATGTTTACGGCAAACGGCAAAAATTAAACTTTTTCGCTTTTGCCGTTTGTCTTCACCTTCAACCTACTGTTTGCACAGTAGGTTGAAAATATTTGAATTCCGTAGCGGTGAATAGTGGGAGGCGTTTTTCTATGATTTTTCCTAAGTCGTATAATAATAATTGAATTATTGTATGAGTTGTCGAGGAATGTTGATGTTGACTAGACGCAGACGCAGTAAGGTGTTGTCAAGTGGCGCCTATCGATATGATTCAGGCTAACAACCACATTTAACGTTCAAGCAATGTCAGGTGCTTTTGACACATAACGGCATAAATTATATTGTACATAAATTATGTTGTTCCTGCTAGTTACATTACAATGCGATTTGTTCGTAATGTTCACTGAAAACATGTTTACTGCTCAGTGAAGAATTGCACGACATAATGTAATATTTGGTACAGCAAGCATGGTGAAGAGTTTGCAACGTTTGCATTGAGGATATGGAAAACACTCAGACTCCGTATGCAAAGCTGTGCTTTCTTACTTTGGAACGTTACTCCTCCCTGAGCATAAGCCACCAACGATATTTCTCCATTCTCCTCTGTCCTGTGCTATCCCTTTTTTACATCTGTGTCCAGTCATTTTGATGTCCCTTATGTAAAAATATAATTATGCCCAAAGATTTCAGTGTATGTGGTATAACGTTGGGACTGTAAGTAAGTAATGTGTCAGTTACACCTACTTTTCATTACTAAAATCGTCACTTCAGTACTCTTTGTACTTATTTTTACATAAAACGCATTCTTTCAAATAGCCTTTGTTCTCGTTTTACATGAAATGTGTCCATTTGAAGAAGTCTGTGAGAAAAGTATGAATATTGAAAAAATGCTTCTGGCGTAGAAAACCGTCCGGTCATAGTGTTATGTCATAACATCAAAATTACAAAAATAAAAAGCGGCAGCACAGTTAGTCGCTTTCACAAGGGAAATTCTCTTGTATGTAAATGAGCGTAAACGTTTTGATTCTTCGATTCGTCATTACTTAAAAATAATTCAGTGGGCAGGGATAAGAAGCTTAGTTACTAGTCACTTAAAGAAGCTACGTCACGGTTTGCAAATCTTGAATAGTTTAGCATAAATTTTTCAAGTTCGTCATTTGTAATCCGTGTTTATCTTCCCCATCCTTAACCATTCTTGTTCCTTTATGGTTTATTATTAAATCTTTGGTGTTTTTTTTCTATCTCAATAAACAATTACTTTCAGGTTTCCTTCAAGTTAAAGGTAATTTTGTACGTGGCAAAAATAACTCAAAATACCGTGTGACCGCTCCTCTGAATTTTTATCCATAAGAAAAATATTCGACAGAAAACACCGGTTTCATTAGGCTGCCATTGCTTCTTCTATACCAGGAACAGGAGTAAAGAAATAGTAACTATCCCTTTCTTATGAGCTAAGTATAGCGATGTGTCACACACTGAGTTAGGTTTCTCCACTTTTTTTTCTTTGATAAACCTCCAAGGGTGATAAACGTTTGTTTTCTCCTTCCAATATAAAACACATAAGTGAGTAGAATACAGAAGATCATCAATTAGTTAGAGGATCAGTTGTTTTGAGGGATGTACACCACAAATAGTCACTTCACAGACACGCACAACTGAATCACTCCAAAATCACCATAATGTTTCGTTACGTGGGCATGTAATTTAAATATGTACACAAAGGACCCCTGTGTAAAACTGGGCTTTGTTGAGGTTTGATTTCCTTCCGCGTCAAATACACGGCAGTGATGGCAAAGGCCTCCATTGGAATTTCTTCCTGTCGAAATTTGAGATCATAATTGAGGCTTTACGCGACTCTTCCGCTACAGCGTGGTTTCACAGTCCATGTATGGAAACAAGGAAAAACTAGAAGTACTACACCGTCCCACAACAACAAAGCGTCAGTTTGAGTAAGCCTTCTAGCTAAGAATTCCTCATAATTTTTTCTGTCAATTTTCTACTTTTCCGTTGCACAAGAACTTACTTCGTGGACCAAAGGAACGAAAACATATACTCACAGCACGCAATGGTCACTAAAATTGGGACGACTTAATTCCGGAAGTATGAAAGGGCAGGGCGCCTCCGGTTTAACTTTCAACCGGAAGTGTCACGCAACGCTTTGGCGGGAAAAAAACAGCCGAGCGGTAAACCTTTGTTTTATGGCAAGTACACTGGAACGGAACCTGCAAGGCGAGCTGAAAGGGCGTCACAGTTTTCATATTAAAATAAATGCATTCAGAAGAATATTGCTGTTTCATTTTCATGCGGTTACAGCTCTAGTTGACCTCAAGCTATATTTGATACCTTTTCGAACCCACTGATATTTTGATATAGATTTGACACATTTGTTCAATCTTAGATTACGATTATTCAACCTTAAGCTTTAAACAAATTGGTTTCATTACCTACGATCGTTTGTTGTAATCACTGTAGCTGAAAAATCGACAAAAGCGACATAACCAGGTACAATGTCACTTTCATGCGCTCGAGCTGGGCCACCTAAATAAACCAGGGTTTTATCTCAAGGTACTTTTAGGAATATTAAAATTGAACAATCACTTTAAACTCCTGAAGACGGAAAAAATAATTTTGAACTAGTTCCTGTTATCGAGATTGCGACGTTATGTTAAACTCTTTCCCACAAGCTGGGCTGATGATCGCTTCAGCTTATATGACCTAACTGACATATTTTGATATTTGTGTCTTTGGGGAAGTTTACTTTTTGCCAAGGCTCCATTTTTGCTCGTTTAGGGATGATTCACGCTTTCGAAAACTACACTCAATGACGTTGGAGAAACAGCTTTGACATCACAAAATGAAATGAAAACAGGAAATTTGATCCTTATATCGCATAATTTTTCCGGGGTGAGTCTAATAGGGCCTATAATCAATACTTCCTGTAAGACATTGGATTTATGGATCGAGATTTTAATCTATAAAGGTTCTTTTTGGATTTTTTTCATTCATACTTACAGCATTGTAGTTTGGGCAAATGTGATTGTTGTTTTATGTGTTGCTTTGCTAAAACTCAGAACTATGAAAAAAGACTATTAAAACTTTAGACTGGAATTCAGATCAACTCTCCTCCCACAGTGAAAAATATCCTGCAAAACAGAATTCAAGGTAACATGCTAATATTATGGTCGAGATTCGCAGAATTTTTTGGGCGTTACACGAATAGGCAACAAAATAGGAAAAATATGTGATATGGACGTTAACAAACTGACATTACCGCTTGTAACGTAGAGAAATGAAGGAAGGAAGCGATGCAACCATACATTTTCAAAACAAAGTTTATTCAATGAGTATAAAGATCACTAGATAATTCTGTAAAAGGAACAATTTTCTAAGAATTTTTCGTGTGATTCTGCCGAAAATATCTTCAGTGATGCAGTAACGACTAAATGGTCCAGAATTTTATTTTTCCCATGAGAATTATATTTTTTCGTTAACTGAATTGATATGGAGTTACAGGAAGTAAGTGTTAAAAGCGTTACACAGCTTCAACATTACAAATTTTATTGCAACGAAAAGAATTCTACTTTAACAGCGGAACTGACCACAAACTAGCATGAACAAGGATGAAACGTCATATAGCGGTGTAAATTTGACCGATGAAGTAATTCTGGAAGAAATACTTGGTAGTTTCCCTCTTGAACTATTTACTGCAACACCAAATCAGGCGCGCTGAAAAAGGTATTTAAGGCGACCATTTAATTTCTCAACATCATTACTTCTTACCTTCTCACAAGCTGAGAACTGAACACCTTTTGACTTTGGTAGAAAGCCACAAGCCCTCAAAAAATTGTAAATCATGGAGATTATTAAGGTAAGAAGGCGCTATGGCTGTCGCGATAACCCTGCAAGTGTTTTCGAAGGTATTCCATATGTCCACTTAATTTTTCGAATTCAATGGCAATCTAAAAGAGACTTAATTTTCATGAACTAAAAAGGAACAAGTAGCTAATTTAAACTGGATGTATTGGACAATATTTGACAGCTTTGCCTGCAAGGATCGTTACTTAATTTAAAGTTAACTAAGTGCTTCAGAGTCCCAGGTTTAAAAATATCACTTCTCCTCACATGTTGCCATAGATTTCAACAAATACGAGTTCCTATTCTGAGAATTTGGTGTTCGATCAACTGCATTCCATTATCTTGACCATTTTCGTTATTCTCATCACTTGACTACTTAACAGTGTATTGATCTTGCAAGGAGAGGCTAGATGTCGATCTTTCTTGATAATTAGTAAACAGTTAATCTCACTGTGTTGGTTTTCGGCTCGCAGGTTATTGCAGTTATTCTCGCTGTTTTTCTTCACCATGGAAATGGCCGAGCTATCACAACAACCAGCAGCGACAACATTGAAAGAATGCTTGATTTAGCTGAGGAAGAATTAAACACGGTCTTGAATGAGACAAATGAGAATCCAACTGAACGAGAAGAGAATCCAGCTGATGTCCTTAGATTATCAGAACAAGATTCATCAAGCCACGAAACAGTACAGTCTCAGTTCAGTGATTATGTCAGCGGTGAATCTGCTAACAAGGGTTCTGGTAACGTGATCTTACCGATGGAAGCCAATCCTGTTTGGAGACACAAGAGGTCTCTTCCTGACGAACCTGAATGCTACACTGACACCCTCAAGACGATACACCTGACGCATGCTAATATCACCATAGCGTACCCTGAGTGTAGGAAGGTTGCGCAATTTACCGCTTGTTCTAGTTCGATGGCAAACAACAACAACAAGAGGAAATGTGTGCCGTCACATTATGTAGCTTATTCACAGGACGATGTGGTAATTCCGACAAAATGCTCGTGCGCTCCCTGAAATGTATCATGATTGTAAATTCACACTGCGTTAGGAAAACAGGGATATTTATATTATTGACTGGCAAACATTTATTTATTTATAACTGTAACAGTTTAAGAGTATTTAAGGATATTTATTAGAAAATTATTAGATACAGTTGGAGCTGGGCTTCTCTAGTATATTGTTTTAACAAAGTAAACGCTGTTAATTGTGCTAGGGTGAATGTGGTTTTTGACCCGAAGATGTTCTCGCTCTGACGCTCTGGTATACTTCGAATCATTTTTTATGAATTTTTTATACTTCAATGAATTTAGTAATACTCGGAATTTAATCATCTCTAAGCAAAGTTTTTATCCGAGGTATTTTAAATCCGGCCCAGTTTTCAATCTACAGAAGAACCCACAACATCTTTACCTTAAAGATAGATTCTAATCAATCAAGCAAGTTTGAATTTGGAAATTACCACATTTCGGGAATCGGTAGGTTTAACAGTGTTTCTTTTTTGTATTTATATTAGAATAGCTGTAAAGTTATGTATTACATACTAATTAATGTTACATTATTTCTCTTTAAAAGAGTAATTTGTACAGTATTTTATACTGATGTAAAATGAACTACAATGCAGAAAGAGTTGACGAAGATAGTCTGACTTCTGTGTTTGAATTTCAGTTCATCCAGATGAAACACATTTTGTAAAATGAACTTATGTAGCTAATAAATTATTTTCGTAAAACCGAAATGGGAAAATTCAATTTGTGGGACCATAGGCTAAGTTGACTAATTCAAACGCCCATTGCGACTTTCTCGGTCCGATTTAGCCAATATTTGATGAGAAAGTAATTTCACAGATGCCTGTTTTCATACACGTAATTCAATAAAGCAAAACGTCGGACTGACAAGTCCAACCTTTTTGCTTTTTGCGGGGTAATATCATGTCTAAATTCAAAGAATTCGTTACATTGAATCAATAAAGTATTCTTTAGTTAAACCAATTCTGTTTGTGACAAGTTCGCTCGAGGAATACTGTGAACTTCGAGGAACATGAAACTGTCCAGACAGGGACAAATATCCCAGCTTATTTTCAAAGGGGGCTACGGAATTTATTATCTTTCAAATATTTTTCACAACAAGCGGGATTTGGGAAATCACTAGATAATTCCTCAGTGGAGCACATTCAGTCACGTGACGCGTTTAGACCGATCGCGTGTGCGTGAAAATATTTCATGCATTATAGCAAGCGTTAGTCATATCCGCCAAATATGCGTTGGTAATGATATGGAAAGTCAAGCGATTAAAGATTTACACTAAGCTAGTGATTTTCATTACTGCGTCTGCGTGTGGAGGCGCGGTGGCCTCATCGGTTACCTCATGGATAGTGAGCCCGCCTCTGGATCGAGCGGTCCCGGTTCGAGCCCTGGCCAGGAACATTGTGTTGTGTTTTTGGGCAGGACACTTTACTCTCACAGATTTACAGTGCTCTCCACACGGGTGATTTAATGATGGGGGTAACCCTACGATGGGTTTGCATCCCATCCAGGGAGGCGGAGGGGAGGGGGGGGGGGAGAGGGCAAATAGAAATACTCCTTGTCGCTTCGTGCTACAGAAACTGAAGATAAGCGCCGGCTCGATGGGCAACTAGGCTCGTATGCAGAGTCATGTTCTTAGGGTTACTCTTATGCAGTGGTTAAAAGCAGTCAAGATGTCATTCAATAATTCAGTTATTACATGACTGAGTAACCAGATCTCAGCTAACCAGACCTAACCACAATAATGCAATTTTCTCAAGAACGTATCATTTAATGAGATCCGTAAACTCGCCTTGGGATCTTTTTCTCCAAAATGAAGTTAGCAAGATTTAACCGGAGTCAGTTTCGTGGTTGTTTCTTATGAAACGATTATTCCACTTGCGCTTGTTCAGTAGATGTTACGTGATTATGACCATATCATTTCCATAGGGCATTGTTTAATACCAAAAGCTGTAATTTAAAAGACAATTTCTGAATGTTTTTTTCCGGGTTTGATTTTTTTTTTTTCACGAATAAGTTGATTCCCAGATTTATCTTGATTCCTATTACAATACGGAGTTTGTTATAACGTGATAGCTAATTAAATTTTTTTTTTTTTTAAAGTCCTAGTCATTTCTGAATTGATTGCTGCGTTTCAAAATTTGTTACCGGGGATCAGAAGCAATTTTGTTTTTGTATACATTTCCTAGCATTCCATCACGAATGCTGTTCTCTTATTGGCTGCAATACTCAGTATCTATTCTGTTATAGATAGCGAGTAGCCGGCTAGCAGTGTGCAGTTGCTCCAGTGTTAGTAACAATTTTGTTGTAGAATGCAAATTCACGAAAATGACTGGTCTTGAATGTCCTGGACTGATTTTCCCCTAAATAAATGAAAAACATATTTATAATCTCTTTTAAGAGCTGGACTATTCATGGAATAATTGAAAACATCAGATAATAATTGAAATGAAAATACAGAAGTGTAATTTAGAATGAGTTCCTTTCATCGAGCTGTCACGTTCTAAGCTAAATTTGAAATCGTATATCGCATCAGAATATTTGACCTGAAAATCATATTTTGATATTTAAGACTTACGGAAGTTTGTTTCTGTTTTTGGTTGGTTAACAGTTTCGAAAACTGCTACCAAGGGCATTTGTGAAATATACTAACTTTTGCAATTAAAAGAAAAAATGTGTTATTTAATTTTTCTGGTTGTTATGATAAATTCTTCAACCTATGCGATTCCAGTATCAAATGTGATTTAATGCACCGCCATGATTTCACGGTACGAGGATTAATACTCTCATGTAATTATTCACGGCATCAGAATTTCGCTTGTTGAGGAACGATTCTTAACATGCTAAGTAAATAAAATTTTAAGGTAATTAAGATTTGGAGTGCATTAATAACTATGTAATCCAGTAGAAAAAGAGAAAAAATATCTCGGCAGGAAAAGGTTAAAAAATGTTTTTTTTTCTTTTCGTCAAAAGGATATAATAAAACAGCGGAAGCAGAGATATGATTATCGCACAAAATAATCGGATGATTTGGTAAATGTGTTAAGTTAACACATCCTCAGAAGTCAAACTATTTAAGACTTTGGCTGGGTGCCCGATTGAACTTAAAATATCCTCGTTCAGTAGTAGTTCCTCGTATATACCAAAATTGAGCAATTTCATTGGCCCTCGAATATCGTGTATTTTTAGTTTACTACCGGATCCTAAGGGAATCACATGCTGACAGGACTTCTCAGCAAGAACATCGCAAACACTGTAATAATGTGAGGTATCAGTTACTGTGTCAGTGAGGCCGTACAGAAACATTCAGGATGAAGAGAAGAAAACTGGCGGATGAAGTAATGTTTGTTTCCCTTTCTAATTATTTAATAAAACTCCAAATCAGGAACTCTGAAAATTGTATTTAAGGGGATAGTTAGTTTTCTGGATATCAGAACAAGTCCTTACATAACAACAGACAACATATATACAAGTTAGCGAAAAGCCACAGAATCAAAAGAAATAGGTCATGGAGATTATTAAGGTAAGAAGAAGTCTTGGTTGTTGATGACTGAAATGACTTGGTTGTGTATCTTTATCGATTCAGATCTGGACAATATTTTAGTACTTCGTCAACTACAAAATTGTCTTAATTTCTCCTCTTTTAGTTTCTCAGTCAAAATGTTGTAAAAGTAAAGAAACGCGATGATCTCAAAAATCATGATAAATCAACTGTTGGGTACCAGGTCTTAGAGCATCAGTTCTCTTTACAGGTTGCTACAGATTTCTTCTAATGATAGTTCTAAGAATTTGTCGATAGAAAACTCAATTAGTTTTATTTACTTGATGATTTTCTTTATTCTCGTCACGTGCCTATTTAACAGTGTATTGATCTTCTAAGAGGTTAGATGTTGATCTTTCTTTGCAATTAATAAACAGTTAATCTCAAAGTGTTGTTTTTCGGCTCGCAGGTTATTGCAGTAATTCTCGCTGTTTTTCTTCACCATGGAAATGGCCGAGCTATCATATCAACCAGCAACTACAACATTGAAAGAATGCTTGATTTAGCTGAGGAAGAATTAAACACGATCTTGAATGAGACAAATGAGAGGACAACTGAACGAGAAGAGAATCCAGCTGATGTCCTTAGATTATCAGAACCAAATTCATCAAGCCTTGAAGCAGTACAGTTTCAGTTCAGTTCAGGTAACATGATCCAAGCGAAGGAAGCGAGACCTGTTTTGAGACAGAAGAGGTCTCACGTAGGCCCGTGTTACAATGGCACCTCCCAGACGGTCCAGCTGGACAGCGGCGTAGTCAGACAGTTCCCCATTTGTATGCAAGTTTCGCTTACCGGTTGTGGAAGTTCCATATCAAAGTACGGCATGAGAAAATGTGTGGGTTCGGATCACGAGACAGTCAGCGTCCGCCTAGCAAACGGGGCCAATCAGATAAGAGTATATCCGAGAAAATGCTCATGCGCTGTGTGAAATGCATCATGATCGTAACGTACACTGCGTCTGGAACACAGAGATATTTGAGCTGAAAACATTATTTATAGTAATATATTAGTTTTTAACGATATTTATAACGTATTCTGAAGCTGAGCTTCTCTGACATTGTTTTAACAACACAAAGACAGCGAGGGTCAACACTGTTAAATTGAATCTGCCTGGGTAATTGTCGATTTTGGTGAAGCAGTTTTTCAAGTAAGGCACCCAGGTATACTCTTTGTTTCGACAACCGACTTTAATGAATTTAGTAAGGAATAAAACGATGTAGAAAGAAACTGTCTTAAGTAAAATTGACCACAAAGTAGAGCTTTGCGGAAATTCTCGTAAGAAATCATTTGAGCGGTAGTTTTCATTGCAGCTTTCCAGTCTGCTGTGGGGTCGGTCTGCGGGTCAGTCAATTACATTGATACCTAGTTCTCTCTCAATCTTTGATATTGAGGCAGCACTAAATCCTAAATCACTTCAAAACTAACAAAATTATAAAATCAGTCGGCAGGTTAGACTTTGAAGGTCGTAAGTTGCCAAAAGTCTGAGGTTTAACAGTGTTTATCTTCATTGCTTTTATTATTTATAGTAAGAAACTAATGTTATATTATAGATATATTATTTTGATCAAACAGTATTTATACAGTATTTTATGCTATTGGCGGGAAAAGATGAGAAGTGCTTGACAGAGAGAGTCTAGCTTCACGGTCAGCACTTCAGTTCTTAGAGTACGATTGTTATTTATAATAAAGAAATATTTAATAATAAAATAATAATGACTTTATTTATAGGGTCAACCAGACAAGTGTTAGTTATATTAACATCCTAGGATAATGTCTCTTTAATTAAAAAAGTCATTAAAGAGAAAGTTTGTTTTATTTCCAGTCTACCGTCATCTTGTATGATTTCATTTCAACCAGAAAATTAGTTTTCCCAGTCCTAGTTTGGATTGCCAAGAGGAGAAATTAATTTTGAATACTTTGTCGCTGCAAGCTGCAGTCCAACATATATACCTTGTTTCGGTTGAAAAATGTTACAAGACCAAACGTATTTCAGCTTAAGAAAACACTGCTCTGCTTTCTTCACAAAAGGGAGGTTGGAGTGCGAGAAAGGTCATAGAAATTCGTAGACGCTTCGACGGAGCGTAACGCTCACGAAACACAAAACCGACAAATCAGATTGATCTGGGGACTGGACGCCAGGATTCCTGAGTGCGCTGGATCCAGTCCACAACGGAACAGTGGCTTTGATTAAGCCTGGTTTTCACTAACGACGCAATCAAAAGCGCAAACACAGCAATTCCTATTTCACCGTGAAAACGGCCTTGACGCAGGCATAAGTAATACCCAGGCATAAGTAAGCACAAGCACAAGCACAAGGATCAAAATTTTTCCTTTTTCTTGTGCTTGCGCGTATGCTTGCGTTTGCGCTGCAACAAGTGAAGACGAAATACCGCTCAGGCATAACACAAGCAGAAGGATATTTACCACGCGTAGCTACGTTTGGCCAGGTAAAACACTGGATCCAGATTGCCTCGCCCCTAAACAGCTCGGAACGTTCGGATGATTTTGCTTGTGCTTATGTTTGCGTCGAATTTCGTTTTCACTTGGGTCATCCCTATTGCTAGCGCTTGTGCTTGCATCGCTAGTGAAAACCAGGCTTTAGGGAACGTGGCGCACCTGTGGTCCCACCACGCATCACAGCTGGCTAAGGAACCGATGAATCCGTGACCAGAGTGGATTCATCAGTTCCTTTGATGCACCATGATCCGAATGATCTTGGATTACTGACCATATTACCAGAAAAGAACGCATCCTTAGCTTCTTAGCTGCCATGTGACTAACTGTCTCATTGTGGACAAGTTTCAATTTGGGGTGACGCAGATATGATTTCATGATATAAACACAAGTGTTTTACTGGAAATTATAAAATGACTGAGCTACTACGCGTGCTCTCATTGGTCGATAGGTGTGTTTAGATGAGAGTATGTAAACACGGTTGTGACGTTTCAGATTCGCGCGTACTTTTGAGAATTATTTCATAAAAGCAATAGAGCACTTTTTCTATTTTTACATGGCCTCGTCTAAACACTCTAAACACTGGGAGAATTCTTGAAAGTTATGCAAACCCTCGACTACGTCTCGGGTTTGTATAACTGTCTCGTATTCTCCCAACCCTCTTTGTTCTTACTGGCTATGTAAACACGGGAAAAGTGCTCTATTGTTTAAAACAGCTCTCATAAAATTCATACGAAACCACATCCAGGACTTGGGTGGCGTATTCTCCATATCCTCACTAGTGAAGATATTGATGACTTTACTGATATCATGTTTGACCCTTAAACTGTAGTTATGTTTGTTTGTGTGTGATCGAAAAATCTTCCGATCTTCCTCAACAATCTTCGGTAATCTTTGGTTATCTTCGGAAATTTTAGGAAAATGTTTGGAAACTTTCGTGTGGCCTGCGGACAATTTTTGGAGAATCTTTGGAAAGTGGTCGCAAATCTTCGGAAAATCGTAAAAATCGTCGTTACGTTATCAGTATGTTTATACAATAAACATAATAATACATGGTTGCTCGTGTTTAACTTTGTATATATCTGCTTTGTATATATCGAGTGGAACACTCGAAGAGATATTCCATATCTACGCGCGTCTACGTATAATATATATAATTCATGCCATCCGAAAAAAAAAACATACTGAGTAACCATTTTCAGCACTGAGTATCATCTTTTCTATCAAAGATTCTACCTTTCCTATTAAAAACACTGCTTGTGATAGAATATAAGCATAAATTATGCGGCAAGAGCTGATCGAGTGTTCTGACTCCAGAAGTTGAAACAAAGCACGAAAGTCCGGTCTTAAAAATTATGATCCCAAGATCGCGTACAGGAATTAGACTATGCAGAATAATCTATTTTCACGATTTTAAATTGTCTCAGTCATATTTCTTGTTTCACCACAGTTGATGTCAAGTCGTGTCGATGGAAATGGACAAAAAAGGGAGGTTCCGTTTTAAAAGTCGTTTTTATTTAACATAATATTGAAATTTTTGATATCACTTCTACTATTGTTGTAGTTCGTTGCTTCCAAAGGGCATCTTCACAATACTCAAACAAGGCCCTAAAATTTGGAATTCTCTTCCAGTGTCCATAACTAGTTCAACACGCTTCTCCAGCTAAGGAAAAAATCATTACATTTTTTTAACAAGTAAAGAAGCCTAAGCCGTGTATTACACTGAGATAAAACACGACGGGCGTTTGAGAACACGAGGGCAATGTAGAAAACACGAGCCGTAGGCGAGCGACTTTTCTACATGTCTCGAGTGTTCTCAAATATCCGGAGTGTTTTATCTCAGTGTAATACACGGCTTAGTCTTCTTCATTTGCTTAATGATATAGAGGTAATATGGCGAAAAAGAATAAAACACGCTTTTTCTATGTTTTATACTGTGATAAAACATGGGTTTTCGACCAATCAGAGCGCGCACAGGGTCCTATCTATATTATAAAATGAAATAATGGTTGATAAGACATGCATAAAACTTAAATTTACACCATATCAACAACTAAGGTGGCCTCCGCTGTAAGCCTAATAGTTATTATTATTATTATTATTATTATTATTATTTTTGGATTACAACTTTTAATATTCTGCACATCTAGGATTAGTAGGGCCTTTGAAATCGATAAGGAACTATCAAGACTTTAGTATTTTATTATTATTATTATTATTATTATTATTATTATTCTTTTGTCCCGGATTTCCGCCGATCTAAGGAACCATGAACATTTTAACGGGTTATCTTCTGTATATTATTTTGTATATTAAACGTGTTGGATTATTAATTTTTAGAAAATTATTATTATTATTGTTATTATTATTGTTCTTCTTCTTCTTCTTATTATTATTGTTGTTGTTGTTATTGTTATTATTATTATTATTGTTCTTCTCATTATTATTATTATTGTTGTTGTTGTTGTTGTAATGAAAGTCTGCCGTTTAAACGCTAATCGGGCGTGTGTCCTCTAATTTTAGAAATTCGATGATGGCATGAGCTTGTGAATTAGTATTTTAGGATCTCATGATATTTTTATTTTCATCAAAATTTTAGTCTACGATAGTGGAATGTGTGAAGATTTGTAAATAGGTTTCCTGCGGAGATTTTACTAAATTAAAGTTCTTGTTGTTGTTTTTATTACTATTGTTATTATTATTATTATTTATTATGATTAGATACGGAAACATGTTTTACAGGTTTAACAGACATCAAATTATGTAAATATTATAGCATTTTGTAAAGCTTAGCTCTAGTTTTTGTCACAATAAATACTCCTCGTTATTATTGTCATTATTATTTACTGACTGGCAAATAAAAGATGATGATGTTGATGTTTTTCTCGCTTCAACGTCAGTACCCACCCTCATCAATCAGCCTTACACTTACAACCTGATGTGACAGTCTTTTTCAGAGCAGGAATGTAAATATAGCCACTAGGCTCACATCTGTTCTTAAGGTATCCATGGTCCGCGCATAGTGTGCTGTGAGTATGGCATATATAGTGCTTGTAGAGTTGATTACCATTGCCAGGGTAAACTTGCACTTCTTTCACGCAATGATGGAGCGACCTGACGTCATAACGCATTCTTTCTCCTGTTGTGCGCCTCTTGGTCAGAAAAGCCTGAGCACTAGCCCGTAATGTTGCTGATTTAACATGCAGACTACCTCCAGCATCTTCATCTGCATTGTCGTCTGGATCTGAAAGCGTTTTCCACGCTGGGTCTGTCGAATATCCGTTCTTTGTCAAAGCAATCTGGGAAATAAACACGATAGAGTAAATTTGGATTTTTTTGGATGGGGAGGGGGGCGGGCTTAGTAGACTACTAAGAATTTGTCCACGTTGCAGTGAATTTCTGCGTTGCTTTAAATGTTCGTGCAATATTCTCAGTCCCTGAGAGATTTACATGTGCTTATTTCTTCCAAATTTGACTCGAAATCATTTGGTTACTTATACTCGTAGTATTTTGACAGGCATGTTTTACAAATTAATTTTTCTGTTTTAAATGAAAAAAAATTGAACTTTTGCCGTAACGTTCAGTATTTTTAGATGCTTTTAGCTTTCTATTTCTCAGGGCGTTTCGGTGGTTTCGTGATGTTTTGTAAGGGATCGTGAGAACCAAGATTGTGGTACATGATTCCGGCTTTTTGGAAATAATGGCGTCATAATGCTACGGAGAGCTCAAAAGAAATCTTTTGGACCTGCTATAAATCCTCCAAGTTTAATTGTTATATCCTTGATATTCTAAGATTTACATGGCGACACACTAACAAGACCCTCCCGATCCCAGAAGACCAAAAAAAGCCCGCTCTGAAAAGGGTTGACCTAGTCAAACTGGGCTATGCCTCGTTTCTCAAAAACTGTAGGGAAAATCGAAGTCAAATTGATAAATGCGCTGGTAAGTCATGGCTCTTGACCAATGACAGTCATTTATCCAGTCTGCATCATACAAATTAATAGTAAATTAAAGATACAATTGCTTACCAGTATTGCCAAACACAACGCGAACTTTACCAGCTTCATGTTCTGTCTTTGTTGAAAGTTTATTCCTCTTTCGTCGGCAAAGAATGTCACTTCGTTTCGACGATAACCAAGGTACTTTTATACTTATTTTAAAGAGATGCAAAACGACAGGTTGATTAAATGTAAAGTTACTATGAGTGAAAATAGCTTAAGCATAAATGCTTGCTATAAGGCCTGAAATTATAGTCATGTCGCGACATGACTTCAATTTCCTTTAAGTGGTCTCTTTTGAGACTGAACCGATCCTTACCTAGCCTTGAATCCTTCAAACTTCACTCAAGCTTTACGCCCCCACACCATCAGGACCTCGACTATTTCAAAAGGAGTGGGTAAAGTGGGCTGAAAATAGAAGGGTCCGGGACAATTTTTATGTTTTTGCCAGTTAAATTCGATGATTTTTTCAATGATTTTTAATGGGGTCTAATACATGAAATGCTGAAAGGCGCATTACCCATGAAACAGCCATGCGGGGGAGAAATTAACAAAGATGAAGGTTAAGTGTTATGCCCAAAGTTTTCTATTTTCAAAAAACTCTACTTAACGTTGGATATAAAAATTAAAAAGCTCTTAAGCTTAGTTCGAGTTTCAAAGGGTGCGGCCGTAAAGTGGGCGGCTAGAGTTTAACTTATCAATAAAGTAAAGTTTTATGTTTTTTCCACTTGATTAGCTTCGTCTGTGACTTAATTTTGGCTGCAAATGACCAAATCGTTCATTTTCTTAAAAGCTGGATCTTTCGGGTAAAGAGGGCTTCAAATATGGCGCAAATGATTGTGAAACATTGACAGGAAATGTTTTTCTGTTTCTGAAAGGAGTCAATATAAAGGGAATGGTTTTGTGACCTGGCAAAGTTCTTTGTTGTATGTTATTGTTGGCTATTTTGGGGGTTGACCCTGCACAAAACCTGGAAAAATACAAAAGATGGTTGTCTGTTAATACAACTAACCAACAGAAGTATTGCGATTATGTAATTAGCTGTAATTCATGTATAGTCAATGAGGATAAAACAAAAGATGTGCAAGGTCAAGGACCTTCCAACATAAATCCTAGCCTGTTTGTCTGCTGCTTTGATGTTTACCGGCTAGTTTTAACCATTTCCTCTATTAACTATGTTGTGAATCAATAAACACCATTTTCAAGCAGGAAGTGGCTGTTTGTTTGCGGAATATCGCATCTGAAATAAGCATGCAATTAGAGTATGTTTGTAATCAAATGTTTAACTGAGGCAGGCCGGAGTCCATTTCCGACTCAATATGAAATGATGTTAGTTGCAAGAATTAAACAACACGGCGTAAACTTGAAAGCGAAACTGGAACCAGAACATATGTCCTTGAATTTGGCTTACGAGAAGTGAAGAGAGCATTGAATATATTAGGAAACTGAATCATAGGGAAAGTGTAGGCAGTTTAAAGAAGAAGAATCATGTACTTAAGTACTAGATTCAAGTACTGAATTTAAGCCTTCCCTTAGTGGATTCAGTCAAGCTCTTTGTACGTAGTGAATTCGTTGTAGATAGTTGTTCCGAGTTAGGTTAATGCATATGGAAGCAAGCACTTTCACGTCTTTTTCAGACCTCCAGTTGTATATTTTAGTTATTTAATCTGGTTTTGTTTTTGATTTGTTTTTTTTCTTATGTTGGATTGCATCATACGGAATGATTGTAAAAACCGACAGAGTTCTTCGTTACGTTGTAGGATTTTGTTTGCATTTCTAGCTTTGACCGTGCACTAAACACAATTATTGTTTACTGCGTACTGAGAAACTAACCAATAGAAACGTTTTGCTCACGTAATTCATGTATAGCGTATGAGTGCAAAACAAAAGATTGGGCGCGGTTGTGGACCTTCCAACATAAATCTTACCATCTTTGTTTGCTCCTTTGATGTTTTCTGGGCTTCATAACCATTCCCCTCTATTAACTATGATTGAAGATATGAGTGAAAATGCTCTTGAATCAAAAATCACCTTTGGTAGTTTAAATATATGTTTATTGGAATAACTGGAATATATGGATAGCAAGCGTGACTCAGTCTTACTTAAATAAGTGTTCCCTCCGAAAACGTTTTCCTCGGACCTTTAAAGTCATAATAATAATAATAATAATAATAATAATAATAGTAATAATAATAATAGCGTTAACGTTAACGTTGACGTTAAAGATAACGATAACCATAACAATAATAATAATTTTAATAATAGTGATAATAATAATAATAATAATAAAAATAAAATAATAATAAGCAAGGGTGGGTTCAGAAGAAAAGTCACCCTAGACAGGTCGAACGAATGTTGTTCTACACTCACGTAGTCGCCTCATAACTGTTTATTTTTGGGTATTATTTCTCTATGTACGTTTCTTAATCCCTTCCATTCGTTAGTTTTAGAAAAAACTATTACCAAGATTTGACGGTCTTTCATGATTGTTTTTTGATAAAAGAATTATTACCTGACTCACGCTTGGGGGATATATCATGATTGTAGTTATACCACAGGGGGCGGATCTAGGAGGAGAGTGTAGGGGGTGCGCACCCCCTCCTGAGATAACATATTCGCTTTTTAAATTAGTTTACCTCACCAATCAGTCACGCCATTCCTTAGTGGTGCACCCCTCCTAAGAAAAATCCTGGATCCGCCCCTGCTCCAGAAACGCCTGTACTTGTGGAATAATTGTTTTAAAGATCAAATCACTCATCCGAAAGTCAGTTTCTAAATCTTTCATTCATTTTGAATTTGGCAAATAAAATTAACTATACCAAGATAAATATAAACAGTAGCCTCCATTTGGCGCGAAAATATGCTCGGATATTAGTTCTGAGAAGCAAACAGTTTTCCGAGAGCGCTTGCGTAGTCCAAGGAAACCTGTGAGTTTTGGGGAACAGATAATGAAAAAGAACGAATATTTTCAGTGCATATTTTCGCGAGAAATGGAGGCTATTGTGTTTATTATCCTTCAAACATCTTTCTCAACACGCACAGTTTTGAAAATTGGGGAATATCACTCGGATATTATTCAGTCACGTAACGCGTTTACACCAATCGAGGGTGAGCGAAAACATTTGATGGGTTATAAGCCAGGACACTTTCATTCCTCGGTTTATTTTCATATCCTATTAAATTACAGAGCTGGGTAAAAAGTGGAAACCAAATTAGCATCAATTCTTAAACTTGCATCCTTTACATAATAAAAAGCGTTTAAATTTGCATAAAATTAACATTTACGCCGATACATTGTGCTGAGCTGAATTCTTGAGTCGCACTAGTTTGCCGGGGATGATATGATGTACAACAAATGATCAACTCGTGAATTGGCATTTTTTGGCCACTCAAATACTGCGGCGGTTTTAATTGAAACTCAAATAAAAGTTAATTGTTACGATGTCCATGGTAATAAAATTATCATTTTCAGCAAAGGTGGGGCAAGAAAGGCGCCAAAAGCTACAACATTGTGGCAGCCCCACCAACACACCACTGAAGAGCTTGCCAATTGAAAACCAATTTATAGAGGATGGAGAATAATATTGACCGATCAGAAACAGCCCGTGCCTGACTTGCATCGCCGTCGAACTTTTACAATACTCTTGTGAGAGCTGGCGCAAAATGACAAAACATATGGAAGCCCATGTCTGACCCACGTTGCTGTCACGCAATGACGCACAACAGAAAAACTAATATACAGCTAAATATGTGAGGACGGAAACTGTAGCAGCCCATGTCTGACCTCTGTTTCCGACATCACTTATAAATTTAACTAAAAGTAACATCAATTTTCAACAAAAAGCTTTTAAGTTTGCGTAAAATTAAAATTTTAGATCTATGTGGTCATTTCTGAAATTCAGAGGACCGGATGAGGAGATAAAATGAGTTTAAGGAAAAATTTAATCGTTTCAGTGTAGCAACTGTACATCCAGAAGTATATTCACGAAAATGACGTCAGAAATCATAGAACGAAGGCACTGTTAAGTGTATTGTATTAAAATACAATGGAGTAAGGGACGCCTAATTAAAACGAAAATAGTTAATCTCTTTTAAGAGTTGAACTGAAAACTCAGTTTATAACTATAAGGAAAAGGAAATAGTTTCTTTCATGTTGCTGTTATTTACTTAGTTACATGGCGAGATGGTATATCCCAGCAAAATATTTGACCTGAGTATCATATTTTGATATCATGTTAAAACTGAAAGAAACTAAGTTTATTTTTGCTTTTGGATGCTTTACAGTTTCGAAAACTGCGATGCAGTATGTTTGAGAGACAAAGTAATATTTGTGATTTAACTTTGCTAAATTTATCCAATTTTGTGTCTCTCTGCTAAGTTTCCCAGAGGTCTGATGACGCCTTTATTCTATGATTTCTGTATGTTGTACAATTTAATGAACTCCTCTGATTTATGTGAGAATTTAAAACTGTAAGGACGAAAACGTTTATATAATTAACAAGGCATAGGGTGTTTGTAATGTTAAAGTGCGATTGTCAACAACTACGTCATGTAATACCCATCTAAAAATCTAAAAATAGCAATTTAACCATCAAAACCTTTCCTTGCGCCAAGGACTGGAATTCAGCTCCCTAATGCTCGCCATTAAACTAAGAAATGTTCTTTATCAAAAGAAGTTCGAGTTTCAGTCAAGATTCAGAGAATTCTATGGGTGCTATGGTATAGTAAAACCACAGTAGGAGAGTTTGTCACACAAAAAGTTCAGATGATATTAAAATAAATAAATCTATAAATGTCAAACTATTTTGGACTCAGTATCGTTGCGTGCGATTCAACTAAAAATATTTCCAGTGAAACTTTAGCAGTGATATCTCTTACGTATATTCCAAAATGGAGCAATTTCATTGGCCCTTATCTTAACATTCCTGTTCTCAGTTTACTACCGGAATTAAAAGAACAGCTGTAACATCACAAACTTTCCCACAATGTAACGAATCGAATACGTTTTCACTGAAACCGATAAGTAACATATACGAAGATGAAACTGTCTCCAAAAAAATTTGACAGATGAAGTAATTTTGAATGATCTTCGGTAGTTTCCCCGTCTAGCTATTGGCTACAGCGCCAAATCAGGAACGCTGAGAATTGTATTTAAGGGGAGGTTTACTTGCTGGGAATCAAATCAAAGTCTTCAACAAATCTTCCCCGAGAAGAACAGACAACATATATCAAAGCAAACGTTGGTGAGAAACTAAGTCATGGAGATTATTAAGGTAAAAGTACATTACACTTGTTTATGACCGCACACTAAAACTGTAAAGTTATCCAAAAGTCCATTCTAATTCTAAATGCGTCAAGAAACTAAACACTTTCCAAACTGAACACTGATGTTGTACGCTAAGTTGACAATTTACTTTCATGGAGAAATTGTTTTTTATCCGTCTTCCGGCCTATCGACTTAATCACAACTATTATAAAGATACTAAAAACCAAAACTTCTTCACAAAGATTGTATCTCAACTTCAAGTTAACTGTTTGGTCCCTGTTATTAAGTATTTCAAAATTTTCCTCACATGTTACCATAGATTTCTTCTAAAAGGAGTTGTGAGAATTTGGCGTTAGATCTACATTACGCGTTGATCTTTCTTGATAATTTATAAACAGTTAATATCACAATGTTGTTTTTCGGCTCGCAGGTTATTGCAGTTATTCTCGCTGTTTTATTTCACCATGGAAATGGCCGAGCTATAACATCAACCAGCAATGGCAGCATTGAAAGAATGCTTGATCTAGCTGAGGAAGAATTAAATACGGTCTTGAATGAGACAAATGAGAGGACAACTGAACGAGAAGAGAATCCAGCTGATTTCCTTAGATTATCAGAACCAGATTCATCAAGCCATGAAGCAGTACAATCTCAGTTCAGTTCAGATAACATGATCCAACCAAAGGAAGCCAGCCCTGTTTTGAGACAGAAGAGGTCTCATATAGGCCCGTGTTACACTGGCAAACACCAGACGGTCCAGCTGGCAAGCGGTGGACTCGCAACATTCCCCATTTGTATGCAAGTATCGCTTACCGGTTGTGGAAGTTCCATTACAAAGTTTGGCATGAGAAAATGTGTGGGATCGGATCACGAGACTGTCAGCGTCCGCCTAGCAAACGGGGCCGATGAGATAAGAGTATTTCCCAGAAAATGCTCATGCGCTGTGTGAAATGCATCATGATTGTAACTTACACTGCGTCAGGAACACAGAGATATTTAAATTATTGACCGGAAAACATTATATTATAATATATTAGTTTTTAAAGATATCGATAACGGATAAAAGCTGAGCTTTTATGACATTGTTTTAACAACACAAAGACAGCGAGGGTCAACACTGTTAAATTGAATCTGCCTGGGTAAATGTCGTTTTTGGTCGAGCAGTTTTTCAGGTAATACACCCAGGCATACTTTTTTTTTCGACAACCGACTTAAATGAATTTACTAAGGGATAAAACTATGTAGAAAGAAACTATGTTAAGAATAATTGACCGCAAAGTAAAGCATTGCGGAAATTCTCATAACAAATAATTTGAGCGGTAGTTTTCATTGCAGCTTTGCAGTCTGCTGTGGGGTCGGTCTGCGGGTCAGTCAGTTACACTGTAAACTAGTTCTCTCTTAATCTTTGATGTTGAGGTAGCCTTGGCACCACTAAATCCTAATTCACTTCAAAACTAACAAAAGTATAAAACCAATATGCAGGTTAGGGTCTGACTTTGAAGGTTGTAACTTGCGAAAAATCTGACGTTTAACAGTGCTCATCTTCATTGCTTTTATTATTTACAATAAGGCTAGTGATGTTATATTACATATATATTATTTTAATCAAACAGTATTCATGCAGTATTTTATGCTGTTGGCAGGAAAAGATGAGAAGTGGTTGACAGACACAGTCTAGCTTCATGGTTAGCGCTTCAGTTCTGAGAGTACTGTTGTTATCTGTGATAAATATATATTTAATAATAAAATATTAATGACTTATTTATAGGGTCAACAAGACAAATGTTAGTTATATTAACATCCTCGGATAATATCTTTTTAATTAAAGAAAGTCAGATTAAAGAAAAAGTTTAATTGACTTCTAGTCTGCCGTCATCTTGTACGATTTCATTTCAACAAGAAAATTAATTTCGCTTTCCCCGTCCTAGGTTGGTTTGCCAAGAGGAGTAATTAATTTGGAATACTTTGTCGCTGCAAACTGCAGTCCAACATATATACCATTTTTCGGTTGAAAAAATGTTACAAGACCAAACGTATTTCAGCTTAAAAAAACACTGCTCTTCTTTCTTCACAAAAGGCAGGTTAGAGGGCGAGAAACGTCATAGAAATTAGAATCAAAAATCACCTTTAGTAGTTTTAATATCTGTTTATTAACTCTGGAATATATGAATAGCAGCCGTGACTCAGTCTTACTTAAATAAGTGTTCCCACCAAAAACCTTCTCCTCGGAACTTTAATGTCATAATGATAATAATAATAATAATAATAATAATAATAATAATAATATTTGATAATAATAATAATAATAATACCAAGGCTTCGTAGCAGCACGAAGTAAGATATGGCTTTGATGAACCACACGATGTTTTTGAAGTTCATTATTTAATGAAGATGTTAATAAAAAATAGACCAGAAAGGGCCGATGGAATATGAGACAAGCTTTAAAATGAAGTCAAGATATTAATAGTGGACATAGTGCTTTAAAAGTAAATAGTGCGTTCGAGTCATTCCCGATGCTTTCAAATGATGACGGACTCTACTGACGCAAATAATCTGGAACAAAACAAGGTCATTATATATCGGATCACGTCTAAACACACGTGAAGAAAGACTTGGGCAGGAAAAAAACGTGAGCGGACAAAAATGACCGGGGAATGCCAATAAATCAAGTAATCCCGCAATGATGAACGAAGTACACAACATGAACCTTCCTCTGCTTCTCCCCCTGAACCAAGTTCAGATCTACGAACTGAACTTAAAAATTACCAAAGTGCCTACGAATGGATGTTGAGCGAGGCGAACAGACGTAATTGTCTTGTTTACCCAATAAAAGCCATCACAATTAACACTGAGCTTGCACCGATATGCTTGTCCGGGCGTAAAGAAGCGTTTGATTAATCAATCTAAAACAGATCTCAAGGAATAAAAACCCAGATGATCTGGAATACTTGTCTGAGTATGCCGTTGGCTATGAGAACCACGTGCATTATTATCATGCTCGGCAATTGAAGTTATTGTGTAGAAAATATCGCATAATTACACAGCCGAGAGCAAAAAAACAAAAGCGCGAGGAGAAACGTAGTACATGGAGCTAAGACAGATTGTCAGTGCTTAAGGTGACCATGCGCGGCTACCAATGGCTTGACCAATCGCCTGGCCAATGGCTCGAACACGCAACGAATCGTTGAAGTCTGTAAGTAACGACCTCCGAAAGAAGTGAGCCCACCCCCTATCCCCTGAAAATAGAGGAACTAGGGTTCAAAAGTATAATTATTTTTCCAATCAATAACCTGAATAACGTACGATAAAATGAGGACGATTCAACTAGGGAAGGTATAGCTTATTCAAGGAGGCGTCATGAAGCACCCTGGAAAACAAACCCCACAAAATTTTTCATCAAGTAACAAGAAGGTACTAACAGGACCTTTTCTTCAAATTGAAATTACTAAAATTGACAACTTTGCATCATTTTTAACAGGAACGTGTAAAAAGAACGTTTAATCATATTGAAATTAAAAACTCGACCAGAGCAGTTAAATATTTATAAAGCAGACTAACGTAGCAGTGCATCATGAACAGTAAAAATAGTTGAAGGTATCTTACATCACGGTCTACATATAAAGTGCCCACCCATGTGCCAGCAGCATAAATTTGAACTGGAACGAAGAATTTCTAAACGATTTATAAGAACTCAGTGTTTTTACGAATTACACCCACAGCCTTAGAGGAATACAGCCCTGTTCTCACAGAATTAAAAAAAAAAAAACCGCAAAAACAACAAAAACAAACAACACCAGAAAGAGATACTTACAGTAGAAATCATTTACAGTAGAAGTCACTTGGGGTAAGAGATTCTCGCCCATATCAACTTTCTTTTCTCTCGTAAGTTCCCCCTCGTTTAGAGATGCGCCATACACACGTTTTAGCTGCAGGGATCCCAACCAATGCTCACCTAACTTTTTAAAGATGCCACTTTTAGCCCTTCCCCAAATCTACACACGTGTATGTCACTTGTGGAAAACTATCGATTTGTACAGTGTTTGAGTGAGAGATTCTCGCCCATATCAACTTTGTTTTCTGTCGTAAGTTCTCGCGCGTTTAGAGATGCGCCACATTGACGTTTGAGGTGCGGGGATCCCAACCAATGCTTACCTAACTTTTTAAAGATGCTACTTTTAGCCCTCCCCCAAATCTACACACGTGTATTTCACTTGTGGAAGTCTTTCGATTTGGACAGTGTTTTGGTGAGAGGTTCTCGCCCATATCAACTTTCTTTCCTCTCGTAAGTTCTCGCGCGTTTAGAGATGTGCCACACTCGCGTTTTAGGTGCGGGGATCTTAACCAATGCTTACTTAACTTTTTAAAGATGCTACTTTTAGCCCTCCCACAAATCTACACACGTGTATCTCACTTGTGGATCTCTGTCGCTTTGGACAATGCTTGGGTTAAAGATTCTCGCCCATTTATATCTTATTTTCACTCGCGTGTTTTCGCGCGTTTAGCGATGCGGCACACTCGTGCTTTTTGTTTGGGGATCCCAAACTATGCTAGTTGGTAGTTTTGGCCCTCCCCCAACTCTACACAAGTGTATTTCACTCGTGGAAGTCTATCGATTTGGACAGTGCTTGGGTTAGATATTCTTTCCCATGTCAATTTTCTTTTCTCCCGCGTATTCTCGCACGTTAAGCGAGGCGGCACACTCGCTTTTAGATGTGGGGATCCCAAAGTTTGCTTACCTCGCTTTTTAAAGATGCTAGTTTTAGCCCTCTTCTAAATATCCAACGTGTATTTCACTTGTGGAAGTCTATCGATTTGAATAGTGCTTGGGTGGATATTTTTAACGATGTCAATTTATTTTTCTCTTGTCTTTTCTGGCGCGTTTAGCTATGCGGCACACTCGAATATTTGGTGTCGGGGTCTTAAACTATACTCACTGGGCTTTTTAAAGATGCTAGTTTTCGCACTCTCTTAAAGTTACACATGTGTATTTTTTACTTGTGGGAGTCTTTCGATTTGGACAGTGTTTGGGTAAGAGATTCTCGCCCATATCAAATTTCTTTTCTCTCGGAAGTTCTCGCGCGTTTAGAGATGCGCCACACTCGCGTTTTTGGTGTGGGGATCCCAAAGTATGCTTACGGGGCTCTTTAAGAATGCTAGATTTGGCCCTCTCCCAAATCTACACACTTGTATTTCACTTGTGGAAGTCTGTCGCTTTGGACAATGCTTGGGATGGAGAATCACGCCCACTTTTTTTTTTTTTCTCTCGTGTATTTTCGCGCGTTTAAAGATGCGCCATACTCGCGATTTTGGAGTCGTGATCTCAAACTGTGTTTACTGGATTCTTTAAAGCTGCTAGATTTGGCCCTTTCTCAAATCTACAACCGTGTATTTCACTTGCGGAAGTCAATTTGGTCAATGCCTGGGTTAAAGATTCTCGCCCATTTATATCTTTTTTTCACTCGCGTATTTTCGCGCGTTTAGCGATGCGGCGCACTCGCGTTTTTGGTGTAGGGGACCCAAACTATGCTTACGGGGCTCCTTTAAAATGCTAGTTTTGGCCCTCCACCAAATCTACACAAACGTATTTTACTTGTGGAAGTCTACCGATTTGGACAGTGCTTAAGTTGGAGATTCTCGCCCATATCAACTTTCTTTTCTCTCGTAAGTTCTCGCGCGTTTATAGATGCGCCACACTTGCGTTTTAGGTGTCGGGATCTCAAACTATGTTTACTGGACTTTTTAAAGATGCTAGATTTAGCCCTTTCTCAAATCTACACACGTGTATTTCACTTGTGGAAGTCTATCGATTTGGACAGTGTTCGGGGTGGAGATTCTCGCCCATATCAACTTTCTTTGCTCTGGTAAGTTCTCGTGCGTTTAGAGATGCGCCACAATCGCGTTTTAGGTGTGGGTATCCAAACCAATGCTTACCTAACTTTTTAAAGATGCTACTTTTACCCCTCCTCCAAATCTACACACGTGTATTTGTGGAAGTCTATTGATTTGGACAGTGCTTGGGTAAGAGATTCTCGCCTATATCAACCTTCTTTTCGCTAGTAAGTTCTTGCGCGTTTAGAGATGCGCCACACTCGCGGTTTTGGTGTCGGGATCTTAAACTATGTTTACTAGATGT
This sequence comes from Orbicella faveolata, assembly GCF_042242905.1. Classification (NCBI taxonomy): domain Eukaryota; kingdom Metazoa; phylum Cnidaria; class Anthozoa; order Scleractinia; family Merulinidae; genus Orbicella; species Orbicella faveolata. The sequence continues at coordinate 2,318,566 of NW_028301547.1, forward strand.
TTTAAAGATGCTAGATTTGGCCCTTTCTCAAATCTACACACGTGTATTTCACTTGTGGAGATCTGTCGCTTTGGACAATGCCTGGGTTAAGGATTCTCGCCCATTTATATCTTTTTTTTCTTTCGTGTGTTTTCTCGAATTAGTTTAGAGTCCCTGAAATTCGGAAATATCACCCAAGTTCCTGGAAATCGACCCAAAGTTGGTCAAAATCACGCTGCGCGTAGCACGGTCTTGGCGAATCTCTAGTCACTAAGTGGCTATATATATGTCGGCCAGACTGCTCGTAACCAAGCGTTCAAATATTTTTCCTCTGTCCATTTCACTGAAAGCCAAAGTGTTCTCGAATTAGTTCAGAGTCCCTGGGACTCGGAAAGTCAGTTTCTAAATCTTTCATTCATTTTGAATTTGGCAAATAAAATTAACCATACCAAGATAAATATAAACAGTAGCCTCCATTTGGCGCGAAAATATGCTCGGATATTAGTTCTGAGAAGCAAACAGTTTTCCCGGAGAGCGCTTGCGTAGTTCAAGGAAACCTGTGAGTTTTGGGGAACAGATAATGAAAAAGAGCGAATATTTTCAGTGCATATTTTCGCAAGAAATGGAGGCTATTGTGTTTATTACCCTTCAAACATTTTTCTCAACACGCACAGTTTTGAAAATTGGGGAATATCACTCGGATATTATTCAGACGCGTTTACACCAATCGAGGGCTAGCGAAAACATTTGATGGGTTATAAGCTAGGACACTTTCATTCCTCGGTTTATTTTCATATCCTATTAAATTACAGAGCTGGGTGAAAAGTGGAAACCAAATTAGCATCAATTCTTAAACTTACATGCTTTACACAATGAAAAGCGTTTAAACTTCCATAAAATTAACATTTACGCCGTTGCATTGTGCTGAGCTGAATTTGGGAGTCGCAGTAGTTTGCCGAGGATGATATGATGTACAACAAATGATCAACTCGTGAATTGGCATTTTTTGGCCACTCAAATACTGCGGCGGTTTTAATTGAAACTCAAAAAAAAGTTAATTGTTACGATGTCCATGGTAATAAAATTATCATTTTCAGCAAAGGTGGGGCGAGAAAGGCGCCAAAAGCTACAACATTGTGGCAGCCCCACCAACACACCACTGAAGAGCTTGCCAATTGAAAACCAATTTATAGAGGATGGAGAACAATATTGACCGATCAGAAACAGCCCGTGCTTGACTTACCTCGCCGTCGAGCTTTTACAATACTCTTGTGAGAGCTGGCGCAAAACGACAAAACATATGGAAGCCCATGTCTGACCCACGTTTCTGTCACGCAATGACGGACAACAGAAAAACTAATATACAGCTAAATATGTGAGGACGGAAACTGTAGCAGCCCATGTCTGACCTCTGTTTCCGACATCACTTATAAATGTAACTAAAGTAACATCAATTCTTAAACTTGCTTTACAAAAATAAAAGCTTTTAAATTTGCGTAAAATAAAAAATTTAGATCTATGTGGTCATTTTTGAATTTCGGAGGACCGGATGAGGAGATAAAATGAGTTTAAGGAAAAATTTAATCGTTTCAGTGTAGCAACTGTACACCCAGAAGTAAATTCACGAAAATGACATCAGAAATCATAGAACGAAGGCACTGTTAAGTGTATTGTATTAAAATACAATCGAGTAAGGGACGCCTAATTAAAACGAAAATAGTTAATCTCTTTTAAGAGTTGAACTGAAAACTCAGTTTATAACTATAAGGAAAAGGAAATAGTTTCTTTCATGTTGTTGTTATTTACTTAGTTACATGGCGAGATGGTATATCCCAGCAAAATATTTGACCTGAGTATCATATTTTGATATCACGTTAAAACTGAAAGAAACTAAGTTTATTTTTGCTTTCGGATGCTTTACAGTTTCGAAAACTGCGATACAGTATGTTTGAGAGACAAAGTAATATTTGCAATTTAACTTTGCTAAATTTATCCAATTTTGTGTCTCTCTGCTAAGTTTCCCAGAGGTCTGATGACGCCTTTATTCTATGATTTCTGTATGTTGTACAATTTAATGAACTCCTCTGATTTATGTGGGAATTTAAAACTGTAAGGACGAAAACGTTTATATAATTAACAAGGCATAGGGTGTTTGTAATGTTACAGTGCGATTGTCAACAACTACGCTATGTAGAATTCTATGGGTGCTATGGTATAGCAAAACCGCAGAAGGAGAGTTTGTTACACAAATAGTTCAGATGATATTAAAATAAATAAATCTATAAAAGTCAAACTATTTTGGACTCAGTATCGTTGCGTGCGATTCAACTAAAAATATTTCCAGTGTAACTTTAGCGGTGATCTCTTACGTATGCTCCAAAATGGAGCAATTTTATTGGCCCTTATCTTAAGATTTCTGTTCTTAGTTTACTACCTTAATTAAAAGAACAGCTATAACATTATTAACGTTCCCACAATGTAACGAGTCGAATACGTTTTCACTGAAACTGATAAGTAACATACACGAGGATGAAACGGTCTCCAAAATAAATTTGACAGATGAATGATCTCCGGTAGTTTCCCTGTCTAGCTATTGGCTACAGCGCCAAATCAGGAGCGTTGAAAACTGTATTTAAGGGGATGGTTACTTGCTGGGAATCAAATCAAAGTCTTCAACAAATCTTCCCCGAGAAGAACAGACAACATATATCAAAGCAAACGTTGGTGAGAAACTAAGTCATGGAAATTATTAAGGTAAAAGTACATTACACTTGTTTATGACCGCACACTAAAACTGTAAAGTTATCCAAAAGTCCATTCTAATTCTAAATGCGTCAAGAAACTAAACACTTTCCAAACTGAACACTGATGTTGTACGCTAAGTTGACAATTTACTTTCATGGAGAAATTGTTTTTTATCCGTCTTCCGGCCTATCGACTTAATCACAACTATTATAAAGATACTAAAAACCAAAACTTCTTCACAAAGATTGTATCTCAACTTCAAGTTAACTGTTTGGTCCCTGTTATTAAGTATTTCAAAATTTTCCTCACATGTTACCATAGATTTCTTCTAAAAGGAGTTGTGAGAATTTGGCGTTAGATCTACATTACGCGTTGATCTTTCTTGATAATTTATAAACAGTTAATATCACAATGTTGTTTTTCGGCTCGCAGGTTATTGCAGTTATTCTCGCTGTTTTATTTCACCATGGAAATGGCCGAGCTATAACATCAACCAGCAATGGCAGCATTGAAAGAATGCTTGATCTAGCTGAGGAAGAATTAAATACGGTCTTGAATGAGACAAATGAGAGGACAACTGAACGAGAAGAGAATCCAGCTGATTTCCTTAGATTATCAGAACCAGATTCATCAAGCCATGAAGCAGTACAATCTCAGTTCAGTTCAGATAACATGATCCAACCAAGGGAAGCCAGCCCTGTTTTGAGACAGAAGAGGTCTCATTTAGGCCCTTGTTACACTGGCAAACACCAGACGGTCCAGCTGGCAAGCGGTGGACTCGCAACATTCCCCATTTGTATGCAAGTATCGCTTACCGGTTGTGGAAGTTCCATTACAAAGTTTGGCATGAGAAAATGTGTGGGATCGGATCACGAGACTGTCAGCGTCCGCCTAGCAAACGGGGCCGATGAGATAAGAGTATTTCCCAGAAAATGCTCATGCGCTGTGTGAAATGCATCATGATTGTAACTTACACTGCGTCAGGAACACAGGGATATTTCAATTATTGACCGGAAAACATTATATTATAATATGTTAGTTTTTTAAGATATCGATAACGGATAAAAGCAGAGCTTTTATGACATTGTTTTAACAACACAAAGACAGCGAGGGTCAACACTGTTAAATTGAATCTGCCTGGGTAAATGTCGTTTTTGGTCGAGCAGTTTTTCAGGTAAGACACCCAGGTATACTTTTGTTTTCGACAACCGACTTAAATGAATTTACTAAGGGATAAAACTATGTAGAAAGAACTATGTTAAGTAAAATTGACCGCAAAGTAAAGCATTGCGGAAATTCTCATAACAAATAATTTGAGGGGTAGTTTTCATTGCAGCTTTCCAGTCTGCTGTGGGGTCGGTCTGCGGGTCAGTCAGTTACACTGTAACCTAGTTCTCTCTTAATCTTTGATGTTGAGGTAGCCTTGGCACCACTGAATCCTAATTCACTTCAAAATTTACAAAAATAGAAAATCAAACAGCAGTTTAGATTTTGAAGGTCGTAACTTGCGAAAAATCTGACGTTTAACAGTGTTGTCATTGCTTTTATTATTTACAATAAGAAACTGATGTTATTATTGATACCGTAGTTTATACTGTTTGTGGAAAAAGGCAAGAAGTGGTTGACAGACACAGTCTAGCTTCACGGTCAGCACTTCAGTTCTTAGAGTACGATTGTTATTTATGATAAATATTTAATAATAAAATAAATATGACTTTATTTATAGGGTCAACAAGACAAATGTTAGTTATATTAACATCCTCCGATAATATCTTTTTTAGTTAAAGAAAGTCATTAAAGAGAAAGTTTATTTGACTTCCAGTCTATCGTCATCTTGTATGATTTGATTTCAACCAGAAAATTAGCTTTCCCAGTCCTAGTTTGGTTTGCCAAGAGGAGAAATTAATTTGGAATACTTTGTCGCTGCCAGCTGCAGTCCAACATATATACCTTGTTTCGGCTGGTTGAAAAAATTGTTACAAGACTAAACGTTCCCTAATAGGTCTGCATCAAGTTCTAACTGACCGGCTGTTATGCTTTCTGATTGTAGGTATCCATGCTTCAGGAATTTCGATTCCACTATCTCTATTGATGTTATTTGGATGAAGTCTTCTATGGATAGCTTCCTTGATCCTTCGTGTGTACCAGTCAGGGCCACAATCAATCAATTTTTCTTTTTCCCAAATGGGTAAATGCCCCGTCTCGTTGGCGTGTTCTGAAATTGCGGAGGTTTGTGTACGAGCAAGCCGTATGTCTCTGTCATGTTCTTCTATCCTTTCTCGCATAGCTCTTCCTGTTTTTCCGATATACACTTTGCTGCATTCGCGAGGAATCTTATAAAAAACACTGTCTTGTTTTGTTGGTTCACGGGTGTCTTTAGGTCGCTGTAAGTAGGACCTAAGAGTTGTGTCAGATTTAAAGACAGTGCGTACGCCTTGTTGTTGTAGGCAGCGGCGAAGAACCTCTGATATACCTTTGATATAGGGTAAAACCGCAGTTGATCTAAATTAGTGTGTGGGCTCTTGGTTAGCTGTTGCTCTTTTTGTTTTCGTGAGCTTCTGTACAAATTAGGAAGGGTATCCACTAGAAACAAGTTTTTTAATCCCTTCCAGTCGTTCGTTTTACAAAAAGATAATTCCAAGATTTGACGGTCTTTCATGATTGTTTTTTTGATAAAGGAATAATTATCTGACTAATGCTTACTGGATATATCATGATTGTAGTTATTCCAGAATCGCCTGAACTCGGGAATCATTGTTTTAAATGTCAAATCGCTCCTCCGAGAGCCAGTTTCTGAATCAGTTTCGTTCATTTTAAATTTGGCAAAGAACATCAACTCTACCAAACTAAATAAACAATAGCCTCCATTTGGCAAAGAAAATATGCTCCGATAATTGTCCGTGGACATTATCTGTTCCGAGAAGCAATCAGTTTTCCGAGAGCGCTAGCATAGCTCGAGGAAACCCGTGAGCTTTGAGGAACAGATAATGTCCAAGAACAGGAGCCCATTACTAGAAGCGTGAAACTCCCATACTAAGCCTATGCTACGGCATTTTTACAGACCGATCTATTTTGAGGCTTCTTTTCCCGCGAAACAGATCAGTTCCGGTTTGCATGAGCGCGCATCGGTAAGGAAAAAATGGCGAGCTGAGGTGGGCATGTCAACGCAAACTTCCGGTGGAATGATGATGTCAGTTAAAAATACTGAGTCCGTGCTCGTGATTGGTCATTGAGGTTCCCACGGGAGCCTGAATTCGCGGTAAATTCAAACTAAAAATAGATCGGTCTGTGAAAACGCCGTGACAGGAATATGGAGTAGTTGCTCTCTCCTAGTTAGCCCGCGAGCAGGCTCACGTTGGAGCCCCTGTTGGAGCTCCGGTTGGAGAATTCTTGCTTTCAAAATTTTAAAAAGTCGCAAGTATATCAATGAATAATTTTAAGATTGATAAAAGAAAAATTTCCTAGAGAATATCACTTGGTCTACAATGGAAAAACAAACCGCCCAAGCTAAAGAGGTCTATTCTGAAACTTGCTTTACAAAATAAAAAGCGTTTATATTTGCATAAAATTAAAATTTTAGATCTATGTGGTTATTTCTGGATTTCAGAGGACCGGATGGGAGTTACAACGAAATCTGAGGCAAAATTTAATCGTTTCAGTGTAGCAACTGTACATCCGGATGTAAATTCACGAAAATGACGTCATGGCCTAGCCAGTCTTGTGTGTGTTGTATTAAAATACAATCGGGTAAGGGACGCCTAATTAAAACGAAAACATTTAATTTCTTTTAACCGCTGGAGCTTATAATAGTTTCTTGCTAGAGTTGAAAACTCAGTTTATAACCATAAGGAAAAGGAAATTTGCAATAGTTTCTTTCATGTTGCTGTTATTTACTTAGTTACATGGCGAGATCGTATATCCCATCAGAATATTTGACTTGAGTATCATATTTTGATATTATGTTAAAACTAAAAGAAATTAAATTTATTTTTGCCATGCGGGATATTTGAAAGACAAAGTAATAATTGTAATTTAACATTTAAAAATTTATCCATTTTTTTTCTCTCTTTTACGTTATTTAGTGGTCTGATGACGCCTTCAATCTATGACTTCTGTAAATTGTGTACGAATTTAAAACTGCAAGGACTAAAATGTGTGGCATAGGGAGTTTGTAATCTTACAGTAAGAATGTCAACAATAACGTCATGTAATAGCCATCTGAAACTGATTTAAAAATAGCAATTTAATAATAAAACATTTTCCTCGCTCGATGTTCCTTCCTCTTATCTGGCATGAAACTAAGAAAATGTCTTTATCAAAAGAACTTCAAGTTTCAGTCAAGATTCGCAGAATATTATAGCAAGACCGCAGAAACAGAGTTTTTTCTACAAATATTTGAGGTAATATTAAAATAAACAAATCTATAAAAGTCAAACTATTTTGAACTTTTGTTGTGTGCGATTCAGCTAAAAATATCTCCAGTGTAACTTGGGCAGTGATAACTCGTACGTATATTCCAAAATAAGTTTATTCGTAGATTTATCTTGATACCTATCACAATACGGAGTTTGTTATAATGTGATAGCTAATTAAATTATAAAGTTTTATAAATCAGTATTTAAGCTCAGTCTTCAAGTTCGCATTGTTATTTCCATTCATTTTTGAAGTCCCAATCATTTCTGAATTGATAGTTACGTTTCAAATTTTGTTATCGAGGATCAGAAGCAATTTTTTTTTGTATAAACCTCCCAGCGTTCTGTCACGAATGCCGTTCTCTTATTGGCTACACTACTCACCATCTATTTTGCTGTAGATAGCGCGCGAGTAGCTGGCTAGCAGTAATTACTTCATGCTATAATTGAAAACAGCAGTTAATACAGTAGAAAGATAGAGAAGTGTAATTTAGAATGAGTTCCTTTCATCGAGCTGTCACGTTCTTAGCTAAATTCGGAATCGTATATCGCATCCGAATATTTGACCTGAATATTATATTTTGATATTCAAGACTTGCGGAAGTTTGCTTCTGTTTATGGTTGGTTAACAGTTTCGAAAACTGCCACCAAGGACATTTGTGAAATATACAAACTTTTGCTACTTAACGTTCAATTTTGTTAATAAAAAATGTGTGTTATTTAGGTTTCCTAGTTGTCATGATAAATTCTTCAACCCATGATTCCAGTATCAAATATGATTTAATGCACCGCCATGATTTCAAGGTACGAGGATTAATACTCTCATGTAATTATTCACGGTATCAGAATTTGGCTTGTTGAGGAACGATTCTTAACATGCTATTGAGTAAATACAATTTCAAAGTAATTTAGTTTTGGAGTGCATTAATAACTATGCAATCCAGTGAAAAAAGAGAAAAATATCTCGGCAGAAAAAAGTTAACAAACGTTATTTTTTTCGCCAAAGGGATGCAATAAAACGGCGGAAGAAGCCCACAGCACAAATAATCGGATGATTTAGTAAATGTGTAAAGAAGAAGTAAAACTATTTAAGACATTGGCTGGGTGCCCGATTCAACTTAAAATATCCTTATTCAGCAGTAGTTCCTTGTATATACCAAATGGAGCAATTTCATTAGCCCTTGAATATCGTGTATTTTTAGTTTACTACCGGATCCTAAAGGAATCGTTACTGACAGCACTTCACAGCAAGAACATCACAAACATTGTAATAATGTAAGGTATCAGTTACTGTATTAGTGAAGCCGTACAGGATGAACAGAATAAAACTGGCAGATTAAGTAATGTTTGTTTCCCTTTCTAGTTATTTACTAAAACTCCAAATCAGGACCGATGAAAATTGTATTTAAGGAGATAGTTAGTTTTCTGGATATCACAAGTCCTTACATAACAGCAGACAACATATATATACAAGTTAACGTTAGTGACAAACCACAAAAATCAAAAGAAATAGGTCATGGCGATTATTAAGGTAAAAAGACATCTTGGTTGTTGATGACTGAAATGACTTGGTTGTTAATCTTTATTGACTCAGATCTGATACTTTGGACAATATTTTAGTACTTCGTCAACATAGAAAGTAGTCTTAATTTCTCCTCTTTTAGTTTGTAAGTCAAAATGTTGTAAAAGTAAAGAAACGCCATGATCTCAAAAATCATGATAAATCAACTGTTGGGTACCAGGTCTTAGAGCATCAGTTCTCTTTACAGGTTGCCAGAGATTTCTTCTCATGACAGTTCTAAGAATTTGTCGATAGATAACACAATTAGTTTTATTTACTTGATGATTTTCTTTATTCTCGTCACGTGCCTATTTAACAGTGTATAGATCTTGTAAGTGAGGGGTTATGTGTTGATCTTTTTGACAATTAGTAAACAGTTAATCTCACTGTTTTGTTTTTCGGTTCGCAGGTTATTGCAGTTATTCTCGCTATTTTATTTCACCGTGGAAATGGCCGAGCTATAATATCAACCAGCAACGACGATATTGAAAGAATGCTTGATTTAGCTAAGGAAGAATCAAACACAGTCTTGAATGAGACAAATAACAGGACAACTGAACGAGAGGAGAATCCAGCTGATTTCCTTAGATTATCAGAACCAGATTCATCAAGCCATGAAGCAGTACAGTTTCAGTTCAGTTCAGATAACATGATCCAACCGAAGGAAGCCAGTCCTGTTTTGAGACAGAAGAGGTCTCATGTAGGCCCTTGTTACACTGGCAAACACCAGACGGTCCAGCTGGCAAGCGGTGGACTCGCAACATTCCCCATTTGTATGAAAGTTTCGCTTACCGGTTGTGGAAGTTCCATTACAAAGTTTGGCATGAGAAAATGTGTGGGATCGGATCACGAGACTGTCAGCGTCCGCCTAGCAAACGGGGCCAATGAGATTAGAGTATTTCCTAGAAAATGCTCATGCGCTGTGTGAAATGCATCATGATTGTAACTTACACTGCGTCAGGAACACAGAGATATTTAAATTATTGACCGGAAAACATTATATTACAATATATTAGTTTTTAAAGATATCGATAACGGATAAAAGCTGAGCTTTTATGACATTGTTTTAACAACATAAAGACAGCGAGGGTCAACACTGTTAAATTGAATCTGCCTGGGTAAATGTTGTTTTTGGTTGAGCAGTTTTTCAGGTAATACACCCAGGCATTCCTTTTTTTTTCGACAACCGACTTAAATGAATTTACTAAGGGATAAAACTATGTAGAAAGAAACTATGTTAAGAATAATTGACCGCAAAGTAAAGCATTGCGGAAATTCTCATAAGAAATAATTTGAGGGGTAGTTTTCACTGCAGCTTTCCAGTCTGCTGTGGGGTCGGTCTGCGGGTCAATCAGTTACACTGTAAACTAGTTCTCTCTTAATCTTTGATGTTGAGGTAGCCTTGGCACCACTAAATCCTAATTCACTTCAAAACTAACAAAAGTATAAAACCAATATGCAGATTAGGGTCTGACTTTGAAGGTTGTAACTTGCGAAAAATCTGACGTTTAACAGTGCTCATCTTCATTGCTTTTATTATTTACAATAAGGCTAGTGATGTTATATTACATATATATTATTTTAATCAAACAGTATTCATACAGTATTTTATGCTGTTGGCAGGAAAAGATGAGAAGTGGTTGACAGACACAGTCTAGCTTCATGGTTAGCGCTTCAGTTCTGAGAGTACTGTTGTTATCTGTGATAAATATATATTTAATAATAAAATAATAATGACTTTATTTATAGGGTCAACAAGACAAATGTTAGTTATATTAACATCCTCGGATAATATCTTTTTAATTAAAGAAAGTCAGATTTAAAGAAAAGTTTAATTGACTTCCAGTCTGCCGTCATCTTGTATGATTTCATTTCAACAAGAAAATTAATTTCGCTTTCCCCGTCCCAGGTTGGTTTGCCAAGAGAAGTAATTAATTTGGAATACTTTGTCGCTGCAAACTGCAGTCCAACATATATACCATTTTTCGGTTGAAAAAATGTTACAAGACCAAACGTATTTCATCTTAAAAAAACACTGCTCTTCTTTCTTCACAAAAGGCAGGTTAGAGGGCGAGAAACGTCATAGAAATTAGAATCAAAAATCACCTTTAGTAGTTTTAATATCTGTTTATTAACTCTGGAATATATGAATAGCAGCCGTGACTCAGTCTTACTTAAATAAGTGTTCCCACCAAAAACCTTCTCCTCGGAACTTTAATGTCATAATGATGATGATAATAATAATAATAATAATAATAATAATAATAATAATAATAATAATGATAATAATAATAATAATACCAAGGCTTCGTAGCAGCACGAAGTAAGATATGGCTTTGATGAACCACACGATGTTTTTGAAGTTCATTATTTAATGAAGATGTTAAATAAGAAATAGACCAGAAAGGGCCGATGGAATATGAGACAAGCTTTAAAATGAAGTCACGATATTAACAGTGGACATAGTGCTTTAAAAGTAAATAGTGCGTTCGAGTCATTCCCGATGCTTTCAAATGATGACGGACTCTACTGACGCCAATAATCTGGAACAAAACAAGGTCATTATATATCGGATCACGTCTAAACACACGTGAAGAAAGACTTGGGCAGGAAAAAAACGTGAGCGGACAAAAATGACCGGGGAATGCCAATAAATCAAGTAATCCCGCAATGATGAAAGAAGTACACAACATGAATCTTCCTCTGCTTCTCCCCCTGAACCAAGTTCAGATCTACGAACTGAACTTAAAAATTACCAAAGTGCCTACGAATGGATGTTGAGCGAGGCGAACAGACGTAATTGTCTTGTTTACCCAATAAAAGCCATCACAATTAACACTGAGCTTGCACCGATATGCTTGTCCGGGCGTAAAGAAGCGTTTGATTAATCAATCTAAAACAGATCTTAAGGAATAAAAACCCAGATGATCTGGAATACTTGTCTGAGTATGTCGTTGGCTATGAGAACCACGTGCAGTATTATCATGCTCGGCAATTGAAGTTATTGTGTAGAAAATATCGCATAATTACACAGCCGAGAGCAAAAAAACAAAAGCGCGAGGAGAAACGTAGTACATGGAGCTAAGACAGATTGTCAGTGCTTTAGGTGACCATGCACGGCTACCAATGGCTTGGCCAATCGCCTGGCCAATGGCTCGAACACGCAACGAATCGTTGAAGTCTGTAAGTAACGACCTCCGAAAGAAGTGAGCCCACCCCCTATCCCCTGAAAATAGAGGAACTAGGGTTCAAAAATATAATTATTTTTCCAATCAATAACCTGAATAACGTACGATAAAATGAGGACGATTCAACTAGGGAAGGTATAGCTTATTCCAGGAGGCGTCATGAAGCACCCTGGTAAAACACACCCCGCAAAATTTTTCATCAAGTAACAAGAAGGTACTAACAGGACCTTTTCTTCAAATTGAAATTACTAAAATTGACAACTTTGCATCATTTTTAACAGGAACGTGTAAAAAGAACGTTTAATCATATTGAAATTAAAAACTCGACCAGAGCAGTTAAATATTTATAAAGCAGACTAACGTAGTAGTGCATCATCAACAGTAAAAATAGTTGAAGGTATCTTACATCACGGTCTACATATAAAGTGCCCACCCCTGTGCCAGCAGCATAAATTTGAACTGGAACGAAGAATTTCTAAACGATTTATAAGAACTCAGTGTTTTTACGAATTACACCCACAGCCTTAGAGGAATACAGCCCTGTTCTCACAGAAGTTAAAAAAAAAAAAACACAGCAACAACAACAAAAACAAAAAACACCAGAAAGAGATACTTACAGTAGAAGTCATTTGCGTCCCTCATGGGGTAAGAGATTCTCGCCCATATCAACTTTCTTTTCTCTCGTAAGTTCCTCCTCGTTTAGAGATGTGCCACACACACATTTTATTTGCAGGGATCCCAACCAATGCTCACCTAACTTTTTAAAGATGCCACTTTTAGCCCTTCCCCAAATCTACACACGTGTATGCCACTTGTGGAAAACTATCGATTTGCACAGTGTTTGAGTGAGAGATTCTCGCACATATCAACTTTGTTTTCTCTCGTAAGTTCTCGCGCGTTTAGAGATGCACCATATTCGCGTTTTAGGCACGGGGATCCCAACCAATGCTTACCTAACTTTTTAAAGATGCTACTTTTAGCCCTCCCCCAAATCTACACACGTGTATTTCACTTGTGGAAGTCTTTCGATTTGGACAGTGTTTTGGTGAGAGGTTCTCGCCCATATCAACTTTCTTTCCTCTCGTAAGTTCTCGCGCGTTTAGAGATGTGCCACACTCGCGTTTTAGGTGCGGGGATCTTAACCAATGCTTACTTAACTTTTTAAAGATGCTACTTTTAGCCCTCCCACAAATCTACACACGTGTATCTCACTTGTGGATCTCTGTCGCTTTGGACAATGCTTGGGTTCAAGATTCTCGCCCATTTATGTCTTATTTTCACTCGCGTGTTTTCGCGCGTTTAGCGATGCGGCACACTCGTGCTTTTTGTTTGGGGATCCCAAACTATGCTAGTTGGTAGTTTTGGTCCTCCCCCAAATCTACACAAGTGTATTTGACTTTCTATCGATTTGGACAGTGCTTGGGTAAGATATTCTTTCCCATGTCAATTTTCTTTTCTCCCGCGTATTCTCGCACATTAAGCGAGGCGTCATACTCGCTCTTAGATGTGGGGATCCCAAACTTTGCTTACCTCGCTTTTTAAAGATGCTAGTTTTAGCCCTCTTCTAAATATCCAACATGTATTTCACTTGTGGAAGTCTATCTATTTGAACAGTGCTTGGGTGGATATTTTTAACGATGTCAATTTATTTTTCTCTTGTCTTTTCTAGCGCGTTTAGCTATGCGGCACACTCGAATTTTTGGTGTCGGCATCTTAAACTATACTCACTGGGCTTTTTAAAGATGCTAGTTTTCGCACTCCCTTAAATTTACACATGTGTATTTTCTACTTGTGGGAGTCTTTCGATTTGGACAGGGTTTGGGTAAGAGATTCTCGCCCTTATCAAATTTCTTTTCTCTCGGAAGTTCTCGCGCGTTTAGAGATGCGCCACACTTGCGTTTTTGGTGTGGGGATCCCAAAGTATCCTTACGGGGCTCTTTAAAAATGCTAGATTTGGCCCTCTCCCAAATCTACACACTTGTATTTCACTTGTGGAAGTCTGTCGCTTTGGACAATGCTTGGGATGGAGAATCACGCCCATTTTTTTTTTTTCTCTCGTGTATTTTCGCGCGTTTAAAGATGCGCCATACTCGCGATTTTGGAGTCGTGATCTCAAACTATGTTTACTGGATTTTTTAAAGATGCTAGATGTGGCTCTTTCTCAAATCTACAACCGTGTATTTCACTTGCGGAAGTCAATTTGGTCAATGCCTGGGTTAAAGATTCTCGCCCATTTATATCATTTTTTCACTCGCGTATTTTCGCGCGTTTAGCGATGCGGCGCACTCGCGTTTTTGGTGTAGGGAACCCAAACTATGCTTACGGGACTCTTTTAAAATTCTAGTTTTGGCCCTCCACCAAATCTACACAAACGTATTTTACTTGTGGAAGTCTATCGATTTGGACAGTGCTTAAGTTGGAGATTCTCGCCCATATCAACTTTCTTTTCTCTCGTAAGTTCTCGCGCGTTTAAAGCAGTGCGCCACACTTGCGTTTTAGGTGTCGGGATCTCAAACTATGTTTACTGGACTTTTTAAAGATGCTAGATTTAGCCCTTTCTCAAATCTACACACGTGTATTTCACTTGTGGAAGTCTATCGATTTGGACAGTGTTCGGGGTGGAGATTCTCGCCCATATCAACTTTCTTTGCTCTGGTAAGTTCTCGCGCGTTTAGAGATGCGCCACAATCGCGTTTTAGGTGTGGGTATCCAAACCAATGCTTACCTAACTTTTTAAAGATGCTACTTTTACCCCTCCTCCAAATCTACACACGTGTATTTGTGGAAGTCTATTGATTTGGACAGTGCTTGGGTAAGAGATTCTCGCCTATATCAACCTTCTTTTCGCTAGTAAGTTCTTGCGCGTTTAGAGATGCGCCACAATCGCGGTTTTGGTGTCGGGATCTTAAACTATGTTTACTAGATTTTTTAAAGATGCTAGATTTGGCCCTTTCTCAAATCTACACACGTGTATTTCACTTGTGGAGATCTGTCGCTTTGGAGAATGCCTGGGTTAAAGATTTTCGCCCATTTATATCTTTTTTTTCTTTACGGTGTGTTTTCTCGGATTAGTTTAGAGTCCCTGAAACTCGGAAATATCACCCAAGTTCCTGGAAATCGACCCAAAGTTGGTCAAAATCACGCTGCGCGTAGCACGGTCTTGGCAAATCTCTAGTCACTAAGTGGCTATATATATGTCGGCCAGACTGCTCGTAACCAAGCGTTCAAATATTTTTCCTCTGTCCATTTCACTGAAAGCCAAAGTGTTCTCGAATTAGTTCAGAGTCCCTGGGACTCGGAAAGTCAGTTTCTAAATCTTTCATTCATTTTGAATTTGGCAAATAAAATTAACCATACCAAGATAAATATAAACAGTAGCCTCCATTTGGCGCGAAAATATGCTCGGATATTAGTTCTGAGAAGCAAACAGTTTTCGCGGAGAGCGCTTGCGTAGTTCAAGGAAACCTGTGAGTTTTGGGAACAGATAATGAAAAAGAACGAATATTTTCAGTGCATATTTTCGCAAGAAATGGAGGCTATTGTGTTTATTATCCTTCAAACATTTTTCTCAACACGCACAGTTTTGAAAATTGGGGAATATCACTCGGATATTATTCAGACGCGTTTACACCAATCAAGGGCTAGCGAAAACATTTGATGGGTTATAAGCTAGGACACTTTCATTCCTCGGTTTATTTTCATATCCTATTAAATTACAGAGCTGGGTGAAAAGTGGAAACCAAATTAGCATCAATTCTTAAACTTGCATGCTTTACACAATAAAAAACGTTTAAACTTCCATAAAATTAACATTTACGCCGTTACATTTTGCTGAGCTCAACTCGGGAGTCGCAGTAGTTTGCCGAGGATGATATGATGTACAACAAATGATCAACTCGTGAATTGGCATTTCTTGGCCACTCAAATACTGCGGCGGTTTTAATTGAAACTCAAATAAAAGTTAATTGTTACAATGTCCATGGTAATAAAATTATCATTTTCAGGAAAAGTGGGGCGAGAAAGGCGCCAAAAGCTACAACATTGTGGCAGCCCCACCAACACACCACTGAAGAGCTTGCCAATTGAAAACCAATTTGTAGAGGATGGAGAATAATATTGACCGATCAGAAACAGCCCGTGCTTGACTTACCTCGCCGTCGAACTTTTATAACACTCTTGTGAGAGCTGGCGCAAAACATATGGCAGCCCATCTCCGACCCACGTTGCTGTCACGCAATGACGCACAACAGAAAAACTAATATACAGCTAAATATGTGAGGACGGAAACTGTAGCAGCCCATGTCTGACCTCTGTTTCCGACATCACTTATAAATTTAGCTAAAGTAGCATCTTGCTTTACAAAGCAAAAAGCTTTTAAATTTGCGTAAAATAAAAAATTTAGATCTATGTGGTCATTTTTGAATTTCGGAGGACCGGATGAGGAGATGAAATGAGTTTAAGGAAAAATTTAATCGTTTCAGTGTAGCAACTGTACACCCAGAAGTAAATTCACGAAAATGACGTCAGAAATCATAGAACGAAGGCACTGTTAAGTGTATTGTGTTAAAATACAATCGAGTAAGGAACGCCTAATTAAAACGAAAATGTTTAATCTCTTTTAAGAGTTGAACTGAAAACTCAGTTTATACCTATAAGGAAAAGGAAATAGTTTCTTTCATGTTGTTATTATTTACTTAGTTACATGGCGAGATGGTATATCCCATCAGAATGTTTGACCTGAGTATCATATTTTGATATCATGTTAAAACTGAAAGAAACTAAGTTTATTTTTGCTTTTGGATGCTTTACAGTTTCGAAAACTGCGATGCAGTATGCTTGAGAGACAAAGTAATATTTGTAATTTAACTTTGCTAAATTTATCCAATTTTGTGTCTCTCTGCTAAGTTTCCCAGAGATCTGATGACGCCTTCATTCTATGATTTATGAATGTTGTACAATTTAATGAACTCCTCTGATTTATGTGAGAATTTAAAACTGTAAGGACGAAAACGTTTATATAATTAACAAGGCATAGGGTGTTTGTAATATTACAGTGCGATTGTCAACAACTACGCTATGTAACTACCCATCTAAAAATCTAAAAATAACAATTTAACCATCAAAAACATTCCTTGCGCCAAGGACTGGAATTCAGGTCCCTCCTGCTTGCCATTAAACTAAGAAATTTTCTTCATCAAAAGAACTTCAAGTTTCAGTCAAGATTCGCAGAATTCTATGGGTGCTATGGTATAGCAAAACCGCAGAAGGAGAGTTTGTTACACAAATAGTTCAGATGATATTAAAATAAATAAATCTATAAAAGTCAAACTATTTTGGACTCAGTATCGTTGCGTGCGATTCAACTAAAAATATTTCCAGTGTAACTTTAGCGGTGATATCTCTTACGTATGTTCCAAAATGGAGCAATTTTATTGGCCCTTATCTTAAGATTTCTGTTCTTAGTTTACTACCTTAATTAAAAGAACAGCTATAACATTATTAACGTTCCCACAATGTAACGAGTCGAATACGTTTTCACTGAAACTGATAAGTAACATACACGAGGATGAAACGGTCTCCAAAATAAATTTGACAGATGAATGATCTCCGGTAGTTTCCCTGTCTAGCTATTGGCTACAGCGCCAAATCAGGAGCGCTGAGAATTGTATTTAAGGGGAGGGTTACTTGCTGGGAATCAACTCAAAGTCTTCAACAAATCTACCCCGAGAAGAACAGGCAACATATATCAAAGCAAACGTTGGTGAGAAACTAAGTCATGGAGATTATTAAGGTAAAAGTACATTACACTTGTGTATGACCGCACACTAAAACTGCAAAGTTATCCAAAAGTCCATTCTAATTCTAAATGCGTCAAGAAACTAAACACTTTCCAAACTGAACACTGATGTTGTACGCTAAGTTGACTATTTACTTTCATGGAGAAATTGTTTTTTATCCGTCTTCCGGCCTATCGACTTAATCACAACTATTATAAAGATACTAAAAACCAAAACTTCTTCACAAAGATTGTATCTCAACTTGAAGTTAACTGTTTGGGCCCTGTTATTAAGTATTTCAAAATTTTCCTCACATGTTACCATAGATTTCTTCTAAAAGGAGTTGTGAGAATTTGGCGTTAGATCTACATTACGCGTTGATCTTTCTTGATAATTTATAAACAGTTAATATCACAATGTTGTTTTTCGGCTCGCAGGTTATTGCAGTTATTCTCGCTGTTTTATTTCACCATGGAAATGGCCGAGCTATAACATCAACCAGCAATGGCAGCATTGAAAGAATGCTTGATCTAGCTGAGCAAGAATTAAATACGGTCTTGAATGACACAAATGAGAGGACAACTGAACGAGAAGAGAATCCAGCTGATTTCCTTAGATTATCAGAACCAGATTCATCAAGCCATGAAGCAGTACAATCTCAGTTCAGTTCAGATAACATGATCCAACCAAAGGACGCCAGTCCTGTTTTGAGACAGAAGAGGTCTCATTTAGGCCCTTGTTACACTGGCAAACACCAGACGGTCCAGCTGGCAAGCGGTGGACTCGCAACATTCCCCATTTGTATGCAAGTTTCGCTTACCGGTTGTGGAAGTTCCATTACAAAGTTTGGCATGAGAAAATGTGTGGGATCGGATCACGAGACTGTCAGCGTCCGCCTAGCAAACGGGGCCAATGAGATAAGAGTATTTCCCAGAAAATGCTCATGCGCTGTGTGAAATGCATCATGATTGTAACTTACACTGCGTCAGGAACACAGGGATATTTAAATTATTGACCGGAAAACATTATATTATAATATGTTAGTTTTTAAAGATATCGATAACGGATAAAAGCTGAGCTTTTATGACATTGTTTTAACAACACAAAGACAGCGAGGGTCAACACTGTTAAATTGAATCTGCCTGGGTAAATGTCGTTTTTGGTCGAGCAGTTTTTCAGGTAAGACACCCAGGTATACTTTTGTTTTCGACAACCGGCTTAAATGAATTTAGTAAGGAATAAAACGAAGTAGAAAGAACTATGTTAAGTAAAATTGACCGCAAAGTAAAGCATTGCGGAAATTCTCATAACAAATAATTTGAGCGGTAGTTTTCATTGCAGCTTTCCAGTCTGCTGTGGGGTCGGTCTGCGGGTCAGTCAGTTACACTGTAACCTAGTTCTCTCTCAATCTTTGATGTTGAGGTAGCCTTGGCACCACTAAATCCTAATTCACTTCAAAACTAACAAAAGTAGAAAATCAAACAGCAGTTTAGATTTTGAAGGTCGTAACTTGCGAAAAATCTGACGTTTAACAGTGTTCATCTTCATTGCTTTTATTATTTACAATAAGAAACTGATGTTATTATTGATACCGTAGTTTATACTGTTTGTGGAAAAAGGCAAGAAGTGGTTGACAGACACAGTCTAGCTTCACGGTCAGCACTTCAGTTCTTAGAGTACGATTGTTATTTATGATAAATATTTAATAATAAAATAAATATGACTTTATTTATAGGGTCAACAAGACAAATGTTAGTTATATTAACATCCTCCGATAATATCTTTTTTAGTTAAAGAAAGTCATTAAAGAGAAAGTTTATTTGACTTCCAGTCTATCGTCATCTTGTATGATTTGATTTCAACCAGAAAATTAGCTTTCCCAGTCCTAGTTTGGTTTGCCAAGAGGAGAAATTAATTTGGAATACTTTGTCGCTGCCAGCTGCAGTCCAACATATATACCTTGTTTCGGCTGGTTGAAAAAATTGTTACAAGACTAAACGTTCCCTAATAGGTCTGCATCAAGTTCTAACTGACCGGCTGTTATGCTTTCTGATTGTAGGTATCCATGCTTCAGGAATTTCGATTCCACTATCTCTATTGATGTTATTTGGATGAAGTCTTCTATGGATAGCTTCCTTGATCCTTCGTGTGTACCAGTCAGGGCCACAATCAATCAATTTTTCTTTTTCCCAAATGGGTAAATGCCCCGTCTCGTTGGCGTGTTCTGAAATTGCGGAGGTTTGTGTACGAGCAAGCCGTATGTCTCTGTCATGTTCTTCTATCCTTTCTCGCATAGCTCTTCCTGTTTTTCCGATATACACTTTGCTGCATTCGCGAGGAATCTTATAAAAAACACTGTCTTGTTTTGTTGGTTCACGGGTGTCTTTAGGTCGCTGTAAGTAGGACCTAAGAGTTGTGTCAGATTTAAAGACAGTGCGTACGCCTTGTTGTTGTAGGCAGCGGCGAAGAACCTCTGATATACCTTTGATATAGGGTAAAACCGCAGTTGATCTAAATTAGTGTGTGGGCTCTTGGTTAGCTGTTGCTCTTTTTGTTTTCGTGAGCTTCTGTACAAATTAGGAAGGGTATCCACTAGAAACAAGTTTTTTAATCCCTTCCAGTCGTTCGTTTTACAAAAAGATAATTCCAAGATTTGACGGTCTTTCATGATTGTTTTTTTGATAAAGGAATAATTATCTGACTAATGCTTACTGGATATATCATGATTGTAGTTATTCCAGAATCGCCTGAACTCGGGAATCATTGTTTTAAATGTCAAATCGCTCCTCCGAGAGCCAGTTTCTGAATCAGTTTCGTTCATTTTAAATTTGGCAAAGAACATCAACTCTACCAAACTAAATAAACAATAGCCTCCATTTGGCAAAGAAAATATGCTCCGATAATTGTCCGTGGACATTATCTGTTCCGAGAAGCAATCAGTTTTCCGAGAGCGCTAGCATAGCTCGAGGAAACCCGTGAGCTTTGAGGAACAGATAATGTCCAAGAACAGGAGCCCATTACTAGAAGCGTGAAACTCCCATACTAAGCCTATGCTACGGCATTTTTACAGACCGATCTATTTTGAGGCTTCTTTTCCCGCGAAACAGATCAGTTCCGGTTTGCATGAGCGCGCATCGGTAAGGAAAAAATGGCGAGCTGAGGTGGGCATGTCAACGCAAACTTCCGGTGGAATGATGATGTCAGTTAAAAATACTGAGTCCGTGCTCGTGATTGGTCATTGAGGTTCCCACGGGAGCCTGAATTCGCGGTAAATTCAAACTAAAAATAGATCGGTCTGTGAAAACGCCGTGACAGGAATATGGAGTAGTTGCTCTCTCCTAGTTAGCCCGCGAGCAGGCTCACGTTGGAGCCCCTGTTGGAGCTCCGGTTGGAGAATTCTTGCTTTCAAAATTTTAAAAAGTCGCAAGTATATCAATGAATAATTTTAAGATTGATAAAAGAAAAATTTCCTAGAGAATATCACTTGGTCTACAATGGAAAAACAAACCGCCCAAGCTAAAGAGGTCTATTCTGAAACTTGCTTTACAAAATAAAAAGCGTTTATATTTGCATAAAATTAAAATTTTAGATCTATGTGGTCATTTCTGGATTTCAGAGGACCGGATGGGAGTTACGACGAAATCTGAGGCAAAATTTAATCGTTTCAGTGTAGCAACTGTACATCCGGATGTAAATTCACGAAAATGACGTCATGGCCTAGCCAGTATTAAAATACAATCGGGTAAGGGACGCCTGATTAAAACGAAAACATTTAATCTCTTTTAACCGCTGGAGCTTATAATAATTTCTTGCTAGAGTTGAAAACTCAGTTTATAACCATAAGGAAAAGGAAATTTCCAATAGTTTCTTTCATGTTGCTGTTATTTACTTAGTTACACGGCGAGATCGTATATCCCATCAGAATATTTGACTTGAGTATCATATTTTGATATTATGTTAAAACTAAAAGAAATTAAATTTATTTTTGCCATGCGGGATATTTGAAAGACAAAGTAATAATTGTAATTTAACATTTTAAAATTTATCCATTTTTTTTTCTCTCTTTTAGGTTATTTAGTGGTCTGATGACGCCTTCAATCTATGACTTCTGTAAATTGTGTACGAATTTAAAACTGCAAGGACTAAAATATGTCGCATAGGGAGTTTGTAATCTTACAGTAAGAATGTCAACAATAACGTCATGTAATAGCCATCTGAAACTGATTTAAAAATAGCAATTTAACAATAAAACATTTTCCTCGCTCGATGTTCCTTCCTCTTATCTGGCATGAAACTAAGAAAATGTCTTTATCAAAAGAACTTCAAGTTTCAGTCAAGATTCGCAGAATTCTAAGGACGCTATATCATAGCAAGACCGCAGAAACAGAGTTTTTTCTACAAATATTTGAGGTAATATTAAAATAAACAAATCTATAAAAGTCAAACTATTTTGGACTTTTGTTGTGTGCGATTCAGCTAAAAATATCTCCAGTGTAACTTGGGCAGTGATACCTCGTACGTATATTCCAAAATAAGTTTATTCGTAGATTTATCTTGATACCTATCACAATACGGAGTTTGTTATAATGTGATAGCTAATTAAATTATAAAGTTTTGTAAATCAGTATTTAAGCTCAGTCTTCAAGTTCGCATTGTTATTTCCATTCATTTTTGAAGTCCCAATCATTTCTGAATTGATAGTTACGTTTCAAATTTTGTTATCGAGGATCAGAAGCAATTTTTTTTTGTATAAACCTCCCAGCGTTCTATCACGAATGCCGTTCTCTTATTGGCTACACTACTCACCATCTATTTTGCTGTAGATAGCGCGCGAGTAGCTGGCTAGCAGTAATTACTTCATGCTATAATTGAAAACAGCAGTTAATACAGTAGAAAGATAGAGAAGTGTAATTTAGAATGAGTTCCTTTCATCGAGCTGTCACGTTCTTAGCTAAATTCGGAATCGTATATCGCATCCGAATATTTGACCTGAATATTATATTTTGATATTCAAGACTTGCGGAAGTTTGCTTCTGTTTATGGTTGGTTAACAGTTTCGAAAACTGCCACCAAGGACATTTGTGAAATATACAAACTTTTGCTACTTAACGTTCAATTTTGTAAATAAAAAATGTGTGTTATTTAGTTTTCCTAGTTGTCATGATAAATTCTTCAACCCATGATTCCAGTATCAAATATGATTTAATGCACCGCCATGATTTCAAGGTACGAGGATTAATACTCTCATGTAATTATTCACGGTATCAGAATTTGGCTTGTTGAGGAACGATTCTTAACATGCTATTGAGTAAATACAATTTCAAAGTAATTTAGTTTTGGAGTGCATTAATAACTATGCAATGCAGTGAAAAAAGAGAAAAATATCTCGGCAGAAAAAAGTTAACAAACGTTATTTTTTTCGCCAAAGGGATGCAATAAAACGGCGGAAGAAGCCCACAGCACAAATAATCGGATGATTTAGTAAATGTGTAAAGAAGAAGTAAAACTATTTAAGACATTGGCTGGGTGCCCGATTCAACTTAAAATATCCTTATTCAGCAGTAGTTCCTTGTATATACCAAAATGGAGCAATTTCATTAGCCCTCGAATATCGTGTATTTTTAGTTTACTACCGGATCCTAAAGGAATCGTTACTGACAGCACTTCACAGCAAGAACATCACAAACATTGTAATAATGTAAGGTATCAGTTACTGTATCAGTGAAGCCGTACAGAAACTTTCAGGATGAACAGAATAAAACTGGCAGATTAAGTAATGTTTGTTTCCCTTTCTAGTTATTTACTAAAACTCCAAATCAGGACCGATGAAAATTGTATTTAAGGAGATAGTTAGTTTTCTGGATATCACAAGTCCTTACATAACAGCAGACAACATATATATACAAGTTAACGTTAGTGACAAACCACAAAAATCAAAAGAAATAGGTCATGGAGATTATTAAGGTAAAAAGACATCTTGGTTGTTGATGACTGAAATGACTTGGTTGTTAATCTTTATTGACTCAGATCTGATACTTTGGACAATATTTTAGTACTTCGTCAACATAGAAAGTAGTCTTAATTTCTCCTCTTTTAGTTTGTAAGTCAAAATGTTGTAAAAGTAAAGAAACGCCATGATCTCAAAAATCATGATAAATCAACTGTTGGGTACCAGGTCTTAGAGCATCAGTTCTCTTTACAGGTTGCCAGAGATTTCTTCTCATGACAGTTCTAAGAATTTGTCGATAGATAACACAATTAGTTTTATTTACTTGATGATTTTCTTTATTCTCGTCACGTGCCTATTTAACAGTGTATAGATCTTGTAAGTGAGGGGTTATGTGTTGATCTTTTTGACAATTAGTAAACAGTTAATCTCACTGTTTTGTTTTTCGGTTCGCAGGTTATTGCAGTTATTCTCGCTATTTTATTTCACCATGGAAATGGCCGAGCTATAATATCAACCAGCAACGACGATATTGAAAGAATGCTTAATTTAGCTAAGGAAGAATCAAACACAGTCTTGAATGAGACAAATAACAGGACAACTGAACGAGAAGAGAATCCAGCTGATTTCCTTAGATTATCAGAACCAGATTCATCAAGCCATGAAGCAGTACAGTTTCAGTTCAGTTCAGATAACATGATCCAACCGAAGGACGCCAGTCCTGTTTTGAGACAGAAGAGGTCTCATTTAGGCCCTTGTTACACTGGCAAACACCAGACGGTCCAGCTGGCAAGCGGTGGACTCGCAACATTCCCCATTTGTATGAAAGTTTCGCTTACCGGTTGTGGAAGTTCCATTGCAAAGTTTGGCATGAGAAAATGTGTGGGATCGGATCACGAGACTGTCAGCGTCCGCCTAGCAAACGGGGCCAATGAGATTAGAGTATTTCCTAGAAAATGCTCATGCGCTGTGTGAAATGCATCATGATTGTAACTTACACTGCGTCAGGAACACAGAGATATTTAAATTATTGACCGGAAAACATTATATTATAATATATTAGTTTTTAAAGATATCGATAACGGATAAAAGCTGAGCTTTTATGACATTGTTTTAACAACATAAAGACAGCGAGGGTCAACACTGTTAAATTGAATCTGCCTGGGTAAATGTCGTTTTTGGTTGAGCAGTTTTTCAGGTAATACACCCAGGCATTCCTTTTTTTTTTCGACAACCGACTTAAATGAATTTACTAAGGGATAAAACTATGTAGAAAGAAACTATGTTAAGAATAATTGACCGCAAAGTAAAGCATTGCGGCAATTCTCATAACAAATAATTTGAGCGGTAGTTTTCATTGCAGCTTTCCAGTCTGCTGTGGGGTCGGTCTGCGGGTCAATCAGTTACACTGTAAACTAGTTCTCTCTTAATCTTTGATGTTGAGGTAGCCTTGGCACCACTAAATCCTAATTCACTTCAAAACTAACAAAAGTATAAAACCAATATGCAGGTTAGGGTCTGACTTTGAAGGTTGTAACTTGCGAAAAATCTGACGTTTAACAGTGCTCATCTTCATTGCTTTTATTATTTACAATAAGGCTAGTGATGTTATATTACATATATATTATTTTAATCAAACAGTATTCATACAGTATTTTATGCTGTTGGCAGGAAAAGATGAGAAGTGGTTGACAGACACAGTCTAGCTTCATGGTTAGCGCTTCAGTTCTGAGAGTACTGTTGTTATCTGTGATAAATATATATTTAATAATAAAATAATAATGACTTTATTTATAGGGTCAACAAGACAAATGTTAGTTATATTAACATCCTCGGATAATATCTTTTTAATTAAAGAAAGTCAGATTTAAAGAAAAAGTTTAATTGACTTCCAGTCTGCCGTCATCTTGTATGATTTCATTTCAACAAGAAAATTAATTTCGCTTTCCCCGTCCTAGGTTGGTTTGCCAAGAGAAGTAATTAATTTGGAATACTTTGTCGCTGCAAACTGCAGTCCAACATATATACCATTTTTCGGTTGAAAAAATGTTACAAGACCAAACGTATTTCATCTTAAAAAAACACTGCTCTTCTTTCTTCACAAAAGGCAGGTTAGAGGGCGAGAAACGTCATAGAAATTAGAATCAAAAATCACCTTTAGTAGTTTTAATATCTGTTTATTAACTCTGGAATATATGAATAGCAGCCGTGACTCAGTCTTACTTAAATAAGTGTTCCCACCAAAAACCTTCTCCTCGGAACTTTAATGTCATAATGATGATGATGATAATAATAATAATAATAATAATAATAATAATAATAATAATAATGATAATAATAATACCAAGGCTTCGTAGCAGCACGAAGTAAGATATGGCTTTGATGAACCATACGATGTTTTTGAAGTTCATTATTTAATGAAGATGTTAAATAAAAAATAGACCAGAAAGGGCCGATGGAATATGAGACAAGCTTTAAAATGAAGTCACGATATTAATAGTGGACATAGTGCTTTAAAAGTAAATAGTACGTTCGAGTCATTCCCGATGCTTTCAAATGATGACGGACTCTACTGACGCCAATAATCTGGAACAAAACAAGGTCATTATATATCGGATCACGTCTAAACACACGTGAAGAAAGACATGGGCAGGAAAAAAACATGAGCGGACAAAAATGACCGGGGAATGCCAATAAATCAAGTAATCCCCCAATGATGAACGAAGTACACAACATGAATCTTCCTCTGCTTCTCCCCCTGAACCAAGTTCAGATCTACGAACGGAACTTAAAAATTACCAAAGTGCCTACGAATGGATGTTGAGCGAGGCGAACAGACGTAATTGTCTTGTTTACCCAATAAAAGCCATCACAATTAACACTGAGCTTGCACCGATATGCTTGTCCGAGCGTAAAGAAGCGTTTGATTAATCAATCTAAAACAGATCTTAAGGAATAAAAACCCAGATGATCTGGAATACTTGTCTGAGTATGTCGTTGGCTATGAGAACCACGTGCAGTATTATCATGCTCGGCAATTGAAGTTATTGTGTAGAAAATATCGCATAATTACACAGCCGAGAGCAAAAAAACAAAAGCGCGAGGAGAAACGTAGTACATGGAGCTAAGACAGATTGTCAGTGCTTAAGGTGACCATGCACGGCTACCAATAGCTTGGCCAATCGCCTGGCCAATGGCTCGAACACGCAACGAATCGTTGAAGTCTGTAAGTAACGACCTCCGAAACAGGTGAGCCCACCCCCTATCCCCTAAAAATAGAGGAACTAGGGTTCAAAAATATAATTATTTTTCCAATCAATAACCTGAATAACGTACGATAAAATGAGGACGATTCAACTAGGGAAGGTATAGCTTATTCCAGGAGGCGTCATGAAGCACCCTGGTAAAACAAACCCCGCAAAATTTTTCATCAAGTAACAAGAAGGTACTAACAGGACCTTTTCTTCAAATTGAAATTACTAAAATTGACAACTTTGCATCATTTTTAACACGAACGTGTAAAAAGAACGTTTAATCATATTGAAATTAAAAACTCGACCAGAGCAGTTAAATATTTATAAAGCAGACTAACGTAGTACTGCATCATGAACAGTAAAAATAGTTGAAGGTATCTTACATCACGGTCTACATATAAAGTGCGCACCCCTGTGCCAGCAACACAAATTTGAACTGGATCGAAGAATTTCTAAACGATTTATAAGAACTCAGTGTTTTTACGAATTACACCCACAGCCTTAGAGGAATACAGCCCTGTTCTCACAGAAGTTAAAAAAAAAAAAACAGCAACAACAACAAAAACAAAAAACACCAGAAAGAGATACTTACAGTAGAAGTCATTTGCGTCCCTCATGGGGTAAGAGATTCTCGCCCATATCAACTTTCTTTTCTCTCGTAAGTTCCTCCTCGTTTAGAGATGTGCCACACACACATTTTAGCTGCAGGGATCCCAACCAATGCTCACCTAACTTTTTAAAGATGCCACTTTTAGCCCTTCCCCAAATCTACACACGTGTATGTCACTTGTGGAAAACTATCGATTTGCACAGTGTTTGAGTGAGAGATTCTCGCACATATCAACTTTGTTTTCTCTCGTAAGTTCTCGCGCGTTTAGAGATGCGCCACATTCGCGTTTTAGGCACGGGGATCCCAACCAATGCTTACCTAACTTTTTAAAGATGCTACTTTTAGCCCTCCCCCAAATCTACACACGTGTATTTCACTTGTGGAAGTCTTTCGATGTGGACAGTGTTTTGGTGAGAGGTTCTCGCCCATATCACCTTTCTTTCCTCTCGTAAGTTCTCGCGCGTTTAGAGATGTGCCACACTCGCGTTTTAGGTGCGGGGATCTTAACCAATGCTTGCTTAACTTTTTAAAGATGCTACTTTTAGCCCTCCCACAAATCTACACACGTGTATCTCACTTGTGGATCTCTGTCGCTTTGGACAATGCTTGGGTTAAAGATTCTCGCCCATTTATATCTTATTTTCACTCGCGTGTTTTCGCGCGTTTAGCGATGCGGCACACTCGTGCTTTTTGTTTGGGGATCCCAAACTATGCTAGTTGGTAGTTTTGGTCCTCCCCCAAATCTACACAAGTGTATTTCACTTGTGGAAGTCTATCGATTTGGACAGTGCTTGGGTAAGATATTCTTTCCCATGTCAATTTTCTTTTCTCCCGCGTATTCTCGCACGTTAAGCGAGGCGAGATCCCAAACTTTGCTTACCTCGCTTTTTAAAGATGCTAGTTTTAGCCCTCTTCTAAATATCCAACGTGTATTTCACTTGTGGAAGTCTATCTATTTGAACAGTGCTTGGGTGGATATTTTTAACGATGTCAATTTATTTTTCTCTTGTCTTTTCTAGCGCGTTTAGCTATGCGGCACACTCGAATTTTTGGTGTCGGCATCTTAAACTATACTCACTGGGCTTTTTAAAGATGCTAGTTTTCGCACTCTCTTAAATTTACACATGTGTATTTTTTACTTGTGGGAGTCTTTCGATTTGGACAGGGTTTGGGTAAGAGATTCTTGCCCATATCAAATTTCTTTTCTCTCGGAAGTTCTCGCGCGTTTAGAGATGCGCCACACTTGCGTTTTTGGTGTGGGGATCCCAAAGTATCCTTACGGGGCTCTTTAAAAATGCTAGATTTGGCCCTCTCCCAAATCTACACACTTGTATTTCACTTGTGGAAGTCTGTCGCTTTGGACAATGCTTGGGATGGAGAATCACGCCCATTTTTTTGTTTTTCTCTCGTGTATTTTCGCGCGTTTAGAGATGCGCCATACTCGCGATTTTGGAGTCGTGATCTCAAATTATGTTTACTGGATTTTTTAAAGATGCTAGATTTGGCTCTTTCTCAAATCTACAACCGTGTATTTCACTTGTGCAAGTCAATTTGGTCAATGCCTGGGTTAAAGATTCTCGCCCATTTATATCATTTTTTCACTCGCGTATTTTCGCGCGTTTAGCGATGCGGCGCACTCGCGTTTTTGGTGTAGGGAACCCAAACTATGCTTACGGGGCTCTTTTAAAATGCTAGTTTTGGCCCTCCACCAAATCTACACAAACGTATTTTACTTGTGGAAGTCTATCGATTTGGACAGTGCTTAAGTTGGAGATTCTCGCCCATATCAACTTTCTTTTCTCTCGTAAGTTCTCGCGCGTTTAAAGCAGTGCGCCACACTTGCGTTTTAGGTGTCGGGATCTCAAACTATGTCTACTGGACTTTTTAAAGATGCTAGATTTAGCCCTTTCTCAAATCTACACACGTGTATTTCACTTGTGGAAGTCTATCGATTTGGACAGTGTTCGGGTTGGAGATTCTCGCCCATATCAACTTTCTTTGCTCTGGTAAGTTCTCGCGCGTTTAGAGATGCGCCACAATCGCGTTTTAGGTGCGGGTATCCAAACCAATGCTTACCTAACTTTTTAAAGATGCTACTTTTACCCCTCCTCCAAATCTACACACGTGTATTTGTGGAAGTCTATTGATTTGGACAGTGCTTGGGTAAGAGATTCTCGCCTATATCAACCTTCTTTTCGCTAGTAAGTTCTTGCGCGTTTAGAGACGCGCCACACCCGCGGTTTTGGTGTCAGGATCTTAAACTATGTTTACTAGATTTTTTAAAGATGCTAGATTTGGCCCTTTCTCAAATCTACACACGTGTATTTCACTTGTGGAAGTCTATCGATTTGGACAGTGTTCGGGTTGGAGATTCTCGCCCATATCAACTTTCTTTGCTCTGGTAAGTTCTCGCGCGTTTAGAGATGCGCCACAATCGCGTTTTAGGTGCGGGTATCCAAACCAATGCTTACCTAACTTTTTAAAGATGCTACTTTTACCCCTCCTCCAAATCTACACACGTGTATTTGTGGAAGTCTATTGATTTGGACAGTGCCTGGGTAAGAGATTCTCGCCTATATCAACCTTCTTTTCGCTAGTAAGTTCTTGCGCGTTTAGAGACGCGCCACACTCGCGGTTTTGGTGTCGGGATCTTAAACTATGTTTACTAGATTTTTTAAAGATGCTAGATTTGGCCCTTTCTCAAATCTACACACGTGTATTTCACTTGTGGAGATCTGTCGCTTTGGACAATGCCTGGGTTAAAGATTCTCGCCCATTTATATCTTTTTTTTTCTTTACGGTGTGTTTTCTCGGATTAGTTTAGAGTCCCTGAAACTCGGAAATATCACCCAAGTTCCTGGAAATCGACCCAAAGTTGGTCCAAATTACGCTGCGCGTAGCACGGTCTTGGCGAATCTCTAGTCACTAAGTGGCTATATATATGTCGGCCAGACTGCTCCTAACCAAGCGTTCAAATATTTTTCCTCTGTCCATTTCACTCAAAGCCAAACTGTTCTCGAATTAGTTCAGATTCCTTCGGCCTCGGAAAGTCAGTTTCTAAATCTTTCATTCATTTTGAATTTGGCAAATAAAATTAACCATACCAAGATAAATATAAACAGTAGCCTCCATTTGGCGCGAGAATATGCTCGGATATTAGTTCTGAGAAGCAAACAGTTTTCGCGGAGAGCGCTTGCGTAGTTCAAGGAAACCTGTGAGTTTTGGGAACAGATAATGAAAAAGAACGAATATTTTCAGTGCATATTTTCGCAAGAAATGGAGGCTATTGTGTTTATTATCCTTCAAACATTTTTCTCAACACGCACAGTTTTGAAAATTGGGGAATATCACTCGGATATTATTCAGACGCATTTACACCAATCGAGGGCTAGCGAAAACATTTGATGGGTTATAAGCTAGGACACTTTCATTCCTCGGTTTATTTTCATATCCTATTAAATTACAGAGCTGGGTGAAAAGTGGAAACGGAATTAGCATCAATTCTTAAACTTGCATGCTTTACACAATAAAAAACGTTTAAACTTCCATAAAATTAACATTTACGCCGTTACATTTTGCTGAGCTCAACTCGGGAGTCGCAGTAGTTTGCCGAGGATGATATGATGTACAACAAATGATCAACTCGTGAATTGGCATTTCTTGGCCACTCAAATACTGCGGCGGTTTTAATTGAAACTCAAATAAAAGTTAATTGTTACAATGTCCATGGTAATAAAATTATCATTTTCAGGAAAAGTGGGGCGAGAAAGGCGCCAAAAGCTACAACATTGTGGCAGCCCCACCAACACACCACTGAAGAGCTTGCCAATTGAAAACCAATTTGTAGAGGATGGAGAATAATATTGACCGATCAGAAACAGCCCGTGCTTGACTTACCTCGCCGTCGAACTTTTACAATACTCTTGTGAGAGCTGGCGCAAAACATATGGCAGCCCATCTCCGACCCACGTTGCTGTCACGCAATGACGCACAACAGAAAAACTAATATACAGCTAAATATGTGAGGACGGAAACTGTAGCAGCCCATGTCTGACCTCTGTTTCCGACATCACGTATAAATTTAGCTAAAGTAGCATCTTGCTTTACAAAGCAAAAAGCTTTTAAATTTGCGTAAAATAAAAAATTTAGATCTATGTGGTCATTTTTGAATTTCGGAGGACCGGATGAGGAGATGAAATGAGTTTAAGGAAAAATTTAATCGTTTCAGTGTAGCAACTGTACACCCAGAAGTAAATTCACGAAAATGACGTCAGAAATCATAGAACGAAGGCACTGTTAAGTGTATTGTGTTAAAATACAATCGAGTAAGGAACGCCTAATTAAAACGAAAATGTTTAATCTCTTTTAAGAGTTGAACTGAAAACTCAGTTTATACCTATAAGGAAAAGGAAATAGTTTCTTTCATGTTGTTATTATTTACTTAGTTACATGGCGAGATGGTATATCCCATCAAAATATTTGACCTGAGTATCATATTTTGATATCATGTTAAAACTGAAAGAAACTAAGTTTATTTTTGCTTTCGGATGCTTTACAGTTTCGAAAACTGCGATGCAGTATGCTTGAGAGTCAAAGTAATATTTGTATTTTAACTTTGCTAAATTTATCCAATTTTGTGTCTCTCTGCTAAGTTTCCCAGAGATCTGATGACGCCTTCATTCTATGATTTATGAATGTTGTACAATTTAATGAACTCCTCTGATTTATGTGAGAATTTAAAACTGTAAGGACGAAAACGTTTATATAATTAACAAGGCATAGGGTGTTTATATTATTACAGTGCGATTGTCAACAACTACGCTATGTAACTACCCATCTAAAAATCTAAAAATAACAATTTAACCATCAAAAACATTCCTTGCGCCAAGGACTGGAATTCAGGTCCCTCCTGCTTGCCATTAAACTAAGAAATTTTCTTCATCAAAAGAACTTCAAGTTTCAGTCAAGATTCGCAGAATTCTATGGGTGCTATGGTATATCAAAACCGCAGAAGGAGAGTTTGTTACACAAATAGTTCAGATGATATTAAAATAAATAAATCTATAAAAGTCAAACTATTTTGGACTCAGTATCGTTGCGTGCGATTCAACTAAAAATATTTCCAGTGTAACTTTAGCGGTGATATCTCTTACGTATGTTCCAAAATGGAGCAATTTTATTGGCCCTTATCTTAAGATTTCTGTTCTTAGTTTACTACCTTAATTAAAAGAACAGCTATAACATTATTAACGTTCCCACAATGTAACGAGTCGAATACGTTTTCACTGAAACTGATAAGTAACATACACGAGGATGAAACGGTCTCCAAAATAAATTTGACAGATGAATGATCTCCGGTAGTTTCCCTGTCTAGCTATTGGCTACAGCGCCAAATCAGGAGCGCTGAGAATTGTATTTAAGGGGAGGGTTACTTGCTGGGAATCAACTCAAAGTCTTCAACAAATCTACCCCGAGAAGAACAGGCAACATATATCAAAGCAAACGTTGGTGAGAAACTAAGTCATGGAGATTATTAAGGTAAAAGTACATTACACTTGTGTATGGACGCACACTAAAACTGTAAAGTTATCCAAAAGTCCATTCTAATTCTAAATGCGTCAAGAAACTAAACACTTTCCAAACTGAACACTGATGTTGTACGCTAAGTTGACAATTTACTTTCATGGAAGAAATTGTTTTTTATCCGTCTTCCGGCCTATCGACTTAATCACAACTATTATAAAGATACTAAAAACCAAAACTTCTTCACAAAGATTGTATCTCAACTTGAAGTTAACTGTTTGGTCCCTGTTATTAAGTATTTCAAAATTTTCCTCACATGTTACCATAGATTTCTTCTAAAAGGAGTTGTGAGAATTTGGCGTTAGATCTACATTACGCGTTGATCTTTCTTGATAATTTATAAACAGTTAATCTCACAATGTTGTTTTTCGGCTCGCAGGTTATTGCAGTTATTCTCGCTGTTTTATTTCACCATGGAAATGGCCGAGCTATAACATCAACCAGCAATGGCAGCATTGAAAGAATGCTTGATCTAGCTGAGGAAGAATTAAATACGGTCTTGAATGAGACAAATGAGAGGACAACTGAACGAGAAGAGAATCCAGCTGATTTCCTTAGATTATCAGAACCAGATTCATCAAGCCATGAAGCAGTACAGTTTCAGTTCAGTTCAGATAACATGATCCAACCAAAGGAAGCCAACCCTGTTTTGAGACAGAAGAGGTCTCATGTAGGCCCTTGTTACACTGGCAAACACCAGACGGTCCAGCTGGCAAGCGGTGGACTCGCAGCATTCCCCATTTGTATGCAAGTTTCGCTTACCGGATGTGGAAGTTCCATTACAAAGTTTGGCATGAGAAAATGTGTGGGATCGGATCACGAGACTGTCAGCGTCCGCCTAGCAAACGGGGCCAATGAGATAAGAGTATTTCCTAGAAAATGCTCATGCGCTGTGTGAAATGCATCATGATTGTAACTTACACTGCGTCAGGAACACAGAGATATTTAAATTATTGACCGGAAAACATTATAATATAATAAATTAGTTTTTTAAGATATCTGTAACGGATAGAAGCTGAGCTTTTATGACATTGTTTTAACAACACAAAGACAGCGAGGGTCAACACTGTTAAATTGAATCTGCCTGGGTAAATGTCGTTTTTGGTCGAGCAGTTTTTCAGGTAAGACACCCAGGTATACTTTTGTTTTCGACAACCGGCTTAAATGAATTTACTAAGGAATAAAACTATGTAGAAAGAACTATGTTACGTAAAATTGACCGCAAAGTAAAGCATTGCGGAAATTCTCATAACAAATAATTTGAGCGGTAGTTTTCATTGCAGCTTTCCAGTCTGCTGTGGGGTCGGTCTGCGGGTCAGTCAGTTACACTGTAACCTAGTTCTCTCTCAATCTTTGATGTTGAGGTAGCCTTGGCACCACTAAATGCTAATTCACTTCCAAATTTACAAAAGTAGAAAATCAAACAGCAGTTTAGATTTTGAAGGTCGTAACTTGCGAAAAATCTGACGTTTAACAGTGTTCATCTTCATTGCTTTTATTATTTACAATAAGAAACTGATGTTATTATTGATACCGTAGTTTATAGTGTTTGTGGAAAAAGGCAAGAAGTGGTTAACAGACACAGTCTAGCTTCACGGTCAGCACTTCAGTTCTTAGAGTACGATTGTTATTTATGATAAATATTTAATAATAAAATAAATATGACTTTATTTATAGGGTCAACAAGACAAATGTTAGTTATATTAACATCCTCCGATAATATCTTTTTTAGTTAAAGAAAGTCATTAAAGAGAAAGTTTATTTGACTTCCAGTCTATCGTCATCTTGTATGATTTGATTTCAACCAAAAAATTAGCTTTCCCAGTCCTAGTTTGGTTTGCCAAGAGGAGAAATTAATTTGGAATACTTTGTCGCTGCCAGCTGCAGTCCAACATATATACCTTGTTTCGGCTGGTTGAAAAAATTGTTACAAGACTAAACGTTCCCTAATAGGTCTGCATCAAGTTCTAACTGACCGGCTGTTATGCTTTCTGATTGTAGGTATCCATGCTTCAGGAATTTCGATTCCACTATCTCTAGTGATGTTATTTGGATGAAGTCTTCTATGGATAGCTTCCTTGACCCTTCGTGTGTACCAGTCAGGGCCACAATCAATAAATTTTTCTTTTTCCCAAATGGGTAAATGCCCCGTCTCGTTGGCGTGTTCTGAAATTGCGGAGGTTTGTGTACGAGCAAGCCGTATGTCTCTGTCATGTTCTTCTATCCTTTCTCGCATAGCTCTTCCTGTTTTTCCGATATACACTTTGCTGCATTCGCGAGGAATCTTATAAAAAACACTGTCTTGTTTTGTTGGTTCACGGGTGTCTTTAGGTCGCTGTAAGTAGGACCTAAGAGTTGTGTCAGATTTAAAGACAGTGCGTACGCCTTGTTGTTGTAGGCAGCGGCGAAGAACCTCTGATATACCTTTGATATAGGGTAAAACCGCAGTTGATCTAAATTAGTGTGTGGGCTCTTGGTTAGCTGTTGCTCTTTTTGTTTTCGTGAGCTTCTGTACAAATGAGGAAGGGTATTTACTAGAAACAAGTTTTTTAATCCCTTCCAGTCGTTCGTTTTACAAAAAGATAATTCCAAGATTTGACGGTCTTCCATGATTGTTTTTTTGATAAAGGAATAATTATCTGACTAATGCTTACTGGATATATCATGATTGTAGTTATTCCAGAGTCGCCTGAACTTGGGAATCATTGTTTTAAATGTCAAATCGCTCCTCCGAAAGCCAGTTTCTCAATCAGTTTCGTTTATTTTAAATTTGGCAAAGAAAATCAACTCTACCAAAATAAACAATAGCCTCCATTTGGCAAAGAAGATATGCTCCGATAATTGTCCGTGGACATTATCTGTTCCGAGAAGCAATCATTTTTCCGAGAGCGCTAGCATAGCTCGAGGAAACCCGTGAGCTTTGAGGAACAGATAATGTCCAAGAACAGGAGCCCATTACTAGAAGCGTGCAACTCCCATACTAAGCCTATGCCACGGCATTTTTACAGACCGATCTACTTTTAGGCTTTTCCCACGAAACAGATCAGTGCCGGTTTATATGAGCGCGCATCGGAAGGAAAAAATGGCGAGCTGAGGTGGGCATGTCAACGCAATCTTTCGGTGGAATGATGATGTCAGTTAAAAATACTGAGTCCGTGCTCGTGATTGGTCATTGAGGTTCGCACGGGATCCTGAATTCGCGGTAAATTCAAACTAAAAATAGATCGGTCTGTGAAAACGCCGTGACAGGAATATGGAGTAGTTGCTCTCTCCTAGTTAGCCTGCGAGCAGGCTCACGTTGGAGCCCCTGTTGGAGCTCCGGTTGGAGAATTCTTGCTTTCAAATTTTTAAAAAGTCGCAAGTATATCAATGAATAATTTTAACATTGATAAAAGAAAAATTTTTTAGAGAATATCACTTGGTCTACAATGGAAAAACAAACCGCCCAAGCTAAAGAGGTCTATTCTGAAACTTGCTTTACAAAATAAAAAGTGTTTATATTTGCATAAAATTAAAATTGTAGATCTATGTGGTTATTTCTGGATTTCAGAGGACCGGATGGGAGTTACAACGAAATCTGAGGCAAAATTTAATCGTTTCAGTGTAGCAACTGTACATCCGGATGTAAATTCACGAAAATGACGTCATGGCCTAGCCAGTCTTGTGTGTGTTGTATTAAAATACAATCGGGTAAGGGACGCCTAATTAAAACGAAAACATTTAATCTCTTTTAACCGCTGGAGCTTATAATAATTTCTTGCTAGAGTTGAAAACTCAGTTTATAACCATAAGGAAAAGGAAATTTCCAATAGTTTCTTTCATGTTGCTGTTATTTACGTAGTTACACGGCGAGATCGTATATCCCATCAGAATATTTGACCTGAGTATCATATTTTGATATTATGTTAAAACTAAAAGAAATTAAATTTATTTTTGCCATGCGGGATATTTGAAAGACAAAGTAATAATTGTAATTTAACATTTTAAAATTTATCCATTTTTTTTCTCTCTTTTAAGTTATTTAGTGGTCTGATGACGCCTTCTATCTATGACTTCTGTAAATTGTGAACGAATTTAAAACTGCAAGGACTAAAATGTGTGGCATAGGGAGTTTGTAATCTTACAGTAAGAATGTCAACAATAACGTCATGTAATAGCCATCTGAAACTGATTTAAAAATAGCAATTTAACAATAAAACATTTTCCTCGCTCGATGTTCCTTCCTCTTATCTGGCATGAAACTAAGAAAATGTCTTTATCAAAAGAACTTCAAGTTTCAGTCAAGATTCGCAGAATTCTAAGGACGCTATATTATAGCAAGACCGCTGAAACAGCGTTTTTTCTACAAATATTTGAGGTAATATTAAAATAAACAAATCTATAAAAGTCAAACTATTTTGGACTTTTGTTGTGTGCGATTCAGCTAAAAATATCTCCAGTGTAACTTGGGCAGTGATACCTCGTACGTATATTCCAAAATAAGTTTATTCGTAGATTTATCTTGATACCTATCACAATACGGAGTTTGTTATAATGTGATAGCTAATTAAATTATAAAGTTTTATAAATCAGTATTTAAGCTCAGTCTTCAAGTTCGCATTGTTATTTCCATTCATTTTTGAAGTCCCAATCATTTCTGAATTGATAGTTACGTTTCAAATTTTGTTATCGAGGATCAGAAGCAATTTTTTTTTGTATAAGCCTCCCAGCGTTCTATCACGAATGCCGTTCTCTTATTGGCTACACTACTCACCATCTATTCTGCTGTAGATAGCGCGCGAGTAGCTGGCTAGCAGTAATTACTTCATGCTATAATTGAAAACAGCGGTTAATATAATAGAAAGATAGAGAACTGTAATTTAGAATGAGTTCCTTTCATCGAGCTGTCACGTTCTTAGCTAAATTAGGAATCGTATTTCGAATCGGAATATTTGACCTGAGTATCACATTTTGATATTCAAGACTTGCGGAAGTTTGCTTCTGTTTATGGTACGTTGGTTAACAGTTTCGAAAACTGCCACCAAGGACATTTGTGAAATATGCAAACTTTTGCAACTTAAAGTTCAATTTTGTAAATAAAAAATGTGTGTTATTTAGGTTTCCTAGTTGTCATGATAAATTCTTCAACCCATGATTCCAGTATCAAATATGATTTAATGCACCGCCATGATTTCACGGTACGAGGATTAATACTCTCATGTAATTATTCACGGCATCCGAATTTGGCTTGTTGAGGAACGATTCTTAACATGCTATTGAGTAAATAGAATTTCAAAGTAATTTAGTTTTGGAGTGCATTAATAACTATGCAATGCAGTGAAAAAAGAGAAAAATATCTCGGCAGAAAAAAGTTAACAAACGTTATTTTTTTCGCCAAAGGGATGCAATAAAACGGCGGAAGAAGCCCACAGCACAAATAATCGGATGATTTAGTAAATGTGTAAAGAAGAAGTAAAACTGTTTAAGACTTTGGCTGGGTGCCCGATTCAACTTAAAATATCCTTATTCAGCAGTAGTTCCTTGTATATACCAAAATGGAACAATTTCATTAGCCCTTGAATATCGTGTATTTTTAGTTTACTACCGGATCCTAAAGGAATCGTTACTGACAGAACTTCACAGCAAGAACATCACAAACATTGTAATAATGTAAGGTATCAGTTACTGTATCAGTGAAGCCGTACAGAAACTTTCAGGATGAACAGAATAAAACTGGCAGATTAAGTAATGTTTGTTTCCCTTTCTAGTTATTTACTAAAACTCCAAATCAGGACCGATGAAAATTGTATTTAAGGGGATAGTTAGTTTTCTGGATATCACAAGTCCTTACATAACAGCAGACAACATATATATACAAGTTAACGTTAGTGACAAACCAAAAAAGTCAAAAGAAATAGGTCATGGAGATTATTAAGGTAAAAAGACATCTTGGTTGTTGATGACTGAAATGACTTGGTTGTTAATCTTTATTGATTCAGATCTAATACTTTGGACAATATTTTAATACTTCGTCAACATACAAAGTAGTCTTAATTTCTCCTCTTTTAGTTTGTAAGTCAAAATGTTGTAAAAGTAAAGAAACGCCATGATCTCAAAAAGCATGATAAATCAACTGTTGTGTACCAGGTCTTAGAGCATCAGTTCTCTTTACAGGTTGCCATAGATTTCTTCTCATCACAGTTCTAAGAATTTGTCGATAGATAACACAATTAGTTTTATTTACTTGATGATTTTCTTTATTCTCGTCACGTGCCTATTTAACAGTGTATAGATCTTGTAAGTGAGGGGTTATGTGTTGATCTTTTTGACAATTAGTAAACAGTAAATCTCACTGTTTTGTTTTTCGGTTCGCAGGTTATTGCAGTTATTCTCGCTGTTTTTCTTCACCATGGAAATGGCCGAGCTATAATATCAACCAGCAACGACGATATTGAAAGAATGCTTAATTTAGCTAAGGAAGAATCAAACACAGTCTTGAATGAGACAAATAAGAGGACAACTGAACGGGAACAGAATCCAGCTGATTTCCTTAGATTATCAGAACCAGATTCATCAAGCCATGAAGCAGTACAGTTTCAGTTCAGTTCAGATAACATGATCCAACCGAAGGAAGCCAGCCCTGTTTTGAGACAGAAGAGGTCTCATGTAGGCCCTTGTTACACTGGCAAACACCAGACGGTCCAGCTGGCAAGCGGTGGACTCGTAACATTCCCCATTTGTATGAAAGTTTCGCTTACCGGTTGTGGAAGTTCCATTGCAAAGTTTGGCATGAGAAAATGTGTGGGATCGGATCACGAGACTGTCAGCGTCCGCCTAGCAAACGGGGCCAATGAGATTAGAGTATTTCCTAGAAAATGCTCATGCGCTGTGTGAAATGCATCATGATTGTAACTTACACTGCGTCAGGAACACAGAGATATTTAAATTATTGACCGGAAAACATTATATTATAATATATTAGTTTTTAAAGATATTGATAACGGATAAAAGCTGAGCTTTTATGACATTGTTTTAACAACATAAAGACAGCGAGGGTCAACACTGTTAAATTGAATCTGCCTGGGTAAATGTCGTTTTTGGTCGAGCAGTTTTTCAGGTAATACACCCATGCATACTTTTTTTTTCGACAACCGACTTAAATGAATTTACTAAGGGATAAAACTATGTAGAAAGAAACTATGTTAAGAATAATTGACCGCAAAGTAAAGCATTGCGGAAATGCTCATAACAAATAATTTGAGCGGTAGTTTTCATTGCAGCTTTCCAGTCTGCTGTGGGGTCGGTCTGCGGGTCAGTCAGTTACACTGTAAACTAGTTCGCTCTTAATCTTTGATGTTGAGGTAGCCTTGGCACCACTAAATCCTAATTCACTTCAAAACTAACAAAAGTATAAAACCAATATGCAGGTTAGGGTCTGACTTTGAAGGTTGTAACTTGCGAAAAATCTGACGTTTAACAGTGTTCATCTTCATTGCTTTTATTATTTACAATAAGGCTAGTGATGTTATATTACATATATATTATTTTAATCAAACAGTATTCATGCAGTATTTTATGCTGTTGGCAGGAAAAGATGAGAAGTGGTTGACAGACGCAGTCTAGCTTCATGGTTAGCGCTTCAGTTCTGAGAGTACTGTTGTTATCTGTGATAAATATATATTTAATAATAAAATAATAATGACTTTATTTATAGGGTCAACAAGACAAATGTTAGTTATATTAACATCCTCGGATAATATCTTTTTAATTAAAGAAAGTCAGATTAAAGAAAAAGTTTAATTGACTTCCAGTCTGCCGTCATCTTGTATGATTTCATTTCAACAAGAAAATTAATTTCGCTTTCCCCGTCCTAGGTTGGTTTGCCAAGAGGAGTAATTAATTTGGAATACTTTGTCGCTGCAAACTGCAGTCCAACATATATACCATTTTTCGGTTGAAAAAATGTTACAAGACCAAACGTATTTCATCTTAAAAAAACACTGCTCTTCTTTCTTCACAAAAGGGAGGTTAGAGGGCGAGAAACGTCATAGAAATTAGAATCAAAAATCACCTTTAGTAGTTTTAATATCTGTTTATTAACTCTGGAATATATGAATAGCAGCCGTGACTCAGTCTTACTTAAATAAGTGTTCCCACCAAAAACCTTCTCCTCGGAACTTTAATGTCATAATGATAATAATAATAATAATTTTTTTTTTTTTTAAATAATAATAATTAAAAATAGCAAACTTTATTGAGCACTTTTCCATACAAACTTGAATCTTACATGTATCTGGTAAAAAAAAATTCAGAAATTCTGTTGTTCCTTAAGTTTTCGGTAATTATAATAGTAATAATAATATCAAAATAATAATAATAATGATAATTTATTATCATCATCGTCATATCATATATGTCATGATATCATGGTTATTACAACTAATGCTAATACTACTACTACTACTACTAATACTACTTTTTTTTTTATAAGTAAGGTATATACAAGGTAAAAGTAAGTAAAAGAAATGAACTATTAAAACCTATTTCAACAGTGTTTACGTAATGGCTACCTCCTGGGTTTCAACGTCAATATCGGTATATTACAAGGTAAAAGTAAATAAAAGAAATAAACTATTAAAACCTATTTCAACAGTGTTTACATAATGGCTCCCTCCTGGGTTTCAACGTCAATATCAATGTTCTTAAAGTCACAAAAGGCTTTCCTTCTAGCTCTTGAACCTCTTAGGCAGATTAGTGCGGATCTTAGTAAAGCGAAGGATGTCCTTGTTCTTATCCAGGAGATTGTTTTAGCATAATGTTCTCCTTTCTTGATGGAGATCAGCTGCGCCAGTCTGGAATGGTATTGCAGGCACTCGTTTCCCATGCCGCCTGTTGACGTGAAAATAAGGGGTGTAAAAGTTCCTTGTTCGATATCCAAAACCCTCCTCGCGTAAAGACGCTTCTTCTCGTTCTCATGATTGCGGTATATCTGTTGGAGCTCTAGGTCCCTATACGAATCAGCATTAGGGTGACAAACCCTCACGTCAAAGAATGCTGATCGTTGGTTCTCCCAGAACCCGCGCGCATGAATATCTAATCTCGCATCTGGAGCTCGATTAGAACCTCTTCCCAGCTGTTCACCCGAGATGTCTTGCAGGACAGGCTCAATCTCAACATCGGTACAAACCATATTCAGGAGTTCGGCTTCTAAGTCCCTCAGCTCATTGTGACGTTGGGTAACGAACCCACCTCTCTTGCATATCATTGCGTGGTCCACTGTAAAAGCATCACCGCATACACAGGTGGAGGGGATATCATCGACCGGCCAATCGTAGCGCAGTTTGATTGCATCGCGGAACTCTCTCTTATTTAGATTGAAACCCATTTCACGAAGGGGGAGTACCGTCAGCCAAACAGAAGACCCTTTTTCCGCAGCAAGGTCAAGTGTCCGTTGGACTTTCTGTGGGGCTACCCCTCTGATATGCTCTGCCCTGTCTTGGAGCATCGTTGCTCTCTCACTCCTCATTGCCTGTTGTAGTGGCTTGACCAAAGAATCATCCGGCATCTGATGGGATTGAGCCACGATCTGTTGGACCAGCGGGATGGTAACTTTGACGGAGGAGGATTGCTCAAGATTTGCGTCAAGACACGGGTTTGTCATGCCAAGCCCCCCTAGACGGACTGGCAGTGCTAGAATGTCCCTGTCCAGCCGAGTTCACCTATGCTCCGTAATTGCAGGGATGAGCACCTTAGATATGGCATTCTCCAAAGGCTCCAATAATTCTTGAATATCAGGCAAAGTTCTCAAAAAATAGGTCCATCGGTGCTTGAGGCCAAAGGTGTAAGCAGCATAACACGCTTGAGGCTGAGAAAGAGCAAACTCTGCCAGCTTGGTAATCTCGCTGACCCAGTTGGTCACCTTCTCGCTAACGTATTCCTCTAGATATTCCCGTGAACCTATCACCGCACCCAGATGTTTTTGTCCCTCTACCGTCACATTGACAGCCGTGTCCTTGAACACTTCTTTCACGCTTGCCTCTTTATCTGGCTTTGAGATAATCCAACATTTCTTGGGGTTGGGAAAATAGCCAAAGACTGGGCCAAGGCTGTTGAGGACATCCCACCATTTCTTGATTTCCAGTACAGAGCCATCTCCACAGGCATCGTCAGCAAACCAGCACTGTTTAATACTGGACGCCGCCTGCAGGCTTGTGATCAGCGGCTGCACACTTAAGGCGTAGAGGGCCATAGCAAGTGGGTCACCCTGTGTTGTTCCTTCAGCTGAAATGATCTCTTTGCCGCCGGTAATAAACAAGCGTGCCGACTTCCTGTAAGTATTGATGACATATGCTGCAATTACAGGGCAGAGAACCCGGATATTATGCAGTGAAGTTGCTCTGTTAAGTGCATTGAATGCATTAGAAGCATCGAAGAGCAGTACCGCGTCCGTGTCATCTGCTTCAAATATGGCATGCACAGCATGTATAGCAGCCTCGCTGCCGGACTTTTGACCTGCGCATAGCTGGAGTGCACCACTCGCCTCAACCACGTCTCCCTTAGAAACGTTCATTACACACTTTCCAATAATCCTTCGTATCACCTCGCCGACCCCTGTAGGCCTCACTGCACCTTCACCTTTATCCAGGGGAATCAATCGGCTTGCCACCAGTGGCTCTATGGTTGCAGGGTCGATATAAGTTGTACATAGAGTCCTTGTCATTGTGGCTATCGCCTCGCATAATTTTGTAGACGACTGTTTAAAGGATTTACAAGCCATCATTCTTCTAAAACCATTAGCGTCAACCCCGCATGGTCCCCCTGATCCCTTTGTTATCTTGTTATTAATAATAATAATAATAATAATAATAATAATAATATTTGATAATAATAATAATAATACCAAGGCTTCGTAGTAGCACGAAGTAAGATATGGCTTTGATGAACCACACGATGTTTTTGAAGTTCATTATTTAATGAAGATGTTAATAAAAAATAGACCAGAAAGGGCCGATGGAATATGAGACAAGCTTTAAAATGAAGTCACGATATTAATAGTGGACATAGTGCTTTAAAAGTAAATAGTGCGTTCGAGTCATTCCCGATGCTTTCAAATGATGACGGACTCTACTGACGCAAATAATCTGGAACAAAACAAGGTCATTATATATCGGATCACGTCTAAACACACGTGAAGAAAACTTGGGCAGGAAAAAAACGTGAGCGGACAAAAATGACCGGGGAATGCCAATAAATCAAGTAATCCCGCAATGATGAACGAAGTACACAACATGAATCTTCCTCTGCTTCTCCCCCTGAACCTAGATCTACGATCTACGAACTGAACTTAAAAATTACCAAAGTGCCTACGAATGGATGTTGAGCGAGGCGAACAGACGTAATTGTCTTGTTTACCCAATAAAAGCCATCACAATTAACACTGAGCTTGCACCGATATGCTTGTCCGGGCGTAAAGAAGCGTTTGATTAATCAATCTAAAACAGATCTTAAGGAATAAAAACCCAGATGATCTGGAATACTTGTCTGAGTATGTCGTTGGCTATGAGAACCACGTGCAGTATTATCATGCTCGGCAATTGAAGTTATTGTGTAGAAAATATCGCATAATTACACAGCCGAGAGCAAAAAAACAAAAGCGCGAGGAGAAACGTAGTACATGGGCTAAGACAGATTGTCAGTGCTTTAGGTGACCATGCACGGCTACCAATAGCTTGGCCAATCGCCTGGCCAATGGCT
Organism: Orbicella faveolata; assembly: GCF_042242905.1. Lineage (NCBI taxonomy): Eukaryota > Metazoa > Cnidaria > Anthozoa > Scleractinia > Merulinidae > Orbicella > Orbicella faveolata. The sequence goes on from NW_028301547.1 coordinate 2,363,355, forward strand.
CGAACACGCAACGAATCGTTGAAGTCTGTAAGTAACGACCTCCGAAAGAAGTGAGCCCACCCCCTATCCCCTGAAAATAGAGGAACTAGGGTTCAAAAGTATAATTATTTTTCCAATCAATAACCTGAATAACGTACGATAAAATGAGGACGATTCAACTAGGGAAGGTATAGCTTATTCAAGGAGGCGTCATGAAGCACCCTGGAAAACAAACCCCGCAAAATTTTTCATCAAGTAACAAGAAGGTACTAACAGGACCTTTTCTTCAAATTGAAATTACTAAAATTGACAACTTTGCATCATTATTAACAGGAACGTGTAAAAAGAACGTTTAATCATATTGAAATTAAAAACTCGACCAGAGCAGTTAAATATTTATAAAGCAGACTAACGTAGCAGTGCATCATGAACAGTAAAAATAGTTGAAGGTATCTTACATCACGGTCTACATATAAAGTGCCCACCCATGTACCAGCAACATAAATTTGAACTGGAACGAAGAATTTCTAAACGATTTATAAGAACTCAGTGTTTTTACGAACTACACCCACAGCCTTAGAGGAATACAGCCCTGTTCTCACAGAATTAAAAAAAAAAAACCCGCAAAAACAACAAAAACAAACAACACCAGAAAGAGATACTTACAGTAGAAGTCACTTGGGGTAAGAGATTCTCGCCCATATCAACTTTCTTTTCTCTCGTAAGTTCCCCCTCGTTTAGAGATGCGCCATACACACGTTTTAGCTGCAGGGATCCCAACCAATGCTCACCTAACTTTTTAAAGATGCCACTTTTAGCCCTTCCCCAAATCTACACACGTGTATGTCACTTGTGGAAAACTATCGATTTATACAGTGTTTGAGTGAGAGATTCTCGCACATATCAACTTTGTTTTCTGTCGTAAGTTCTCGCGCGTTTAGAGATGCGCCACATTGAGGTGCGGGGATCCCAACCAATGCTTACCTAACTTTTTAAAGATGCTACTTTTAGCCCTCCCCCAAATCTACACACGTGTATTTCACTTGTGGAAGTCTTTCGATTTGGACAGTGTTTTGGTGAGAGGTTCTCGCCCATATCAACTTTCTTTCCTCTCGTAAGTTCTCGCGCGTTTAGAGATGTGTCACACTCGCGGTTTAGGTGCGGGGACCTTAACCAATGCTTACTTAACTTTTTAAAGATGCTACTTTTAGCCCTCCCACAAATCTACACACGTGTATCTTACTTGTGGATCTCTGTCGCTTTGGACAATGCTTGGGTTAAAGATTCTCGCCCATTTTTCTCTCGTGTATTTTCGCGCGTTTAAAGATGCGCCATACTCGCGATTTTGGAGTCGTGATCTCAAACTGTGTTTACTGGATTTTTTTAAAGCTGCTAGCTTTGGCCCTTTCTCAAATCTACAACCGTGTATTTCAGTTGTGCAAGTCAATTTGGACAGTGCCTGGGTTAAAGATTCTCGCCCATTTATATCTTTTTTTCACTCGCGTATTTTCGCGCGTTTAGCGATGCGGCGCACTCGCGTTTTTGGTGTAGGGGACCCAAACTATGCTTACGGGGCTCCTTTAAAATGCTAGTTTTGGCCCTCCACCAAATCTACACAAACGTATTTTACTTGTGGAAGTCTACCGATTTGGACAGTGCTTAAGTTGGAGATTCTCGCCCATATCAACTTTCTTTTCTCTCGTAAGTTCTCGCGCGTTTAAAGCAGTGCGCCACACTTGCGTTTTAGGTGTCGGGATCTCAAACTATGTTTACTGGACTTTTTAAAGATGCTAGATTTAGCCCTTTCTCAAATCTACACACGTGTATTTCACTTGTGGAAGTCTATCGATTTGGACAGTGTTCGGGGTGGAGACTCTCGCCCATATCAACTTTCTTTGCTCTGGTAAGTTCTCGCGCGTTTAGAGATGCGCCACTATCGCGTTTTAGGTGCGGATATCCAAACCAATGCTTACCTAACTTTTTAGAGATGCTGCTTTTACCCCTCCCCCAAATCTACACACGTGTATTTTACTTGTGGAAGTCTATTGATTTGGACAGTGCTTGGGTAAGAGATTCTCGCCTATATCAACCTTCTTTTCGCTAGTAAGTTCTTGCGCGTTTAGAGATACGCCACACTCGCGGTTTTGGTGTCGGGATCTTAAACTATGTTTACTAGATTTTTTAAAGATGCTAGATTTGGCCCTTTCTCAAATCTACACACGTGTATTTCACTTGTGGAGATCTGTCGCTTTGGACAATGCCTGGGTTAAAGATTCTCGCCCATTTATATCTTTTTTTCTTTCGTGTGTTTTTTCGGATTAGTTTAGAGTCCCTGAAACTCGGAAATATCACCCAAGTTCCTGGAAATCGACCCAAAGTTAGTCAAAATCACGCTGCGCGTAGCACGGTCTTGGCGAATCTCTAGTCACTAAGTGGCTATATATATGTCGGCCAGACTGCTCGTAACCAAGCGTTCAAATATTTTTCCTCTGTCTATTTCACTGAAAGCCAAACTGTTCTCGAATTAGTTCAGAGTCCCTGGGACTCGGAAAGTCAGTTTCTAAATCTTTCATTCATTTTGAATTTGGCAAATAAAATTAACCATACCAAGATAAATATAAACAGTAGCCTCCATTTGGCGCGAAAATATGCTCGGATATTAGTTCTGAGAAGCAAACAGTTTTCCCGGAGAGCGCTTGCGTAGTTCAAGGAAACCTGTGAGTTTTGGGGAACAGATAATGAAAAAGAACGAATATTTTCAGTGCATATTTTCGCAAGAAATGGAGGCTATTGTGTTTATTATCCTTCAAATATTTTTCTCAACACGCACCGTTTTGAAAATTGGGGAATATCACTCGGATATTATTCAGACGCGTTTACACCAATCGATGGCTAGCGAAAACATTTGATGGGTTATAAGCTAGGACACTTTCATTCCTCGGTTTATTTTCATATCCTATTAAATTACAGAGCTGGGTGAAAAGTGGAAACCAAATTAGCATCAATTCTTACACTTACATGCTTTACACAATGAAAAGCGTTTAAACTTCCATAAAATTAACATTTACGCCGTTGCATTGTGCTGAGCTCAACTCGGGAGTCGCAGTAGTTTGCCGAGGATGATATGATGTACAACAAATGATCAACTCGTGAATTGGCATTTCTTGGCCACTCAAATACTGCGGCGGTTTTAATTGAAACTCAAAAAAAAGTTAATTGTTACGATGTCCATGGTAATAAAATTATCATTTTCAGCAAAGGTGGGGCGAGAAAGGCGCCAAAAGCTACAACATTGTGGCAGCCCCACCAACACACCACTGAAGAGCTTGCCAATTGAAAACCAATTTATAGAGGATGGAGAACAATATTGACCGATCAGAAACAGCCCGTGCCTGACTTACCTCGCCGTCGAGCTTTTACAATACTCTTGTGAGAGCTGGCGCAAAACGACAAAACATATGGAAGCCCATGTCTGACCCACGTTGCTGTCACGCAATGACGCACAACAGAAAAACTAATATACAGCTAAATATGTGAGGACGGAAACTGTAGCAGCCCATGTCTGACCTCTGTTTCCGACATCACTTATAAATGTAACTAAAGTAACATCAATTCTTAAACTTGCTTTACAAAAATAAAAGCTTTTAAATTTGCGTAAAATAAAAAATTTAGATCTATGTGGTCATTTTTGAATTTCGGAGGACCGGATGAGGAGATAAAATGAGTTTAAGGAAAAATTTAATCGTTTCAGTGTAGCAACTGTACACCCAGAAGTAAATTCACGAAAATGACGTCAGAAATCATAGAACGAAGGCACTGTTAAGTGTATTGTGTTAAAATACAATCGAGTAAGGAACGCCTAATTAAAACGAAAATGTTTAATCTCTTTTAAGAGTTGAACTGAAAACTCAGTTTATACCTATAAGGAAAAGGAAATAGTTTCTTTCATGTTGTTATTATTTACTTAGTTACATGGCGAGATGGTATATCCCATCAAAATATTTGACCTGAGTATCATATTTTGATATCACGTTAAAACTGAAAGAAACTAAGTTTATTTTTGCTTTCGGATGCTTTACAGTTTCGAAAACTGCGATGCAGTATGTTTGAGAGACAAAGTAATATTTGTAATTTAACTTTGCTAAATTTATCCAATTTTGTGTCTCTCTGCTAAGTTTCCCAGAGGTCTGATGACGCCTTCATTCTATGATTTCTGTATGTTGTACAATTTAATGAACTCCTCTGATTTATGTGAGAATTTAAAACTGTAAGGACGAAAACGTTTATATAATTAACAAGGCATAGGGTGTTTGTAATGTTACAGTGCGATTGTCAACAACTACGCTATGTAACTACCCATCTAAAAATCTAAAAATAACAATTTAACCATCAAAAACATTCCTTGCGCCAAGAACTGGAATTCAGGTCCCTCCTGCTTGCCATTAAACTAAGAAATCTTCTTTATCAAAAGAACTTCAAGTTTCAGTCAAGATTCGCAGAATTCTACGGGTGCTATGGTATAGCAAAACCGCAGAAGGAGAGTTTGTTACACAAATAGTTCAGATGATATTAAAATAAATAAATCTATAAAAGTCAAACTATTTTGGACTCAGTATCGTTGCGTGCGATTCAACTAAAAATATTTCCAGTGTAACTTTAGCGGTGATATCTCTTACGTATGTTCCAAAATGGAGCAATTTTATTGGCCCTTATCTTAAGATTTCTGTTCTTAGTTTACTACCTTAATTAAAAGAACAGCTATAACATTATTAACGTTCCCACAATGTAACGAGTCGAATACGTTTTCACTGAAACTGATAAGTAACATACACGAGGATGAAACGGTCTCCAAAATAAATTTGACAGATGAATGATCTTCGGTAGTTTCCCTGTCTAGCTATTGGCTACAGCGCCAAATCAGGAGCGTTGAAAACTGTATTTAAGGGGAGGGTTACTTGCTGGGAATCAAATCAGTCTTCAACAAATCTTCCCCGAGAAGAACAGACAACATATATCAAAGCAAACGTTGGTGAGAAACTAAGTCATGGAAATTATTAAGGTAAAAGTACATTACACTTGTTTATGACCGCACACTAAAACTGTAAAGTTATCCAAAAGTCCATTCTAATTCTAAATGCTTCCGGCCTATCGACTTAATCACAACTATTATAAAGATACTAAAAACCAAAACTTCTTCACAAAGATTGTATCTCAACTTCAAGTTAACTGTTTGGTCCCTGTTATTAAGTATTTCAAAATTTTCCTCACATGTTACCATAGATTTCTTCTAAAAGGAGTTGTGAGAATTTGGCGTTAGATCTACATTACGCGTTGATCTTTCTTGATAATTTATAAACAGTTAATATCACTGTTTTGTTTTTCGGCTCGCAGGTTATTGCAGTTATTCTCGCTGTTTTATTTCACCATGGAAATGGCCGAGCTATAACATCAACCAGCAATGGCAGCATTGAAAGAATGCTTGATCTAGCTGAGGAAGAATTAAATACGGTCTTGAATGAGACAAATGAGAGGACAACTGAACGAGAAGAGAATCCAGCTGATTTCCTTAGATTATCAGAACCAGATTCATCAAGCCATGAAGCAGTACAATCTCAGTTCAGTTCAGATAACATGATCCAACCAAAGGAAGCCAGCCCTGTTTTGAGACAGAAGAGGTCTCATGTAGGCCCTTGCTACACTGGCAAACACCAGACGGTCCAGCTGGCAAGCGGTGGACTCGCAGCATTCCCCATTTGTATGTAAGTTTCGCTTACCGGTTGTGGAAGTTCCATTACAAAGTTTGGCATGAGAAAATGTGTGGGATCGGATCACGAGACTGTCAGCGTCCGCCTAGCAAACGGGGCCGATGAGATAAGAGTATTTCCTAGAAAATGCTCATGCGCTGTGTGAAATGCATCATGATTGTAACTTACACTGCGTCAGGAACACAGGGATATTTAAATTATTGACCGGAAAACATTATATTATAATATGTTAGTTTTTTAAGATATCGATAACGGATAAAAGCTGAGCTTTTATGACATTGTTTTAACAACACAAAGACAGCGAGGGTCAACACTGTTAAATTGAATCTGCCTGGGTAAATGTCGTTTTTGGTCGAGCAGTTTTTCAGGTAAGACACCCAGGTATACTTTTGTTTTCGACAACCGGCTTAAATGAATTTAGTAAGGAATAAAACGAAGTAGAAAGAACTATGTTACGTAAAATTGACCGCAAAGTAAAGCATTGCGGAAATTCTCATAACAAATAATTTGAGCGGTAGTTTTCATTGCAGCTTTCCAGTCTGCTGTGGGGTCGGTCTGCGGGTCAGTCAGTTACACTGTAACCTAGTTCTCTCTCAATCTTTGATGTTGAGGTAGCCTTGGCACCACTAAATCCTAATTCACTTCAAAATTTACAAAAATAGAAAATCAAACAGCAGTTTAGATTTTGAAGGTCGTAACTTGCGAAAAATCTGACGTTTAACAGTGTTCATCTTCATTGCTTTTATTATTTACAATAAGAAACTGATGTTATTATTGATACCGTAGTTTATACTGTTTGTGGAAAAAGGCAAGAAGTGGTTGACAGACACAGTCTAGCTTCACGGTCAGCACTTCAGTTCTTAGAGTACGATTGTTATTTATGATAAATATTTAATAATAAAATAAATATGACTTTATTTATAGGGTCAACAAGACAAATGTTAGTCATATTGACATCCTCCGATAATATCTTTTTTAGTTAAAGAAAGTCATTAAAGAGAAAGTTTATTTGACTTCCAGTCTATCGTCATCTTGTATGATTTTATTTCAACCAAAAAATTAGCTTTCCCAGTCCTAGTTTGGTTTGCCAAGAGGAGAAATTAATTTGGAATACTTTGTCGCTGCCAGCTGCAGTCCAACATATATACCTTGTTTCGGCTGGTTGAAAAAATTGTTACAAGACTAAACGTTCCCTAATAGGTCTGCATCAAGTTCTAACTGACCGGCTGTTATGCTTTCTGATTGTAGGTATCCATGCTTCAGGAATTTCGATTCCACTATCTCTAGTGATGTTATTTGGATGAAGTCTTCTATGGATAGCTTCCTTGACCCTTCGTGTGTACCAGTCAGGGCCACAATCAATAAATTTTTCTTTTTCCCAAATGGGTAAATGCCCCGTCTCGTTGGCGTGTTCTGAAATTGCGGAGGTTTGTGTACGAGCAAGCCGTATGTCTCTGTCATGTTCTTCTATCCTTTCTCGCATAGCTCTTCCTGTTTTTCCGATATACACTTTACTGCATTCGCGAGGAATCTTATAAAAAACACTGTCTTGTTTTGTTGGTTCACGGGTGTCTTTAGGTCGCTGTAAGTAGGATCTAAGAGTTGTGTCAGATTTAAAGACAGTGCGTACGCCTTGTTGTTGTAGGCAGCGGCGAAGAACCTCTGATATACCTTTGATATAGGGTAAAACCGCAGTTGATCTAAATTAGTGTGTGGGTTCTTGGGTAGCTGTTGCTCTTTTTGTTTTCGTGAGCTTCTGTACAAATGAGGAAGGGTATCCACTAGAAACAAGTTTTTTAATCCCTTCCAGTCGTTCGTTTTACAAAAAGATAATTCCAAGATTTGACGGTCTTTCATGATTGTTTTTTTGATAAAGGAATAATTATCTGACTAATGCTTACTGGATATATCATGATTGTATTTATTCCAGAATCGCCTGAACTCGGGAATCACTGTTTTAAATGTCAAATCGCTCCTCCGAAAGCCAGTTTCTCAATCAGTTTCGTTTATTTTAAATTTGGCAAAGAAAATCAACTCTACCAAAATAAACAATAGCCTCCATTTGGCAAAGAAAATATGCTCCGATAATTGTCCGTGGACATTATCTGTTCCGAGAAGCAAACAGTTTTCCGAGAGCGCTAGCATAGCTCGAGGAAACCCGTGAGCTTTGAGGAACAGATAATGTCCAAGAACAGGAGCCCATTACTAGAAGCGTGCAACTCCCATACTAAGCCTATGCCACGGCATTTTTACAGACCGATCTATTTTTAGGCTTCTCTTCCCGCGAAACAGATCAGTTCCGGTTTATATGAGCGGGCATCGGTAAGGAAAACATTGCGACCTGAGGTGGGCATGTCAACGTAATCTTCCGGTGGAATGATGACGTCAGTTAAAAATACTGAGTCCGTGCTCGTGATTGGTCATTGAGGTTCCCACCGGGGCCTGAGTTCGCGGTAAATTCAAACTAAAAATAGATCGGTCTGTGAAAACGCCTTGACAGGAATATGGAGTAGTTGCAGGCTCCTAGTTAGCCTGAGAGCAGGCTCACGTTAGAGCCCCTGTTGGAGCTCCGGTTGGAGAATTGTTGCTTTCAAATTTTTAAAAAGTCGCAAGTACATCAATGAATAATTTTAAGATTGATAAAAGAAAAATTCTCTAGAGAATATCACGCGGTCTACAATGGAAAAACAAACCGCCCAAGCTAAAGAGGTCTATTCTTAAACTTGCTTTACAAAATAAAAAGCGTTTAAATTTGCATAAAATTAGAATTTTAGATCTATGTGGTCATTTCTGGATTTCAGAGGACCGGATGGGAGTTACAACGAAATCTGAGGCAAAATTTAATCGTTTCAGTGTAGCAACTGTACATCCGGATGTAAATTCACGTGAATGACATAATGGCCTAGGCACTCTTAAGTGTGTTGTATTAAAATACAATCGGGTAAGGGACACCTAATTAAAACGAAAACATTTAATCTATTTTAAGCGCTGGAGCTTATAATAATTTCTTGCTAGAGCTGAAAACTCAGTTTATAACTATAAGGAAAAGGAAATTTCCAAATAGTTTCTTTCATGTTGCTGTTATTTACTTAGTTACATGGCGAGATCGTATATCCCATCAGAATATTTGACCTGAGTATCATATTTTGATATCATGTAAAACTAAAAGAAATTAAATTTATTTTTGCTTTTCGATGGTTCACAGTTTCGAAAACTGTCATGCGGGATATTTGAAAGACAAAGTAATATTTGTAATTTAACATTTTAAAATTTATCCATTTTTTCTCTCTTTTAAGTTATTTAGTGCTCTGATCACGCCTTCAATCTATGACTTCTGTAAATTGTGAACGAATTTAAAACTGCAAGGACTAAAATGTGTGGCATAGGAAGTTTGTAATCTTACAATACGAATGTCAACAATAACGTTGTGTAATAGCCATCTGGAATTTAAAAATAGCAATTTAACAATAAAACATTTTCCTCGCTCGATGTTCCTCCCTCTTGCCTGGCATGAAACTAAGAAAATGTCTTTATCAAAAGAACTTCAAATTTCAGTCAAGATTCGCAGAATTCTAAGGACGCTATATTATAGCAAGACCGCAGAAACAGAGTTTTTTCTACAAATATTTGAGGTAATATTAAAATAAATAGATCTATAAAAGTCAAACTATTTTGGACTTTTGTTGTGTGCGATTCAGCTAAAAATATCTCCAGTTTAACTTGAGAAGTGATACCTCGTACGTATATGCCAAAATAAGTTAATTCATAGATTTATCTTGATACCTATCACAATACGGAGTTTGTTATAATGTGATAGCTAATTAAATTATAAATTTTTATAAATCAGTATTTAAGCTCAGTTTTCAAGTTCGCATTGTTATTTCCATTCATTTTTGAAGTCCCAATCATTTCTGAATTGATAGTTACGTTTCAAATTTTGTTATCGAGGATCAGAAGCAATTTTTTTTTGTATAAGCCTCCCAGCGTTCTATCACGAATGCCGTTCTCTTATTGGCTACACTACTCACTACCTATTCTGCTGTAGATAGCGCGCGAGTAGCCGGCTAACAGTAATTACTTCATGCTATAATTGAAAACAGCAGTTAATATAATAGAAAGATAGAGAAGTGTAATTTAGAATGAGTTCCGTTAATAGAGCTGTCACGTTCTTAGCTAAATTAGGAATCGTATATCGAATCAGAATATTTGACCTGAGTATCACATTTTGATATTCAAGACTTGCGGAAGTTTGCTTCTGTTTATGGTTGATTAACAGTTTCGAAAACTGCCACCTAGGACATTTGTGAAATATACTAACTTTTTCAATTTAACGTTCAATTTTGTTAATAAAAAATGTGTGTTATTTAGGTTTCCTAGTTGTCATGATAAGTTCTTCAACCCATGATTCCAGTATCAAATATGATTTAATGCACCCCTATGATTTCACGGTACGAGGATTAATACTCTCATGTAATTATTCACGGCATCAGAATTTCGCTTGTTGAGGAACGATTCTTAACATGCTATTAAGCAAATAAAATTTTAAGTTAATTAAGTTTTGGAGTGTATTAATAACTATGCAATCCAGTGAAAAAAGAGAAAAATATCTCGGCAGAAAAAAGTTAACAAACGTTAATTTTTTTCGCTAAAGGATGCAATAAAACGGCGGAATAAGCCCACAGCACAAATAATCGGACGATTCGGAAGGTGTGTAAAGAAGAAGTAAAACTATTTAAGACTTTGGCTGAGTGCCCGATTCAACTTAAAATATCCTTGTTCAGCAGTAGTTCCTGTATATACCAAAAAGGAGCAATTTCATTGGCCCTCGAATATCGTGCATTTTTAGTTTACTACCGGATCCTAAGGGAATCGTTACTGAGAGCACTTCACAGCAAGAACATCACAAACAATGTAATAATGTCAGGTATCAGTTACTCTGTCAGTGAAGCCGTACAGAAACTTTCAGGATGAACAGAATAAAACTGGCAGATTGAGTAATGTTTGTTTCCCTTTCTAGTTATTTACTAAAACTCCAAATCAGGAACTCTCAAAATTGTATTTAAGGGGATAGTTAGTTTTCTGGATATCAGAACAAGTCCTTACATAACAGCAGACAACATATATAAAAGTTAGCGAAAAGCCACAGAATCAAAAGAAATAGGTCATGGAGATTATTAAGGTAAGAAGAAGTCTTGGTTGTTGATGACTGAAATGACTTGGTTGTTAATCTTTATTGATTCAGACCTAATACTTTGGACAATATTTTAGTACTTCGTCAACAATTGTCTTAATTTCTCCTCTTTTAGTTTCTCAGTCAAAATGTTGTAAAAGTAAAGAAACGCCATGATCTCAAAAATCATGATAAATCAACTGTTGGGTACCAGGTCTTAGAGGATCCGTTCTCTTTACAGGTTGCCATAGATTTCTTCTCATGACAGTTCTAAGAATTTGTCGATAGATAACACAATTAGTTTTAGTTACTTGATGATTTTCTTTATTCTCTTCACGTGCCTATTTAACAGTGTATAGATCTCTTAAGTGAGGGGTTACGTGTTGATTTTTTTTGATAATTAATAAACAGTTAATCTCACTGTGTTGTTTTTCGGTTCGCAGGTTATTGCAGTTATTCTCGCTGCTTTTCTTCACCATGGAAATGGCCGAGCTATAACATCAACCAGCAACGACAATATTGAAAGAATGCTTGATTTAGCTGCGGAAGAATTAAACACGGTCTTGAATGAGACAAATGAGAGGACAACTAAACAAGAAGAGAATCCAGCTGAGGTCCTTAGACTGTCAGAACCAGATTCATCAAGCCATGAAGCAGTACAGTCTCAGTTCAGTTCAGATAACATGATCCAACCGAAGGAAGCCAGTCCTGCTTTGAGACAGAAGAGGTCTCATGTAGGCCCTTGCTACACTGGCAAACACCAGACGGTCCAGCTGGCAAGCGGTGGACTCGCAACATTCCCCATTTGTATGAAAGTTTCGCTTACCGGTTGTGGAAGTTCCATTACAAAGTTTGGCATGAGAAAATGTGTGGGATCGGATCACGAGACTGTCAGCGTCCGCCTAGCAAACGGGGCCAATGAGATAAGAGTATTTCCCAGAAAATGCTCGTGCGCTGTGTGAAATGCATCATGATTGTAACTTACACAGCGTCAGGAACACAGATATATTTAAATTATTGACCGGAAACATTATATTGTAATATATTAGTTTTTTAAGATATCTATAACGGATAGAAGCTGAGCTTTTATGACATTGTTTTAACAACACAAAGACAGCGAGGGTCAACACTGTTAAACTGAATCTGCCTGGGTAAATGTCGTCTTTGGTCGAGCAGTTTTTCAGGTATACTTTTCAGGTATACTTTTTGTTTTCGACAATCGACTTTAATGAATTTAGTAAGGAATAAAACAAAGTAGCAAGAAACTATGTTAAGTATAATTGACCGCAAAGTAAAGCATTGCGGAAATTCTCATAACAAATAATTTGACGCGGTAGTTTTCATGGCAGCTTTCCAGTCTGCTGTGGGGTCGGTCTGCGGGTCAGTCAGTTACACTGTAACCTAGTTCTCTCTCAATCTTTGATGTTGAGGTAGCCTTTGCATCACTAAATCCTAATTCACTTCAAAAACTAACAACAATATAAAATCAATCAGCAGGTTAGACTTTGAAGGTCGTAACTTGCGAAAAATCTGACGTTTAACAGTGTTCATCTTCATTGCTTTTATTATTGACAATAAGAAACTGATATTATTATTTAGTTATACTGTTGGCGGGAAAAGATGAGAAGTGGTTGACAGACACAGTCTAGCTTCAAGGTCAGCACTTCAGTTCTTAGAGTACGATTGTTATTTATGATAAATAAATATTTAATAATAAAATAAATATGACTTTATTTATAGGGTCAACCAGACAAATGTTAATTGTATTAGCATTCTCGGATAATATCTTTTTAATTAAAGAAGGTCATTAAAGAGAAAGTTTATTTGACTTCCAGTCTACCGTCATCTTGTATGATTTCATTTCAACCTGAAAATTAGCTTTCCCAGTCCTAGTTTGGTTTGCCAAGAAGAGAAATTTTAAATTTGGAATACTTTGTCTCTGCAACTTGCAGTCCAACATATATACCTTGTTTCGGTTGAAAAAATAATTAATGTTACTAGACCAAACGTATTTCAGCTTAAGAAAACACTGCTCTTCTTTCTTCACGAAAGGAAGGTTAGAGGGCGAAAAACGTCATAGAAATTCATGGACGCTTCGACGGAGCGTAACGCTCACGAAACACACACAGACTGATCTGGGGACTGGGCACCAGGATTATTGAGTGCTTTGGATCTAGTCCACAACGGACCAGTGGCTTTGATTAAGTCTGGTTTTCACTAACGACGCAATCACAAGCGCAAACTAACAATTCTTATTTCACCGTGAAAACGGCCTTGACGCAGGCATAGGCACAGAATTTTCCTTTTTCGTGTGTTTGCGCTTATGCTTGCGTTTGCGCCGCAATTAGTAATAACAAAATACCGCTTAGGCATAACACAAGCACAAGGATATTTACCACACGTGGATATGTTTGGCCAGTGAAAACACTGGATCCACACTGGATTATCTCGCGCCTAAACAGTTCGGAATGTTCGGATGATTTTGCTTCTCCTTGTGTTTGCGTCGATTTTCATTTTCACTTGGGTCATCCCTATTGCTTGCGCTTGTGCTTGCGCTTACGCTGGCGCTTGTGCTTGCGCTTGTGCCTGCATCGCTAGTGAAAACCAGGCTTTAGGGAACGTGCCGAACCTGTCGTCCCACCATGCATCAACGCTGGTTAAACATATTTCAGGTAACATGATCCAACCGAAGGAAGCCAGTCCCGTTTGGAGACAAAAGAGGTCTCATGTAGGCCCTTGTTACACTGGTAACTACTAGACGGTCCAGCTGGCAAGCGGTGGACTTGCAACATTCCCAATTTGTAGGAAAGTTTCTCTTACTGGTTGTACCAGTTCGATATCAAGCAATAAGAAGAGCAAGAGGTTATGTGTGGCGTCGTTGACGACGATTCTTTTCCGCGTTGATGATGGCACAAATCAGTTGGGCGTATTTTCTAAAAGCTGCTCATGCGCCGCGTGAAATAATACGTTACGATTGTAATATAACACTGCGTCAGGTAGCACACGGATATTTAGATTATTGACCTGCAAACATTATTTGAAAATGCGACAGTTAAAGAGTATTCGACGATATTTATTAGAAAATTATTAGAAACCGTAGAAGCTGAGCTTCTCTGGTATCGTTTTAACAAAAGTAAACATTGTTAATATTGTGCTAGGGTGAATGTAATTTCCCACCAGGATGCTTTGCTTTGACGCCCTGGTATCAGGTATACCCTGGTATCAACTGATTTCTTCAATGAATTTAGAAATAGAATTTAATCAACTCAAAGCAAAGCATTCCGGTAATCCTTCTGAGTTAGTTTTTTAGCCCAGTCCAGTTTTCAAATTACTGAAGGACCAGCATCAGGAAAGACAACTTCCCCTCCGCCGCATCATGGCAAAAACAGCCGGCCGCCTCCAAGAGAGATTCTAACAAGAAAATTATATCAATCAAGCAGGTTTGACATTGAAAATTGCGAGATACCAGGAATCTTAGGCTTAACAGAGTTTCGTTTTTTATTTTGTATCTATATTAGGACAATTGTAAAGTTATATATTATATGCTAATTATATTGCATGTTTTTGTATTTATATTAGAACAATTGTAAAGTTATATCTTATGCTAATTAATGTTACATTATTTCTCTTTACAAGAGTAATTTGTGCAGTATTTTATATTGATGTAAAATAGACTGCAATGCAGAAGTAGTGGACGGAGAAAGGCTGACTTCAACCCTTAAATTTCAGTTCATCTAGAGTACAATATTATTTTGAGATTTTGTAAAATGGACGTATTCATGTAATAAACTGTATTCCTAAAACCTTTGTGAGACCATTCAGCTAATTCCTAAAATACGATTTGTTGCTCCAATTGGGCCAAACATTTTATTAGAAAGTGATAGGGCAGATAAAAAATCGGCCTGCTTTATTTCAGAAAATATATTTCAAATTGGGCATCTTCCAAGCAATTTTTATTTATATATATTTTTTTGCTTTATTTAAAACTAAAGCAAAGACTCGGACGGATAAATCGTAGCGTGTAAATTAGTCTTAAGGCTAAATAATCAATAACATATATAAACAATAGCCCCCCTTTGGCGCGAAAATATGCTCGGATATCGGTCCTTGGATATTATCTGTTCCGAGAAGCAAACAGTTTTCCGAGGGCGATGGTCGAGGGAAACTGGACGTTCGTTTCTCGGAACAGACAATGTCCATGGAAAAATATTCGAGCATATTTTTAGAGCCAGAAGGAGGCTATTGTGTTTATTATGCTTCAAATATTTTTTGCAGCACGCGCGATTTGAAAATTGGGGAATGTCACTCCGATACTGGGGCATATTCAGTCACGTTACTCGTTTGAACCAATCGCCTGCGAACGAAAATATTTGAAGAAATTTGAAAATTATTTCATCTTGTATTTGCTCGTGCAGTATTGAGGGAATTTTCAAACACAACTTGCAGTATATAAATCCTTCATTGTTCTCCAATTCATACCATTACTAACGCCAACGCACTATAATAGAATGGAAGTGCAGAGGTAAAGGGCTTGTGGGTAATTCTTCGAATGATTAAATAACGACAAATCCTTCACTTTTTATAGCTAAATTCTCAATTTTGTTGCTGAAGGAATGTGAATTTACCATGACATCTTTGTTAAAATCCAGGAGTATCCGAACCTCAAAAGAACATCATTTATAAAATCATAACCTGCTATGAGCTTTTTATTCCATCTTATAACCAGCATGACTAGCGGGGGATCATTTTCTGTTAGTTGAAAACTGTGAGTGAGACTCCATGAATATAAAAAAGTAAATATAAACGGGGACCCCCAATCGGGTTGATAAATAGAAAAAATGGCTGATGCATTTTCAGAGTTTTGATTGGTTTAAAAGCCGTTGTATTTCAGTCAGTATGGTCGGTTACCTCCTTCCGGTCTTTTCGTTATAAAAAATTGGCACGAATTTACAATGTTTATTGGTTGTTGTTGTTGTTGTTGTTTTTTTTTTTTTCTTTTTTGATAAAACAGTTATTACTCTTCTCCTTGGTGAATATATGGTGATTTAAGTCAACTCATTAGTATCTAAATGCCTGAACTCGTACAATAATTGATGTAAGTAACAAACTGGTCAACGAGTAAAGGCTTGTTCATTTTAAAATTTAGTAAAGAAAACCAACTTCCAAGATAAGCTACGATAGGAACACGGAAACACGTTCATTGCTTGGTGAAAAGTCAAAACCAAACTAGCAAAAATTCGTAATCTTCTTGTTTTAAAAACGTAAAGTTCGCTACATTTGTATGAAATTAACATTATATCTAGAGTGGTGTTTAGCAGTTTAGATTAAGCCATTTTGAACTCCAGTCAAATCTGCATCGCATTACACAATCAGATGAGCAGTTCGAAACAAATTTAAGACAAAATTCAATCGTTTCAGTGTAGTAATTTAAGGTGGCTCAAAACAGTTTCCAGCACTTAGATTTTGATTGGTCATTATAAACACTCTTTATCACTTGATGCTACAATCATGGTATTAAAAAACTGCCCAATCATTGGTGAACACGTTGTTATCATTTTCGTGCCACAATAGGTTACCATAGCAACAGTATGACAGTATAAAGATATGCTTAATTACAGCTTTAGGAGCTTATAATTCAAAGACCGGCATGGTGAATTTTTTTTGTATTGTCAAATTTTGATATGCATGATAAGATGCAACTTTTGTTAAAAATCTGTACATAGGGTGCAGAGCCACCTTAAGGTTTCGAAAATTTACGGTGGCTCTGAGCCCTATGTACAGAATTGTTTTGAGTGCGCCTTATCATGCTTATCAAAATTCGATAGTATAAAAAATATTCACCAGCCGTTTTTGAATTATAAGCCCCTGAAGCTGTAATTAAGGGTGTTTTTAGCAGGTCATACTGTTGCTATGATAACCTACTGTGTCACAAAAATGATAGCAACGTGTTTACCAATGATTGGGCAGTTTTTTTATTCCATGATTGTCGCATCAAGTGATTAACAGTGGTTATAACGACCCATCAAAATCTAAGTGCTGGAAACTGTTTTGAACCACCTTAAAAGGCGGATATAAATCATCAAACATGACGTCATCACCTAGCCACTTAAAGACAATCGAGTAAGGGACGCCTAATTACACGAAAATAGATTAAGACTCTTTTAAGACCTGTAGCTCATGATTTCTTGCTAAAATATAAAAACTCAGTCTATAACTATAAGGAAAAGGAAATTTCGAAACAGTTTCTTTCATCCTGCTGTTATTTCTTAGTTACAAGGCGGGATCGTATATTCCATCAGAATATTTGACCAAGCTATCGTATTTTGATATCATGTTAAGACTTAATGGAAGTTTATTTTTGCTTTTAGATGGTTTACAGTTTCGAATACGGCCAGAGACAAAGTAATATTTGTAATTTAACTTTCCTAAAATGTATCTAATTTTTTCTCCCCTGTAAGTTTCCCAGTGGTCTGATGACGCCTTCAATATATGACTTCTGTATGTTGTACAATTTAATGAACTCCTCTGGTTTACGTGCGACTTTAAAACTGTAAGAAATAAAACGTTTATAAATCAGCCGTATTTATTAATATTCATAAATTAATCAAGGCACAGGAGTTTGTAATGTTACAGTACTATTGTGAACAACTACGTCATGTAATACCCATCTAAAAATCTAAAAATAACAACTTTGCTATCCAAAGCTTTCCTCGCTCTACGGACAGGAATTCAGGTCCCTCTTGCCTGCCATTAAACTAAGAAAATCTCCTGATTAATAGAATTTAAAGTAATAAAGAAAAAAATAAATGAAAATTTCAGTCTGGATTCGCAGAATACTGTGGGCGCTATACAACAGCAAAACCACAGAAGCAGAACTTATCGCACAGATAGTTCAGTTAATTTTAAAATAGATAAATCTTTAAAAGTCAAACTCTTTTGGACTTCCGTTGTGTGTGATTCAGCTAAAATTATCTCCAGTGTAACTTGAGCAGTGTGATACCTCGTACGTATATTCCAAAATGGAGCCATTTTATTGGCTCTTAGCTTAAAAATACTGCTCTCAATTTACTACCGGAGTTAAAGGAAGTCGTTGCTAACAGCACTTCACAGCTATAACATTACAAATGTTACCACAATGTAAAGAATCGAATGCGTTGTCACTGAAACTGTAAAGTAACATACACGAGGATGAAACGGTCTCGAAAATAAATTTGACAGATGAGGTAATTTTGAATGATCTGCGGTAGTTTCCCCCTCTAGCTATTGGCTACAGTGCCAAATCAGGGGCGCTGAGAAGTGTATTTAAGGGGAGGGTTATTTTGCTAGCAATCAGTTCAAAGTCTTTAAATCTTCTCCAGAAAGAACAGACAAGATATATACAAGTAAGCGTTGGGAAAAAAGCCACAATCTCATAAGAAAATAAGTCATGGAGATTTTTAAGGTAAGGATACGTTTTAGTTAATTATTTATGACTTTACAAAAAAGTTTATCCTAAAGTTCATTTAATTTTGAAAACTATAGGGACCACAAATCTGATTCCAACTGAATATGTTGGACGTATGTTCCAACTTTGTTGAAATGGAGAAAATATTTTCATCATTCTTGCAGCCTATAGAGTTAATCAAAACTATTACAAAGGTGATTAAGAACCAACACGTTTTCACATCGATCGTTATTCAGTTA
The DNA here is from genome assembly GCF_042242905.1 of Orbicella faveolata. Taxonomy (NCBI): domain Eukaryota; kingdom Metazoa; phylum Cnidaria; class Anthozoa; order Scleractinia; family Merulinidae; genus Orbicella; species Orbicella faveolata. The sequence continues at coordinate 2,381,952 of NW_028301547.1, forward strand.
TAAGTTAACTGTTTGGTGACAGTTCTTAGAATATTAATTCTCCTCACACGATTTTATAGATTTGTTTTGATAAGAGCTGTGAGAATTTGGTGTTAGATCAACATTATTCATTAACTTGATGATTTTCTTTATTTTCATCACCCGGCCTACTTAACATTGTATTGATCTTGTAAGGAGAGGTTAGATGTTGATCTTTCGTGGAAATTGATAAACAGTTAATCTCAAAGTGTTGTTTTTTGGCTCGCAGGTTATTGCAGTTATTCTCGCTGTTCTTCTTGACCACGGAAATGGCCGAGCTATCACATCAACCAGCAACGACAACATTGAAAGAATGCTTGGTTTAGCTGAGAAAGAATTAAACACTCTCTTGAATGAGACAAATGAGAATCCAACTGAACGAGAAGAGAATCCAGCTGATGTCCTTAGATTATCAGAACCAGATTCATCAAGCCATGAAGCAGTACAGTCTCAGTTCAATGATGAGTCTATCATCAAAGGTTCAAAGGAAGCCAATCCTGTTTGGAGACGCAAGAGGTCTCTTGATGACGAGCCTGAATGTTACACTGGCGTCTACAAGACGATAACCCTGGCACATGCTGGACTCATAGCATACCCTGAGTGTAGCCCTGTTGCATTTACCGCTTGTACTGGTTCGATAGCACAATACGGCAAGAGGAGATGTGTGCCATCAAATTACAAGCATTATACTATGGACAATGCCAAAATTCCGACAAAATGTTCATGTGCTGTGTGAACTGTGTGGCGTCGTTGACGATGATTCTCATACGCGGTGATGATGGCACCAATCAGTAGGGTGTATTTGCTCGAAGTTGCTCGTGAGCTGCGTGAAATAATACGTCACGATTGTAACATAACACTGCGTCAGGGAACACACGGATATTTAAATTATTGACCCGCAAACATTATTTAAAACTGTAACAGTTTTAAGAGTATTTAAGGATATCTATTAGAGAGTTATTAGATACAGTAGAAACTGGGCTTCTCTGGTATTGTTTTAACAAAAGTAAACACTGTTAATATTGTGCTAGGGTGAATACGGCTTCTCACCAAGATGTTTTCGCTAAAACGCTCTGGTGTAATTGATTCTCATCAATTGCTTACTTCAGTTAACTTAATAATAGAATTTAATCATCTCAAAGCATAGCCGCCTCAAGACAGTTTCTAAAAAGAAAACTTTAATCGAACAGGTTTGGCATTGAAAATTGCGAGATGCCATGAATCTTAGGTTTAAAAGTGTTTCTCTTTTGATTTTACATTAGAATGATTGTAAAGTTACATATTTTTTGTGTAAAATAGATTGCAATGCAGAAGTAGTGAACCAAGAAAGTCAGTCTTCTGTGCTTAAGTTTTAGTTCATCTAGAGTGCAATTGTTGCCTGAGATACATTTTGTAAAAATGGACTTATCTGTTTAATAAATTGTGTTAGTAAATCTGAAAGAGAAAATTCGATATCTGATTGCCTAATTCATAAACAATGATTTCTGTCTTATTTGGCCAACTTTTGATTAGAAAATGATTGGGCATCCAGACATAAATCGGCCCGATTTTTTCAGCAACACAAAAATGTTACAAATTGGGCATCCACCCAACTCTAATAAAGTAAAAAGTCGGACAGACAAATTGTCGCGTGTAAATTAGTCTTACGGCTAAATAATAAAAAAAAATGCATAAGCAATCACCTCCGATCCATTTAGGGCGAAAATATGTTCGGATATAGGTCCTTGGACAATATCTGTTCTGAAAAGCGAACAGATTTCCGAGAGCGAAGGTCGAGTGAAAATGTAAAATTCGCTATCAGAAAACTGTTTGGTTCTCAGAACAGATAATGTCCAAGGACAAATATTCAAGCATAATTTTAAAGCTAAATGGAGGCTACTGTCTTTATTATCCTTCAAATATTTTTCGCAACAATCAGGATCTTTAGAAAATTGGGGAATAAAAGTGTCTCAGATATTCCCCAGTTTTAGCTGGGGCATAGTCCGTTACGTGACGCCTCTGGACCAATCACGAGCGATAAAAAATAATTGAAATTTGAAAATTCTTTCAATTTGCACTGGCTCGTACACAGTCTGCAGCATAAATCCTTCGTTGCGCTCCACTGATTCATGCCACTATTAATGCCAACATACTAAGAGAAGGGAAGTGCAGGGACTGGTGGGGATTTTTATGACAAATCCTTCTGAATTCTGTTGATGCAAAAATGTGACTTTGCCATGACATCTTAGTGGTAATCACGAAGTATCTGAACCTTACAAACAAAATCATAACCTTCTACACTGTATGAACTTTTTATTCCACCTTGCAACCAGAGCGACTGATAGAGATCTTTTTCTATTGGTTGAAAACTGTAAGTGAGACCTCATAATGAAAAAACGTAAATATAAACGGGGACCACCTATCGGGTCGATGAATATAAAACATAATGCATTTCCAGAGTTTTGATTGATTTAAAGGCTGCTGAATTTCAGTCAGTGTGGTCAGTTATCTCCTTCCAGTATTTTCTTTCATAAAAATTGGGACGATTTTACAATATTTGTTGGGTTTTTTTTTCATAAAACAGTTATTGCACTCGTGCTTGTTTATGTATCATGATTTAAGTCAACTCATTAATATCTAAATGCCTGAACTCGTACAATAATCGTTGTAAATATCAAATCGGTCAATCAGTAAAATGCCAGCTTATGAATGTTTTGCCAGGCTTGTTCATTCTAAAATTTAGCAAAGAAATCTAGCTGCCAAGGTAAGCTACGATAGGAACACGGAAACATGTACATTGCTAGGTGAAAAGTCAAAAGCAAACTAGCATCAATTCGTAATCTTATTGTTTTAAAAACGTTCTTTACATTTGTGCGAAATTAACATTATATCTAGAGTGGTGCTTAGCAGTTTAGATTAACTGAGCCATTTTGAGCTCCAGTCAGTTCTGCATCTCATTATAGACGATCAGATGAGCAGTTCGAAAGAAATTTAAGACAAAATTCAATCGTTTCAGTGTAGCAATTTAAAAGCAGGATATAAATCAGCGAAAATGACGTCATCACCTGGTCACTTAATACAATCGAGTAAGGGACGCCTAATCACACGAAAATAGTTTAAGTCTTTTAAGACCTGTAGCTCATGATTTCTTGCTAAAATATAAAAACTCAGTCTATAATTATAAGAAAAAGGAAATTTCAAAACAGTTTCTTTCATCTTGCTGTCATTACTAAGTTACAAGGTGGGATCGTATATCCCATCAGAATATTTGACCTAAGTATCGTATTTTGAGATCATGCTAAGACTTAAAGGAAGTCTACTTTTACTTTTAGATGGTTTACAGTTTCGAATACGGGGAGAGACAAAGTAATATTTGTAATGTAACTTTGCTAAAATTTATCCAGTTTTTCTCTCCTCTAAGTTCCCAGTGGTTTGATGACACTTTCAATCTATAATTTCTGTATGTTATACAATTTAATAAACCTCCTCTGGTTTATAGACGACTTTAAAACTGTAAGGAATAAAACGTTTATATAATTCATAAAGGCAGAGGAGTTTGTAATGTTGTAGTACTATTGTCAACAACTACGTCATGTAATACCCATCTAAAAATATCACAATAACAACTTTACTATATAAAACTTTCTTCGCTCTACGGATTGGTATTAAGGTCCCTCTTGCCTGTTGGTAAACTAAGAAAATCTCCCGATCAATAGAATTTAAAGTAATAAAAAACAATATAAATAAAAATTTCAGTCTGGATTCCCAGAATTCTGTGGGCGCTATGTAACAGCAAAACTACAGAAGCAAAACTTATCGCACAGATAGTTCAGTTTATTTTAAAATGGATAAATCCCTAAAACTCACACTATTTTGGACTTCCGTTGTGTGCGATTCAGCTAAAAATATCTCCAGTGTAACTTGAGCAATGGGATACCTCGTGCGTATTTTCCAAAATGGAGCTATTTGATTGGCCCTTATCTTAAGATTCCTGTTCTCAGTTTACTACTAGAATTAAAGGAAGTAGTTGCTAAAAGCACTTCACAGCTATAACCTCAGAAACGTTACCACAATGTAAAGAATCGAATACGTTATCACAGAAACTGTAAAGTAACACACACGAGGATGCAACGGACTCCAAAATAAATTTGTAATTTTGGACAATCCCCGGTGCTTTCCCTGTCTAATTATTGGCTACAGTGCCAAATCAGGAGCGCTGAAAATTGTATTTAAGGGGGGAGATATTCTAACAGACAACATATATATACAAGTGAGCCTTGGAAAAAAGCCACAATCTCATAAGAAAATAAGTCATGGAGATTTTTATGGTAAGAATACTTTCTAGTTAATTGTTTGCAACTCTACAGAAAGGTTTATCCAAAAGTCCATTTAATTTTGAAAACTTAAGGGACCACGTAACTGATTGAAACTGAATATGTTGGAAGTATGTTCCAACTTTGTTTACATGGAGAAATTATTTTTAATCACAACTATTACAAAGGTACTTAAAAACCAACACTTCTTCACAAAGATCGTTCCTTAGTTACAAGTTAACTGTTTGGTCTCAGGTATTAGAGTATTAATTCTCCTCACACGTTACTACAGATTTCTTCTATCAAGAGTTCTGAGAATTTGGCGTTAGATCAACACGATTTCATTTACTTGATAATTTTCTATGTTCTCGTCACCTGCCTACTTAACAGTGTGTTGATCTTGTATGGAGAGGTTAGATGTTGATCTTTCTTGGTAATGAATTAACTGTTAATGTCACGGTGCTATGTTTCGGCTCCCAGGTTATTGCAGTTATTCTTACTGTTTTTCTTCACCGCGGAAATGGCCGAGTTATCACATCAACCAGCAACGACAACATTGAAAGAATGCTTGATTTAGCTGAGGAAGAATTAAACACAGTCTTGCATGAGGCAAATGAGAATCCAACTGAACAAGAAGAGAATCCAGCTGATGTCCTTAGATTATCAGAACCAGATTCATCAAGCCTTGAAGCATGCAGTACAGTCTCAGTTCAGTGATGATGTCAGCGGGGAATCTGCCAAAAAAGTTTCTGATAACGTGATTTTACCGATGAAAGCCAATCCTGTTTGGAAACGCATGAGGTCTCTTGATGACGAGCCTGAATGTTACACTGGCTACTACATAACTTACCCTGGACTCAACATAACATCCCCTAAGTGTAGCCCTGTTGCGCTATATACTGCTTGTTCTGGTTCGATGGCAAACCACGGCAACAAGAGGAAATGTGAGCCATCACATTACGAGTATTATCCTCACTACAATGTTACAATTCCGACAAAATGCTCATGCGCTCGGTGAACTGATAAATCATGATTGTATTGAGCACTGCAAAGATTATTTAAAACTGTAACAGTTTAAGTGTATTTAAGGATATTTGTAAGAAAATTATTAGACATAATAGAAGCTAAGCTTCTCTGCCATTGTCTTAAACGAAACATGAGCGAGGAAAATAAACACTGCTTGTAGGAAATGTTCATCATACCATTTTATTATTCTGTATAAGTATAATGCTTAGTGCGACAGGGTGTCCTAAATCTACCTTGTTGTAATCTGCCTTGTTGCAATTGCTAGCTTAGACACTACAATATTGCTAAGACTTTATTCATTCTCGCCAAAAAGAAAACTAAAGTTCTAAAAAAAGAACTAAATCGGCAGATTTGGAGAAATAAACATTTGCCTGAATAGCAGGCGTAAAATGCGGGAAACAGGGCGGGAAAAATGCGAAAGACCGTGTCTTGCCACATATTCAAGCACCGACAACAGAGTTAAAACACGACGCGCCGCGGTATATTTTTGACGGACATGGAAGTGTTCAGAAATGTGGCGAAAGACTTTCGTCCCTGTTTGATATACTTCTCAATCAAAATTTAAAAGGGTAAAACACGGAAAAATGAAATAGTAAAGGTCTTATGCCAACAGACCCTATGCATAAGTGGCAGCAATACTTGTACATCCTAAGCCTCACATTCATGTGAAAAATCTTTTGTCTGGAAACATCAGTATGAGGCTAACCCCGCTCTACGGACACCCGCTTAATACGGACACCCCGATATTACGGACAGTTTCGTTTTCCCCGACGAAAAGCTCATATATTTTTTCTAAAATTAACCCGCTTATTACGGACACCCGTTAATACGGACAACGGACACTTTTCTGTGTCCCCAGCGACAAACTCTTATACATCGTCAACCCCGCTTTACGGACACTGTTTGTATCTGTGCATTGTCTATTGTCATTGTCATGATTATGTGCTAATTAGAGATTTTGTACCCTGGTCAAATTATGACAGATTTCGGCGGGTTAATACAATTTTATTACTAAATGAAACAGTGGCAAAATAGCATGACGCATTTGACCAGTTCTTTCTTCCGGTGCATTACCCAGACTGCAGTCCTTATATGAAGTTCTCTACCTGATACGCTTACACAAAAGTTTGACTTTCTTGGTATTTCGCTACAGTCCTTGCTTGTAGCCTTCTTCCTCTTTGATGTCTTATGCTTGCCAATATCAGCATCGGCCTCCGTGCGTATTGCTGGGTTGTTGTCAACGTCTATTAATTGATCAAGTAAATCCACGTGCTTCCTAGGACCATCAAAAATATAAACACACGGTATTTCCATACCAAGGCCTCCACCCCGATTAACTGCGTTTCCACATACTTCAACTGATCCTCGATTAGTAGGCTTTGAAATAAAATGGGTGACTATACCAGTGCGGTTTTTGGTGTTTGCGAGGTGATATGGAATGTGGCCGATAACTCGACTTTCCTTTGGCACGGCGACTGCGTTTTTGTCCTCACCATTTCCCGACTCTGGTTGCAAAGGCAAAATTTCACCGAGAGTGATACAGTTAATGACTTGTAATTTACACTACAATTAAAACGTTTTGTTGCCGTACAAGTGTCGGCCTTAGTGTTTGTATCGATAAAACGTGTCCGTGACTTTTTTCCAAGGACCCCGGTTAATACGGACACCCCGTTAATACGGACATTTTGGCATGTCCCCTTGGTGTCAGTATTAACGGGGTTCCTTGTTATTCAAATTGAGGCGCCATTTATGCAAAGGGTCTATTGAAGGGCGCTTGTCAGCCATACCTTTGTTTTTGTTTACATGCGAGAGTTTGGCTGTTATATTTTATTCGGAGCAAGTCGAAATGAAAGAAATCACTGTGAAACTACAATTAAACATACTTTCAGGTACACAACCTACCAGACACGACAATATTATCGATCTCGTGTTGACAAACAACGACAATATCATAAATTATTATACATTGAACTATCTCTTTTCTGATTGGTCGAAAGCGTACAGTGAACTTTCGAAATCAGCGCCTGTGACGTCTTCTCTGTAGATTATACAATAATCATGTCAAGGACACTCAAGGTCACGGGTAAACAAGTTAAGTTCGCGCGATTTGTGTTGCTTGCGCTCAGTGAAGAAGCAAAAACATTTTTTCGTTCAATGTATATCAAAACAATTGTGAGATTCGGTTTTTGTGATATCCAGAATAATCAAGGTCTCAGTAAGGGTTATCAGCCTCAGCCTTCGGCTGATAACCCCTACCTCGACCTTGATTATTCTGGATATCACAAAAATTTCATCCAATAATTGTTTATAATGTCAGGGTCATCCCGGAAATAAGCGATCATGATATGGTACTCTTTGAAGTGAACAAGAAAAAGCCACCCAAACGTACATAAGGAAGAGAGCAGATAACACACGCATAAAGAAAGAACTGCAAGAATTTGCAGATAACTTCGAAGCAATGAAGAGCAACTCCGTGGATACAAAGTGGAACTTGTTTCAACAACGGCTGGCTAGCATATTGGATTCCTGCATACCGCACAAGTCCACTACTTCACGCCATAATCTACCGTGATTCAGTCGCAGTTTGCGTGACAGACCAGGATAAAGCAAAGGTTATTCAACAGGGCAAAGAAATCTGGAAGCCAGTCTGACTGAAATAAGTTCAAATTAGAAAGGAAACAATTACACAAGAACTTGAATAGGTCCAGAGACCATAATGTTTCTGATTTTCTCGATGAATCCATGAAACAAAACCCAAAGGCTTTGTGGTCACACATCAAAAAACTAGGAAAAGAGGGCACAAGACCAGGACCTTAAAGTTGGTAACTTGATTAGGAGGTCATGGCTCACCACCTAACTGGTTCGAATCGTGCTTAGCACAGCGTACCCAATCAGTAGTAATCAAGGGGCATCATCTGCTTCTGTAGTCACGCCATCCGGCGTTCCCCAGGGAACGGTCTTGGGACCGCTACTGCGTCGCGTAGAATTCCCGGTCACATCCGGGACTTAAAACCCCTTAATCGAACACTAACCGAATGGCAGCTTGTAAAATATGACAGAAAATAAAGGATATGGAACGCATTTGATGTATGTGGGTAACGTTTGACATGAAAGGCAATGGAGAACACTTTCTGTCTAACGAAGGGTAGCACCGAAAAATAAACGTTGGAAACTTAAATGAAAGGGTCAGTACCTCAGATTGTCCACAAGTTTGTGGCTTGCTGTGTTTTCTTCGTTGAAAAAAACGGCCATATTCTCTCTGGTTCGTATGGAATACACAGTTCGAAGCTTTCCATGTTGGCATCCTCGTAACAAACAGTAGATCTCGCTTTGGGGAGCACTCGAATTTGTTAAGCTTTTTATCTATCTTCAAAGTCATCATAATACTTCAGAGCAGGTAGTGATGTAGAATGTGGTTTCTTATCACTCTTGGAGTTGTATCTGTACCGCGTGAGGCTTTCCTCGCGAAGAAACCATCGTTGAAACTGTGGCTTAACAGCCACATTTCTTTGATTGAAACCGCCATATTTGTTTTCCTTTTTCCCTCGTTCCCAGTAATACACGTTTTACTTCCGACAAGCCGATGTATCGACGAAAAAACCGAAGCTTTGTTTGATTAATGTGACCCGAGACCCGAGAAAGGTCACAAGAATGCCGATGAAAACTCGCGCGAAGCGCGCGGGAAACTTGAATGAATCAGGAATGAGCGCGCAGATTCTACAAGTTACTACTAGTACAAGTTTTAAACTTGTAGTAGCTACGCGCTCATTCGTGATTCATTCGAGTTTCCCGCAATACTACAATAATGTCGAATTTTCAGTTTGCTGAAACTCTACCAGAATGGGCTCTTCTCAGTGGAAAAGACATCACTGTGATCCCACCGAGCCTAAAAACCCTGGAAAGCAAATTTGTCGTCCAAATAACTGGGGAAGGGCTTTGGCAGTGGAAAAAAATTTCGTCTAAACTGTGCGCCTTTGAAGCTCTTAATAGCACTTTGCGAGCCTTGGGTTATTCTATATCACCAGCAGCGAAAACCAGAATCGCACAGTGCCTTTATCAAGCTATACAGTCGTTTGCAAAAAAAGTAAGTTCCCGCCTTCTTGGAAAAGCAGCCAGAGATCGGCTTAAAAGCAACAAAGTCTATGAACTTTGCGTGGAAGAAACTGAAATGGCTTCTATGCCAAAGGATGTGATTGACAATCTGACACAAAAAAGGGCAGAAATGGAGAAGGAAATAGATGAATTGAAGAAACAATTAGAGGAACAGAGTAACAAAGTTTATTCAGTCTTAGTTGAGCCAGTCGAACTGAAGAGAAAGTTGTCAGTAATAGATGGCTTGGGGAACAAAGGAAAAAAAAATCCAAGAGGTGGAGGAAAGACAGACCAGAAGAAAGCTAAATGAAATAAGGTACCAATCAACTCCGGGATACAGGGTGGCGTGCTTCATTTAATGATGTACTTGCCAGTGGCAATCTGCAGGGGAGGATACAGGACTTTTCTTAGGTGGGGGTGCACCACTAGTTATATTAGAAAGCTGCAGGTCATCTCAGGGGGAGGGGGTGTACATGCCCTGCACCCCTCCCCAAGATCTGTCCCTGACCTGCTATTAAATCACCACAGTCCCCCTTACCTACCCTCTCCCCCCTTGCCTCTAATAAAAACTACAAAAATAAATAATATGGAACATGAAATGCAAGGAGTAGGAGCCGAGGGAGAATGTTGGTGGTCTTGATGTGAGAAGTTTTCAAACAATAAATGTATACCTTTCAAAAACATCCCAGGTGGTTACACAAATCAAGATTTCAAATGCCTAACTTCAGGGACTGGTCTTTATTTATGTAGAAAGGGGGGGAGAAGGTGTGTGTGTGTGTGGGGGGGAGGGTATCAAGGCTATTTTCGATTAGCAAGGAGGGGCTATTTTTATTTAGGTATAAGAAGGGGGGTCATTGTCTAGGTTTTCCAAGAGGTCTTCTCAGTGCTTTGTCAGTTCAGTCTACTTGCTGAACTTAGTGATAACACAACAGAAAAAATACTGCCATCCAACTTGAAAAATTATTTTATATTGGAACATGTTTATCTTTTAAAGTGAATATTAATATGGAAAAAGTCACATACAAAAAAAATCTTAATGGTCAGTTCAACTTTTACAATGGTTTCTTTTTACTAGAGTTTGGTAGAAAGCCATGATCACATCTGATTACAGCTTTGAAATGCCTTAGGGTATAAAAGAGTATTTAAGAATAGGAGGGAGGCTTAGCAAAAGTATCATCTTTCAAATAAAAATTGTCCTGCCCCCATCCTCCTCTACATAAACAAAAACCAGTCCCTAATAATGCAAAATGCAGTAACAATTATTTTGTTCTTAAATGTCTTATAAACTCAAGCTAGTGTGATGCTGCAACTGTTTTGTACCTCCAGTCAGAGTGCATCATTTGAAAACAAAATTAAAGATGCATGAAGAAATAGAATTTGTATATTAAAAGCTATTTAAATTACCCAGGGTATTGGTAAAGACATCTCTCTCTTAACCTATCTTGTTAGAACTAAAGGAGAAGCAGTCCTCTGGTTTGCAGAAACATATGGCTTAATTCCAGAGTCACTAAACTTGCATGATCAAGAGACTGGTGAAACAGTAACAATTGATTTCAAGAAAAAGGGTAAGAGCCTAACTTTCTCTATAAGTTTTAAAATGATCAAGTTATTGGTTGCTTATTCAAAGCAAATTATTGTCTCACTCAATGTCTCTACAGATAGTGGTAATGAGCAATATGGCACTGCAGATATCCCTGTAGGAACCAGTTTGCCAGATGAACAGTTTCCAATCAAACAGAGAAAGTATGATATACTTCCTGATGATGACAAAAATAAAGTCAAAAGCCTGGTTTACATACTGAACAGGTGATCAAAATTTAAATATTGTTTGTATTTCTGAGTAATGAGTTGCATTGTTAAGTCAACTATTTTGTTTTATTATTATTATTATTATTATTATTATATTTGATTATGATTGAAAGCAATGATTTCCTCTCATTCAATTGGCAGATTTTGCATTTCTTTGGAGGGATATCATGAACTTACCCAAACAGAGGGTGGAAGGGATCTTCCCAGATCATACCTGACTCAAGGCTGTCAGGCTTCTCTAGACAGTGTATGGAATGTTACCTGGACGTCTAGGACATCACCAGGAGCTGAGCTTTCTTTCAAATACCTACTGAAGCTTCAGTTACAGAGACATGTAAATTACTTAATCAAACATCATTTTCAATTTAAACTTCCAGTTCAATGAATTAGGTGTCATGGTGTCTATCGTCACACATGACAGGATCCTTGTAAATCTATGATAAATATAGGATATTTGGTTACTCAAACAAATTGAGGTGTAAATTGGAAAGTAAGTCCCAACTCAGTTGATTCCTAATTAACAGGACACGACCTTTTACAGAAGGGAATCCCCTTAAATGAAGCTATGCCCTGGCCAGGTGTAGTCCCCTGGTAGACTCATCAGGTACTTCTAATATGGATTAGCAGTTAAGGTAATTGTCCTAATGTGCTGGTGGTCAATCCTTGTGGAAGGTTTCTGAAAATACACATGCTTTATTGACTACCTATGCTTTACAGCATGTGATTAATTTCACATACTTAGGCACATTGATGAAAATGTCAAAATGGTTAATGAATTATTTTTTTATAACTATACAGATTGAAGCAAATAACATTGAAAACCCAGAGGATAAATTATTCAAGGTAGTTCAAATTATATTATATTTCTGCACAATATGACTTACTATTATAAAACATGATCACTATTAAATATATCTCATCACTTTAAAAAAACTTTATTTTAACTACAAGGTTAAACTCAGTGGGGATGGAGCTGCTCTAACTCACATCAGTGGCCTTGTTGTTTGTTCCTTTTCATTATTGGATGATGGACAAGCAGTCATGTCCAGCTCAGGTAATCATCATAAAACTATAACTTAATTCACACATTTAATGGCATTTAAATATCAAGCACTGCATGCTTAATATTGAATCACATTTCCTGCTTTCTACAGGAAACCATACAATATCAGTGGTGAAGTGCAAGGAAGACTATGATACCCTGAAGACAAGTCTCAAAAATGTCATTCAAGAAGTGAATTCCCTTTCCAGGGAAGGATCTCTTGAAGTTGGGGGCAAAAAACTGAGAGTAGAGCTATATCTTGGTGGTGATTACAAGGTACAGAAATGCATGCCGACATTAATTTTGGGAATGTTACAGTATGTTTCCTAACCCTTCAAATACATTGATATGAATCACCTTAATCATATATCAACAAAAACAACACAAGTACAATGTATACATGTAATATTGATGTTACAAAAAGAAAGGAAGGAAAATTAACAGTGTTAATCATTTTTCGGAGTTAAATTTAGGGGATTATGACTAGCTTGTGAAAGTAATTACTTTGAGTTTCTCTTTACTTATACAGTTTCTTCTACTGGGCATGGGTATGAAGGCTGCCATGTCAAAAAACTCATGTATTTGGTGTACATGTAGTGACGTGGAAAGGTAATTTAATTGATTATTATTTTTTTTTGAAATTATAATTGTAAACATTGCAGTCCTCCCATGTTTATATATTGTATAAATGGAAATAATCTCTAATGTTGTCTCACAAGACTACTCAGTTGCTATGGATCAACTAAAATTAATGTAAACATTTACATTAATTTTAGCTCCATAATAACTTTATGTATATGTACTTGACTTCTAATATCCATTTTAGCTAAGTTGTTGTTGTTATTGTTATTGGTCTCAAACAAGGAATGTAGCATACACTGTACATGTATTTTCCATTAGTGTGGACCTGATCAGAATATCACACCCTTATTTATAATCAAATATTTTGTTAGTAAACAATAATTACATTTCAATTTCATTCATAGGAATGACCTCACAAAGCCAGTAACTTATTTTCTGAATATGAAATGTGTTCTGCACCCTGGATGGAACAGGGACACAGGATGCCGAGCCCAGCCACTGTTTGAAATACCACTTGAAAGGGTGGTAATTGATGAACTGCACATGTTTCTAAGAATCACTGACATTCTTGAAAGGGGGCTTACATATGAAGTCATTAACTGGGATGAGGTACTGAAATTTAAAATCAATAATGTGAGATGTTATTTTTAAGCAAATTTGGATCAAACACAAACAACAAATTATTGCATTTGCTAGACTGCTCATTTAATTTAAGTGAAAAAAGGAATTTCACAGTAAGTATTTTCACAGAAAATGTAATCGCTGGGACAGCTGCAAACAGATTTTATTAGTGGAGAAAAGGTTAGAAAATCTGGATCATGAGGGATGTGCTCGCAAACACAGAAAGTATGAGAAATACAACACTTCCTATTGGGAACATGAGAAGAGTCTTGTTGCCAAACACACTGTTAAGAAGTACAGTAGTAATGAAGAAGAACCACATAGCAATTCATGAATTGGTTCAGTGTGTTTGTTTGATACAAGAAATTGACAGTTTTTCTATCCACCTGCGTGGAAGTTCTTGGCCATCAATGCAGTAAAGCTTACGCAAATGAGCTAGGAACAACCGCACAGCAATTGGAAAAATCACTGTCTGCTGGTCCCCCCTATTATTTACAAAGGCATCACTCCAACCTGAGGGGAAGTAGGTGTCACTGAAGTCGCTTTTTTCAAGCCATATTTTGGTGTTCAGAGGCAGGTCTTTCTTGTTGCACACTTTCCGGAACACATCATGACGCATTTCTATAGTTACATGGGTGGCTAATGGCTCACACAGGGCACTTGTGACTGCATTCAGCAGGCGTTCAAGATTTGCTTCCATAATTTCTTGAGGAGGACTTGGATTCCTAAAAGAACTTTAGAATCAACCTTGTGGTTAAAATTCTCTTTGTTTGAAAGAATATTTAACTTGACTGATCACTCTGTTTTTGCTATAATAGGCCATTAACTTGAAGTTACATTATAGCTATTGTGTGCTCTTCTTATATTAATGTTTTGTATTTATATATATTAAATTATTTTAGACTTCCTTCATAGCATAGAAATAGCATTTTTCCTCTTCTTTTTTTCTTCTTGTGTGTGCATTTGTGCTCAAGTTTTCTTGCTGACTTGTATTTTATTTCTATTTAATGCTGATGTTCACTGGCTGCCAAGCTAGTACTCTAATTTTTACTTTAAATATTTTCATTGAAATTGTAATTTTTTCTTTAGCAAGAGTGAGTACAAATAAAGATTGATTATTATTCAGCCAAAAAATGACATCACATATTGACAAAAAAAGCCTGATACGAATATCAACTCTCTTAACAAACATTAACTCTGTCAGACAATCACGTACAGAAAATTAGCATTTCCCGCCTTTTAGAACCCAAGCAAATAACAACTGTAAGTAGCTCCGAAAAAATAAAAACGTTCCAGACAACGAAAAATTTTATTGATGACCTTCATACAGTTAAACAAAACATTACCGTAACAAATTCTCATCCAGAATATGGGATTGCGGCTCCCACGTGTTGTACTGCGAGCCCCATCCATTCCATTTAATGAGGTATTCGGCTTCTTTTGACTATAAACGAGGAAACAACTGAAAGTTAAAAGCAAAACCTTGCCGACTTTATCGAGTCGTTAAGTTCTTAGGTCGGCAAATATCATGTCTTCGAACTGTGAATAAAAGCTTAAGAGGCGCCCTCTGAAAATGTCAACTATGGTCATTTGGACCAGAAAAAATCAAATTCCTCAAACTTTCTCAGATGAATGGTCTAGATAAGTGATTCACAAAAATAGTACTTTCAGTTCAATTCGATTCGTATTTTAGCGCTGGGGCCACCATCTTGGTTTTGCCCCTCTGAGAGGGCTTTCAGCGGCCATTTTAGGGCACATTTTTAACAATTTGCCATACAAAGGAAACGATATAAATCCGGGTGAAAACCCTTTATTCGAGACAAGCAAATGTTTCTTGTTACCTTGAAAGGCTGTTTTGGCAATTTGATCATCATCTGATTTTTTTACAGAATATTAAATTTCTTCCCTTTCGGACTACTCATGAAGCGCCATAAAAAAGGCGAAATTGAAAGGAACATATCGCCAAAAGTACATCACTTGAGATCCCAAAACTGCCCTCCACTTAAAGAGCAATGTCTTTCCTGTAAAAATATGCAATAAAATTTTGGGGCAGTTAAAACTGTAAAATGTTAGAAGAAGAAGTTTAAGCTGTACTTTTGTCAACAAAGACCGCCGTTCCAATTAGCATAATAACGTGAAAATAACGATGCACAGAGAAAATAATGATATATTCCACTTACCTCGCCACATGTCGACAACTGGATGTTCCACGATACCTCGTGTTATATTATCAGTAGGTTTCAGCCACATTTTCGGTGATTAGTGTCCGAAATCACTCTGAGACATCACAACGGTTAAGCAGATTTCAACTCTCTGAAGCCCTCTTCATAACATCTATCAATATTATTTGTCTTTCGCCTCATAAGCCGCCGTTTACAAGACGTTTAACAACTTGCTGAGATCCTAACTGACCCAGACGTCTGTTAGCAGCCTTTAAAATCCTCCTCTTAATCAAGTATTCTCATCAAGAACTCGTTTAAGCTCAGTTCTGTTTCGATCTGTTGTGCACCCGCCCTTATTCCACAGATTGCGTTATATTTGACAAGTGTACATTCCAACGGGTAGGGGTAGGGTGGGTAGGAAGTGAAACTGTAACCGACCTTAAAACCATTTTGCGCATTTCTTTGGCTAAACTAGTAACTGGCTGTCCCAGAATGATTTGAACATGAGCATCTGCTTGGAAACTTGAGGAATTTTCTAGGTTTTTTTTTGCAGGGTAGGTTGGGGGGGGGGGGGAGGGAGGGATGTGAATTGTATTGAAAAAAAAAAAAAGAAGAAGAAGTAAAGTAACCGATAGACAGTATCAGGTCAACATATTATGATCTGTATATAATCTAATAATATTGATCAGCTTTATCAGTTCATCACTGAGGCCCTATTAGGGGTTTTCAGGATACTGGATATTTGGGTAAAAAGTTGAGAGGATACACGACATTTAGGGGAAAAATTAATGGGGTAGCTCATGTTTAGATGAGATAAAACAGGACATTAATTGAGTAGGAAACTGTTAAGCTGGATGTAACAGGATACAAGATATTTAGGACAAAAGTTAATAGGTTAGGATAAGGGATACAACGACACCCCCTCCTCCCCCCCCCCCCCCCCCTCTTCTCACTATGGGGCTGCAACGATGGTCTGCTATTTAGGATCAGATAAAAGTATGCCAACTACGATAATTATTTATTCTGGACTCTTAGTACTTATATCATGGTGGAATATGAAAGTTTTGTATCAGATTTTAGTGGTTTTGAGGTTAGGTAACGCAGCTCCTTGTTGGTAATTTCGAAGTCCACACTTGTCACCCTGAATTGATAGATAAAGACGGGGCTAGAGAAATAAACAGGGAATTAAATGTGTCCCGAATTCTGTACCGTTTAACACCAATTTCTTACATGACAACCTTTATGTCTGCAAAGAGATCGAGGCACAACATCCCACACTATATTTGTAAACAACTATCCTAATCTCATTGACAGCCATTAGTTTTTGACGAGAATTTTCATTTATTACAAATAGAATACGCTATACGCTGCTGAGAATCAAGCTGCAGGTGTTTAAGACAAATGTCAGTTGACTTATCCAACTGCTTATGACTCATTCAACTTGTGTGCCTTAAACGCATCTATAATGTCTTTAAAAAGCTAAGTGCTTCGCTTGATATATGCGGGGATTTTAAAGCGTCCTACATAGAGTTGAAAACTAGTCTTGTATAGACATGCAGCTGTGCTCCATCACAGAAGTGAACGACATCAGCTGCTGTGGGGTGTCTCAGGCTAACGAATGATAACGAATGGTGCCTTCCAAATACAGACGTGTTTCCGCAAGATTAAGAAAAACGTTGGAAAAGTAGATCTTAGCCAGGGTTATTGGAATCCACAAAGAAAACTAGGGGAAGTTATTAATTTTTCCGAGATAATTAGCCTTGAATCTCGAAGAAAACTGTTGACGGCAGCATTTTTCTGAAAAAAAAAAAGGTAAAGATATTTCTTCACAGATTTTCCTAGAGTTCGCCTTTACATGAAGAAAACTAAACACATTAATAAACATCTTTAAGCTACATGGTAAGCAGTAACATAAAAACCCCTTTTGATATGTTTTAATAACAAAATCGTCGCAACAGCGCTTTTAGCGTCCCTGGACAGCACTCCTCTGTCAAAATACAGTCTACACCGATAACTTTTCCTCACAGCCAAAAACTAATGACTTATTGAATAGGCTTGCCACATCCATTTCATAACACAAAATGTAGCTGTAATCACCCTTTTTCAAAAGTTAAATGAGTGGCTTCATCCTTTCGAAAACTTTGTCGGTGTCCGTTACATTTTTTTTCTGTTACTTCCCAAGTAAGTTAAACATTGACGTCTCTCGCAGTTGTTTTGCGCGCGCATTATGCCATCTACATGTGGGAGGCGCGGTGGCCTCATGGTTAGTGCGCTTGTCTCCGGATCGAGCGGTCCGGGTTCGAGCCCTGGCCGGGGACATTGTGTTGTGTTTTTGGGCAAGACACTTTACTCTCACAGTGCCTCTCTCCACCCAGGTGTATAATTGGGTACCGGCGAACTTAATGCTGGGGGTAACCCTGCGATGGACTAGCGTCCCATCCAGGGGGGAGTAGAAATACTCCTAGTCGCTTCATGCTACAGAAACCGGGATAAGCTCTGGCCTGATGGGCCACTTGGCTCGCATGCAGACTTTACCTTATTATACCATCTACAGTTGGATTTCAGTTTGATTTTTTCTTGTGGATACGATAAAAGCTAGTTTTTCAGCCAGAAAGCCATTCACAGTTAGTGGTTAGCGATATGCTGCTTTTCTGGTAATCCTGGTTTTCGTACAGGCTCGTAATTTCAGTGCGAAACTTGTTTCGGCCACAATAGGATTGTTTTTAAAGTCGCGCGCTTGGTAGGGTAGTCAATTACGTCAACTCCAACCCAAGCGCGCGCCTGGCGTTTAAACCATGCCTTACGTGATGCACAGACTGTGTGCCCACAAAGAAAAAGGCACCATCCTTAACTGCTCTTCAGTAATTTTCTGAGCATTTCCTTTTCTGATGCAAAAGTGTAACGGCTAAGAAAATGTAAGGCGTTTCAATAAAACGCCGCTTACCATTATTTCCTGCGCACTATTCGTCAGTCTGTTGCCTTTCGTAAAATTTGATGGCACTTCCGGCAGCGAAAGACACAAGTGTTCCGCTTTATCTGATCTAAACATGCTCTACCCCATTAATTTTCCCCCTAAATTTTTTGTATCCTATTAATTTTTTACCCAAATATCCAGTATCCTGAAAACCCCTAATAGGGCCTCAGTGATGAACTGGAGCACCTGATCAAGAACCTGATACTGTCTATCGCTTTTTTTTTTTTCCTTTTTTTCTTTTTTTAATACAATGCATACCCCCCCCCCCTCCATCCCACGAAACATAACCTAGAAAATGCCTCAAATTTCCAAGCAGAAGCTCATGTCCAAATCATTCTATGAAGCCAGTTACTAGTTTAGCCACAGAAATGCGTAAAATGGCTTAAGGGCCTCCTTACAAGGAGAGAGGATTACCCTAGCAAGCTGGTTACCCTAGTTCCCACATATTTCCTCTTTCTTTCTTCGGCAGCCAGGGTTACCCCGGCAGGCGGGTTACCCTATCTCCGTACTAGGGTTACTCTGGCAGGCAGGTTAACTTTTTCCCTTGTAAACTCTCCAGGTAGGGTTAACCCGCCTACCCGGGTTAACTTTTTAATTGTTTCCAGACCCTTCGAGTGTAACCGTGAATTAAGTTGTCCCGGTTTGTAGGGTTACGCTACCTGTGAAATTTTGCTTGCAAACCCGGACTATCTTTTGCCCTCCAGCTAGAGTTAGCCCGCTTGCTAGGATAATCCTCCCTCCTTGTAAACAGGCCCTAAAATGTCGGTTACATTTTCACTTCGAATTCCTACCCACCCTACCCCTACCCGTTGGAATGTACACTTGTCAAATATAACGCAATCTGTGGAATAATGGCGGGTACACAACATATCGAAACAGAACTGAGCTTAAACGAGTTCTTGATGAGAATACTTGATTAAGAGGAGGATTTTAAAGGTTGCTAACAGACGTCTGGGTCAGTTAGGATCTCAGCAAGTTGTTAAACGTCTTGTAAACGGCGGCTTATGAGGCGAAAGACAAATAATATTGATAGATGTTATGAAGAGGGCTTCAGAGAGTTGAAATCTGCTTAACCGTTGTGATGTCTCAGAGTGATTTCGGACACTAATCACCGAAAATGTGGCTGAAACCTACTGATAATATAACACGAGGTATCGTGGAACATCCAGTTGTCGACATGTGGCGAGGTAAGTGGAATATATCATTATTTTCTCTGTGCATCGTTATTTTCACGTTATTATGCTAATTACGACGGCGGTCTTTGTTGACAAAAGCACAGGTTAAACTTCTTCTAACATTTTACAGTTTTAACTGCCCCAAAATTTTATTGCATATTTTTACAGGAAAGACATTGCTCTTTAAGTGGAGGGCAGTTTTGGGATCTCAAGTGATGTACTTTTGGCGATATGTTCCTTTCAATTTCGCCTTTTTTATAGCGCTTCATGAGTAGTCCGAAAGGGAAGAAATTTAATATTCTGTAAAAAAATCAGATGATGATCAAATTGCCAAAACAGCCTCTCAAGGTAACAAGAAACATTTGCTTGTCTCGAATAAAGGGTTTTCACCCGGATTTATATCGTTTCCTTTGTATGGCAAATTGTTAAAAATGTGCCCTAAAATGGCCGCTGAAAGCCCTCTCAGAGGGGCAAAACCAAGATGGTGGCCTCGGCGCTAAAATACGAGTCGAATTGAACTGAAAGTTCTATTTTTGTGAATCACTTAGCTAGACCATTCATCTGAGAAAGTTTGAGGAATTTGATTTTTTCTGGTCCAAATGACCATAGTTGAAATTTACAGAGGGCGCCTCTTAAGCTCGACTGTTTAGTCTTACCTTTCTTTTCTCCGACTTCATTACTACGATCCTCTCGGCTTTATATATCCCTTTCAGCATTTTGTTCTTCTTCCTCTTCTCACAAAAATAGGCATCAGCCATAGACAGTTTGTTTAAGTCCGCATAAAAATTCTTGCTGTGCCTTACTCTTACCATTTTTTAAAAATAGACCGTGATGAATGGCGAAAAAATCCACGCAACTCGATCGACAAGATGAGCGAAGCGTTTCCCCGCGAATCAATAGCCAATCAAATGACAGGATTCGTATCGTACAACTGAACTTACCCCTCCCCGCTTGGGAAATTTTTGCTCGACCGCAATCGATGGGGAATTCCACAGGATGAACAAAATAAAACTGGTAGATTAAGTAATGGTTGTTTCCCTTTCTAGTTATTTACTAAAACTCCAAATCAGGACCGCTGAAAATTGTATTTAAGGGGATAGTTAGTTTTCTGGATATCACAAGTCCTTATATAACAGCAGACAACATATATACAAGTTAACGTTAGTGACAAACCAAAAAAGTCAAAAGAAATAGGTCATGGAGATTATTAAGGTAAAAAGACGTCTTGGTTGTTGATGACTGAAATGACTTGGTTGTTAATCTTTATTGATTCAGATCTAATACTTTGGACAATATTTTAGTACTTCGTCAACATACAAAATAGTCTTAATTTCTCCTCTTTTAGTTTCTCAGTCAAAATGTTGTAAAAGTAAAGAAACGCCATGGTCTCAAAAATCATGATAAATCAACTGTTGGGTACCAGGTCTTAGAGGATCCGTTCTCTTTACAGGTTGCCATAGATTTCTTCTCATCACAGTTCTAAGAATTTGTCGATAGATAACACAATTAGTTTTATTTACTTGATGATTTTCTTTATTCTCGTCACGTGCCTATTTAACAGTGTATAGATCTTGTAAGTGACGGTTTATTTGTTGATCTTTTTGACAATTAGTAAACAGTTAATCTCACTGTTTTGTTTTTCGGTTCGCAGGTTATTGCAGCTATTCTCGCTGTTTTTCTTCACCATGGAAATGGCCGAGCTATAACATTAACCAGCAACGACGATATTGAAAGAATGCTTAATTTAGCTAAGGAAGAATCAAACACAGTCTTGAATGAGACAAATAAGAGGACAACTGAACGAGAAGAGAATCCAGCTGATTTCCTTAGATTATCAGAACCAGATTCATCAAGCCATGAAGCAGTACAGTTTCAGTTCAGTTCAGATAACATGATCCAACGGAAGGAAGCCAGTCCTGTTTTGAGACAGAAGGGGTCTCATGTAGGCTCGTGTTACACTGGCAAACGCCAGACGGTCCAGCTGGCAAGCGGTGGACTCGCAACATTCCCCATTTGTAGGCAAGTTTCGTTTACCGGTTGTGGAAGATCCATTGCAAAGTTTGGCAGGAGAAAATGTGTGGGATCGAATCACAAGACTGTCAGCGTCCGCCTAGCAAACGGGGCCGATGAGACAAGAGTATTTCCTAGACAATGCTCATGCGCTGTGTGAAATGCATCATGATTGTAGCTTACACTGCGTCAGGAACACAGGGATATTTAAATTATTGACCGGAAAGCATTGTATTATAATATGTTAGTTTTTTAATATATCGATAATGGATAAAAGCTGAGCTTTTATGACATTGTTTTAACAACACAAAGACAGCGAGGGTCAACACTGTTAAATTGAATCTGCCTGGGTAAATGTCGTTTTTGGTCGAGAAGTTTTTAAGGTAAGACACCCAGGTATACTTTTTGTTTTCGACAACCGACTTAAATGAATTTAGTCAGGAATAAAACGATGTAGAAAGAAACTATGTTAAGTATAATTGACCGCAAAGTAAAGCACTGCGGAAATTCTCATAACAAATAATTTGTGGGGTAGTTTTCATGGCAGCTTTCCAGCTGTCTGCTTTGGTCGGTCTGCGGGTCAGTCAGCTACACTGTAACCTAGCTCTCTCTCAATCTTTGATGTTGAGGTAGCCTCAGCACCACTTAATTTTAATTCACTTCAAAACTAACAAAAGTAGAAAATCAATCAGCAGGTTAGACTTTGAAGGTAGACTTGCGAAAAAACTGACGTTTAACAGTGTCCATCTTCATTGCTTTTATTATTTACAATAAGAAACTGATGTTATTATTGATACCGTAGTTTATGCTGTTGGCGGGAAAAGATGAGAAGTGGCTGACAGACACAGTCTAGCTTCACGGTCAGCACTTCAGTTCTTAGAGGACGATTGTTATTTATGATAAATAAATATTTAATAATAAAATAAATATGACTTTATTTATAGGGTCAACAAGACAAATGTTAGTTATATTATAATCCTCTGATAATATCTTTTTAATTAAAGAAAGTTATTAAAGAGAAAGTTTATTTGACTTTCAGTCTACCGTCATCTTGTATGATTTCACTTCAACCAGAAAATTAGCTTTCCCAGTCCTAGTTTGGTTTGCCAAGAGGAGAAATTTTAAGTTTGGAATACTTTGTCGCTGCAAGCTGCAGTCCAACATATATACCTTGTTTCGGTTGAAAAATTGTTACTAGACCAAACGTATTTCAGCTTAAGAAAACACTGCCCTTCTTTCTTAATGAAAGGGAGGTTAGAGGGCGAGAAACGCCATAGAAATTCATGGATGCTTCGACGGAGGGTAACGCTCACGAAACACAAAACCGACAGATCAGACTGATCTGGGGACTGGGCACCAGGATTCTTGAGTGCTCTTGATCCAGTCCACAACGGACCAGTGGCTTTGATTAAGCCTGATTTCACTAGCGACGCAATCACAAGCGCAAACTAACAATTCTTATTTCACCGTGAAAACGGCCTTGACGCAGGCATAGACACAGAATTTTCTTTTTTCGTGTGTTTGCGCTTATGCTTGCGTTTGCGCTGCAATTAGTAATAACAAAATACCGCTCAGGCATAACACAAGCACAAGGATATTTACCACACGTGGATATGTTTGGCCAGTGAAAACACTGGATCCACACTGGATTATCTCGCGCCTAAACAGTTCGGAATGTTCGGATGATTTTGCTTCTCCTTGCGTTTGCGTCGATTTTCATTTTCACTTGGGTCATCCCTATTGCTTGCGCTTGTGCTTGCGCTTGTGCCTGCATCGCTAGTGAGAACCAGGCTTTAGGGAACGTGCCGAACCTGTCGTCCCACCATGCATCACAGCTGGCTAAGCATATTTCAGGTAACATGATCCAACCGAAGGAAGCCAGTCCGTTTTGAGACAGAAGAGGTCTCATGTAGGCCCTTGTTACTCTGGTAACTACCAGACGGTCCAGCTGGCAAGCAGTGGACTCGCAACATTTCCAATTTGTAGGAAAGTTTCTCTTACCGGTTGTACCAGTTCAATATCAAGCAACAAGAACAGCAAGAGGTTATGTGTGGCGTCGTTGACGACGATTCTCATCCGCGGTGATGATGGCACCAATCAGTTGGGCGTATTTGCTAAAAGCTGTTCATGCGCCGCGTAAAATAACACGTCACGATTGTAATACACACGGATATTTAGATTATTGACCTGCAAACATTATTTGAAAATGCGACAGTTAAAGAGTATTTAACGATATTTATTAGAAAATTATTAGAAACCGTAGAAGCTGGGCTTCTCTGGTATAGTTTTAACAAAAGTAAACACTGTTAATATTGTGCTAGGGTGAATGTAATTTCCCACCAAGATGCTTTGCTTTAACGCCCTGGTATAATTCATTCTTATCAATTGATTACTTCAATGAATTTAGAAATAGAATTTAATCAACTCAAAGCAAAGCTTTACGGTAATCCTTCTGAGTTAGTTTTTAGCCCTGTCCAGTTTTCAAATTACTGACGGACCAGCAGCAGGAAAGACAACTTCCCCTCCGCCGCATCATGGCAAAAACAGCCCGCCGCCTCTAAGATAGATTCTTACAAGAAAAATATATCAATCAAGCAGGTTTGACATTGAAAATTGCGAGATACCAGGAATCTTAGGCTTAACAGAGTTTCGTTTTTTATTTTGTATCTATATTAGAACAATTGTAAAGTTATATGTTTTATGCTATTAGAACAATTGTAAAAAGTTATATATTATATGCTAATTAATGTTGCATTTTTTTGTATTTATATTAGAACAATTGTAAAGTTAATTATATCTTATGCTAATTAATGTTACATTATTTCTCTATACAAGAGTAATTTGTGCAGTATTTTATACTGATGTAAAATGGACTGCAACAGGAGCCATAATCGGGGACGGAGACCGTAAGCGCGCGCCATTTCTAGTATTGGGGTTGTCCCCATGATATGGGACAATAATTCTATTTTTAGAACAAATTGCGCCATCGCCTGAGGCACACGCGCGTACATGCTGCGAGGATTTTTGCGGATGTCGCGCGGGGGAAATGGCGTCCGAAATTCCCGACATTTTGTCATGTTTTTGGCCCACAACTCAACGCGTTTACGTCTGTTGGAATTTTGCTTAAGTATTTTCGTCGTAAGCTGCTCCAGTTTGAGTGAAGTAAGACAGTATCGAAATTAGGTATGTTCCGCTTTAAGCTTAGATATGATATCGCTGACCAAGTTGTGTTCCGACGGATGCTTCTTTTACATGAGCTGTACATTACTCCACTCTAAGTTTCACATATGTTGAAGATTAACAGCTCTTCCAAACCACAGCAAAAAAATAGTTGTATGCTTGGATATAGCAGCGTTTCAGGACTTCAAAGTTTCCCTCCTCTTGCCACAGGCTTGCGAGGATTTCGCCAGAGTCTATCTCGACCGAAAAGTAAAACAAAAAAAAGTAATTGCAAGTTTGAGTTTCGCCTGAATTGTAAGCAACGCTTCATGTTTTATCAAGGCCCAATAAGCGACAATAAAGTTTATGTCTGTAGATGCTGCTCAGTTTTGTTTGTGTAAAAATAATTGTCTGTTGTCGATGAATAAGAGCGCCCGCCGATGCGTGTTTTGTACAGTCAGTAAAACATGACAAATTGGGCTTCCCACTTTTGTGAAAACGTACATCGAACTCATATAATATCTCTAGTTTCTAAATATGTTTAAGGTTGATAAATGTTTGAGAACATATTAAAAGCTTAGCTGAAAATATGTGAATACAGCAGAAATAATCAGCAAAGTTACGATGACGCTTTCTTTAATCAACTCGAATAACGATTTCGATTTCGTTGGTTGAGTTATCAAAACTCCTTGTCTATTTTGTTTTCGCAGTGTAAAATTTCAGCATGTTAAAGAAACACTCATGATGTTAGTAGCCTTTTGGCGTTCGTGAAAACTGTTGCAGCATCTCGGCACAAAAGACCACGAAATAAATCTTTGTCAAGGTTTGTTGACAATTGAAAACACCGACTCGGACTTGAAAGAGCGCGCGCTGCACTATGCAAATGAGCTACTGAATGTACGCGTCAGACTTTCCTCTCAAAAACTTTTGCAAACTCGCCAAGCAAACAGAAACCATAAGAAACTATCAAAAACAGGGTATGGTTATGATTAACATTTTTTGGGAAACTCACAAATCAACTCGATACCAGAGTAAAGAGTTTTCTTACATAACTTTTCTTCACAAAACAAACGAAAAACTGACGCGTACAACTAGCGCGAGCAGATATTATTCATTCACAGCGCGAAAAAAAATAAAAAAACTCACCTTTTCCATTAGCTCAGAGCATAAAACTACATATAAGAGTCCTGGTTCTTATTCCCTGCCTTATTCCCTACCATCGCTGTGAAAAATCTGCAAGAGAATCTCGCAGCTCTCACCATTTGATCACTCAACGTGACAACATCCGCGCGAGAGCCCCCGACACGCGCGCGGATCCGCGCGGATATATGACGTCAGGATGGCGCAATTTGTTCTAAAAATAGAAAAATTGTCCCATATCATAGGTGCGCGCGGATCCCAAGACTTACGGTCTCCGTCCCCGATTATGGCTCCTGACTGCAATCATGCAGGAGTAGTGGACGGAGAAAGTACGACTTCAACCCTTAAATTTCAGTTCATCTAGAGTACAATATTATTTTGAGATTTTGTAAAATGGACTTATTTATGTAATAAATTGTATTCGTAAAACCTTTGTGAGACCATGCAGCTGATTCCTAAAATACGATTTGTTGCTCCGATTGGGCCAAACATTTTATTAGAAAGTGATAGGGCAGATAAAAAATCGTCCCGCTTTATTTCAGAAAATATATTACAAATCGGGCATCTTCCAAGCAATTTTTATTTTTATTTTTATTTTTTTTTCGCTTTATTTAAAACTAAAGCAAAAACTGGGACGGATAAATTGTAGCGTGTAAATTAGTCTTAAGGCTAAACAATCAATAACATATATAAACAATAGCCCCCCTTTGGCGCGAAAATATGCTCGGATATCGGTCCTTGGATATTATCTGTTTCGAGAAGCAAACAGTTTTCCGAGGGCGATGGTCGAAGGAAACTGGACGTTCGTTTCTCGGAACAGACAATGTCCATGGAAAAATATTCGAGCATATTTTCAGAGCCAGATAGAGGCTATTGTGTTTATTATCCTTCAAATATTTTTTGCAACACGCGCGATTTGACAATTGGGGAACATCACTCCGATACTGGGGCATATTCAGTCACGTGACTCGTTTAAACCAATCGCTTGCGAACGAAACACCATTTTTGAAGAAATTTGAAAATTCTTTTATCTTGTACTTGCTTGTGCAGTTTTGAGGGCATTTTCAGACACAACTTACAGTATATAAATCCATCATTGCTCTCCAATTCATACCATTACTAACGCCAACGCACCATAAGAGAATGGAAGTGCAGAGGTAAAGGGCTTGTGGGTAATTCTTCGGATGATTAAACAATGAGAAATCCTTCACTTTTTATAGCTAAATTCTCAATTTTGTTGCGGAAGAAATGTGAATTTACCATGATATCTTTGTTAAAATCCAGGAGTATCCGAATCTTAAAAGAGCATCATTTATAAAATCATAACCTGCTATGAACTTTTTATTCCATCTTATAACCAGTACGACTGGTGAAGGATCATTTCCTGTTGGTTGAAATCTGTGAGTGAGACTCCATGAATATGAAAAAAAGTAAATATAAACGGGGACCACCAATCAGGTTGATAAAATATAAAAAATGGCTGATGCATTTCTAGAGCTTTGATTGGTTTAAAAGCCGTTGTGTTTCAGTCCATGTTCAGTTATCTCCTCCCGGTCTTTTCTTTATAAAAAATTGGCACGAATTTCCAATGTTTATTGGTTGTTTTTCTTTTTCTTTTTTCTTTTTTTTTGGATAAAACAGTTATTACTCTTCTGCTTGGTGAATATATGATGATTTAAGTCAACTCATTAGTATCTAAATGCCTGAACTCGTTGTATAATTGATGTAAATACGTGACCAAATTGGTCAACCAGCAAAGGTTTGTTCATTTTAAAATTTAGTAAAGAAAACCAACTGCCAAGATAAGCTACGATACGAACACGGAAACACGTTCATCACTGTTTGGTGAAAAGTCAAAACCAAACTAGCATCAATTCGTGATCTTCTTGTTTTAAAAACGTAAAGTTCGCTACATTTGTATGAAATTAACACTACATCTAGAGTGGTGTTTAGCAGTTTAGATTAAGCCATTTTGAGCTCCAGTCAAATCTACATCGCATTAGGCAATCAGATGAGCAGTTCAAAACAAATTTAAGACAAAATTCCATCGTTTCAGTTCAGGGGCTTATAATTCAAAAACCGGCATGGTGAATTTTTGTTTTTTGTATTATCAAATTTTGATAAGCATGATAAGATGCAACTTTTGTTAAAAATCTGTACGTAGGGTGCAGAGCCACCTTAAAGTTTCGAAAATCTACGGTGGCTCTGAGCCCTATGTACAGAATTGTTTTAAGCTTTGCCAAAAGTTGCGTCTTATCATGCTTATCAAAATTTGATAGTATAAAAAATATTCACCCTGCCGTTTTTGAATTATAAGCCACTAAAGCTGTAATTAAGGGTGTTTTTAGCAGGTCATACTCTTCCTATGGTAATCTATTGTGTCACAAAAATGATAACAACGTGTTAGCAGATGATTGGGCAGTTTTTTGATACCAAGATTGTAGCATCAAGTGATTAACAGTGGTTATAACGACCCATCAAAATCTAAGTGCTGGAAACTGTTTTGAGCCACCTTAAAAGGCGGATATAAATCATCGAAAATAGCGTCATCACCTAGCCACTTAATGCAATCGAGTAAGGGACGCCTAATTAGACGAAAATAGTTTAAGACTCTTTACAGACCTGTAGCTCATGATTTCTTGCTAAAATATAAAAACTCAGTCTATAACTATAAGGAAAAGGAAATTTCGGGACAGTTTCTTTCATTTTGCTGCTATTACTTAGTTACAAGGCGGGATCGTATATCCCATCAAAATATTTGACTAAGTATCGTATTTTGATATCATGTTAAGACTTACAGGAAGTGTTTTTTTTTGCTTTTAGATGGTTTACAGTTTCGAAAACTGCGAGAGACAAAGTAATATTTGTAAATTAACTTTGCTAAAATTTATCTAATTTTTTCTCTCCTGTAAGTTTCCTAGTGGTCTGATGACGCCTTCAATGTATGATTTCTGTATGTTGTACAATTTAATGAACTCCTCTGGTTTATGTGCGACTTTAAAACTGTAAGGAATAAAACGTTTATAAATCAGCCGTATTTATTGATATTTATAAATTAATCAAGGCACAGGAGTTTGTAATGTTACAGTACGATTGTCAACAACTGCGTCATGTAATACCCGTCTAAAAATCTAAAAATCACACTTTTGCTATCCAAAACTTTCCTCGCTCTACGGACTGGAATTCAGGTCCCTCTTGCCTGCCATTAAACTAAGAAAATCTCCTGATTAATAGAATTTAAAGTAATAAAGAAAAAAATAAATGAAAATTTCAGTCTGGATTCGCAGAATTCTGTGGGTGCTATATAACAGCAAAACCACAGAATTAGAACTTATCGCACAGATAGTTCAGTAAATTTTAAAATAGATAAATCTTTAAAAGTCAAACTATTTTGGACTTCCGTTGTGTGTGATTCAGCTAAAATTATCTCCAGTGTAACTTGAGTAGTGTGATATCTCGTGCGTATATTTCAAAATGGAGCTATTTGATTGGCCCTTATCTTAAGATTCCTGTTCTCAGTTTACTACTGGAATTAAAGGAAGTAGTTGCTTAAAGCACTTCACAGCTATAACATCAGAAACGTTCCCACAATGTAAAGAATCGAATACGTTATCACAGAAACTCTAAAGTAACATACACGAGGAAGAAACGGTCTCCAAAATAAATTTGTAATTTTGGACAATCCCCGGTGTTTTCCCTTTCTAATTATTGCCTAGGCCTACAGCGCCAAATCAGGAGCGCTGAAAATTGTATTTAAGGGGAGAGTTATTCTGCTAGAAATCAGTTCAAAGTCTTGAAATCTTCTCCGAGAAGAACAGACAACATATATATACAAGTAAGTCTTGGAAAAAAAAGCTTCAATCTCATAAGAAAATAAGTCATGGAGATTTTTAAGGTAAGAATACGTTTTAGTTAATTGCTTACAACTTTACAGAAAGGTTTATCCAAAAGTCCATTTAATTTTGAAAACTAAAGGGACCACGTAACTGATTCAAACTAAATATGTTGGAAGTATATTCCAACTTTGTTTACATGGAGAAATTATTTTTAATCACAACTATTATAAAGGAGTTTAAAAACCAAAACTTCTCCACAAAGATCGTTCCTTAGTTCCAAGTTAACTGTTTGGTCTCAGGTATTAGAATATTAGTTCTCCTCACACGTTACTACAGATTTCTTCTAATGAGTGTCCTGTGAATTTGGCGTGAGATCAACACGATTTCATTTATTTGATAATTTTCTATATTCTCGTCACCTGCCTACTTAACAGTGTATTGATCTTGTATGGAGAGGTTAGATGTTGATCTTTCTTGGTAATGAATTAACTGTTAATCTTACGGTGCTATGTTTCCGCTCCCAGGTTATTGCAGTTATTCTTACTGTTTTTCTTCACCGCGGAAATGGCCGAGTTATCACATCAACCAGCAACGACAACATTGAAAGAATGCTTGATTTAGCTGAGGAAGAATTAAACACAGTCTTGAATGAGGCAAATGAGAATCCAACTGAACGAGAAGAGAATCCAGCTGATGTCCTTAGATTATCAAAACCAGATTCAACACGCCATGAAGCAGCACAGTCTCAGTTCAGTGATGATGTCCGCGGGGAATCTGCCAAAAAAGGTTCTGATAACGTGATTTTACCGATGAAAGCCAATCCTGTTTGGAAACACAAGAGGTCTCTTGATGACGAGCCTGAATGTTACACTGGCTACTACATAACTTACCCTGGACTCAACATAACATCCCCTAAGTGTAGCCCTGTTGCGCTATATACTGCTTGTTCTGGTTCGATGGCAAACCACGGCAACAAGAGGAAATGTGAGCCATCACATTACGAGTATTATCCTCACTACAATGTTACAATTCCGACAAAATGCTCATGCGCTCGGTGAACTGATAAATCATGAATGTATTGAACACTGCGTCAGGAACAAAAGGATATTTAAATTATTGACCGGCAAAGATTACTCAAAACTGTAACGGTTTAAGTGTATTTAAGGATATTTATAAGAAAATTATTAGAGACAGTAGAAGCTAAGCTTCTGTGGCATTGTCTTAAACGAAACATTAGCGAGGAAAATAAACACTGTTTTTAGGAAATGTTCATGATACCATTTTATTATTCTGCATAAGTATAACGCTCAGTACGACAGGGTCTCCTCAGTCGACCTTGTTGTAATCTACCTTGTTGCAATCGCTAGCTTAGACACTACAATATTGCTAAGACTTTATTCATTCTCAAAAAAAGAAAACTAAAGTTCTAAAAAAAAAAAGAACTAAATCGGCAGATTTGGGCTTTGAAAATTGAGGGATGCCAAGAATGTGAGTTTTAACAGTGTTTCTTTTCTTCTTTATTCATTTACAAATAAACATAAAGTTATGTACACTGCAAAGAACAGAGAATAAATATTAAAATTATGTACATTAAATGACAGTTGATGCTGCAGTTTGTACAGTATTTAACATTGATTACGCAGCGTCTAGAATGTAAAGCTATATAGCTTCACATTTCAGTTTTCTAAGAATGCGAGTTTTATTGAACTTTTGTAAAAAAAATTGTCATGATCAGTTTAAAGTATTCAATTAATAAATCATTTTACAGTGAAATTAATTCTCTATCTGTTCTTACTTAAACTGTACTCAATAAGAAAAGGCCAAGTGTCAGACTCTACTATGGGGATTGGGGGAGAAGTAACAAAATCGCAGTTACTTTCAATGTTTGTGCACGGTAAACATGAAGAAGTGAAGAAAGCAGGCTATAGTTAACAATGAATCACCAACCAAGTTTTAATGTGCATGCAGAGATGGATGTTATTTAGCAAGCATGGCAAGAAGATGGTGGCCAAATTGGAACATAAACCGTAAGTACATGTAGGCTAAGGTGGAAATTTTCAGGGTGTTATTGAATATAAGGAAGAATTTACTTGGTCAGTTACGGGATAGAGGGAAATAAACATTAGCCTGAATAGCAGGCGTAAAATGCGGGAAACGGGACGGGAAAAATGCGAGAGACCATGTCTTGCCACATATTCAAGCACCGACAACAGAGTTAAAACACGACGCGCCGCGGTATATTTTTGACGGACATGGAAGTGTTCAGAAATGGGTAAAACAAGGAAAAATGAAATAGTAAAGGTCTTATGCCAACAGACCCTTTGCATAAATGGCAGCAATACTTGTACATCCTAAGCATCAGAGAAATAACCAAGGTCTCGGTAAGGGCTATCAGCCACAGCCTTCGGCCTCGGCTGATAACCCCTACCTCGACCTTAATTTTCCTGGATATCACAAAAATCTCATCCAATAATTGTTTATAATGTCAGAGTCATCCCGGAAATAAGCGATCATGATATGGTACTCTTTGAAGTAAACAAGAAAAAACCACCCAAACGTACATAAGGAAGAGAGCAGATAACACACGCATAAAGAAAGAACTGCAAGAATTTGCAGATAACTTCGAAGCAATGAAGAGCAAATCCGTGGATACAAAGTGGAACTTGTTTCAACAACGGCTGACTAGCATATTGGATTCTTGCATACCGCACAAGTTCACTACTTAACGCCATAATATATCGTGATTCAGTCGTAGTTTGCGTGGACAGACCAGGATAAAGCAAAGGTTATTCAACAGGGCAAAGAAATCTGGAAGCCAGTCTGACCGAATTAGTTCAGTTTGGAAAGGAAACAATTACACAAGAACTTGAATAGGTCCAGAGACAATAATCTTTCTGATTTTCTCGATGAATCCATGAAACGAAACCCAAAGGCTTTGTGGTCACACATCAATAAACTAGGAAAAGAGGGCACAGATATCCAAGACCTTAAAGTTGGTAACTTGATTAGGAGGTCATGGCTCACTACTTAACTGGTTCGAATCGTGCCTAGCACAGCGTACCCAATCAGTAGTAATCAAGGGGGATCATCTGCTTCTGTAGTCACGGCATCCGGCGTTCCCCCAGGGAACGGTCTTGGGACCGTTACTGTTCTTAATGCATTTAAATGATTTACCTGGTGGTCTTAACTCTACGGTTAGACTTTTTGCTGATGATGCATTGTTATATGGAATAATCTGTTGTGATGAAGATCGATGCAGCTGATCTTCAGGATAATTTATTTACATTGGAAGTCTGGCAACAAAAGTGGAACATGGAATTCAACCCTTCAAAGAGCAAGATCATGTGCCTTGCAACAAAAGAGATCCACCAAAGCGGGAATATGTATTCTGTGGACAAATTCTTAAAGAAGTGAATTCTCACCCTTATCTGGCCATTGGAGTAATGCTTGACAACAAAATGAGGTGGTCCCCATACACTGATGAGATCTCATCAAAGTGCCAATAAAGTCTTGGGACTTGTTTTAGACGCAATCTGTGCAACTGTGCAAAGGCGGTGAAAGAAACCGCGTACACGACTCTTGTGAGACCAAAGCTCCAGTATGCTTGTAGTGCATGGGACTCGCACCACCAGAAAGATAAAGCCGCTCTAGAAATAGTACAGAGAAAAGCTGCTCGCTTTGTCACAGGAAATTGCGATCGATTAGCGAGCGTGACGGAAATGTTGCAAGATTTAAAGTGGGATACACTTGAAACAATGTCGCTTGCGAACAGGCTCACGCTGGAGCACAAGCGCGCGCGGCCTCTTCACCAGACTCCTTCCCGCCGGATCGCTTTGCCCTTCGCCGCTCGCGCTCGTGACTCAAAGGTGAGCCTGCTCGCAGATTAGAAACAATGAGAAGACACACGAGGCTGTCCGTTTTGTATAAGATGTGCCATAATTTCTTATACAGGAAATGGGAGGACTATTTGATTCCAAATAGAGAAGGGAGAACACGGGGACGCCATGACTTTAAGTTTGTTGTACCGAAAGTACACAAGGATGTTTTTAGATTTTCTTTCTTTCAAAGGACGATGGCTGAATGGAACAAACTCCCGAAAGAAACTGTTCCAGTCAATCTCTCCCTATTTTTAAAAGTAAACTTTGTAAGGTTATTTTTAATTGCAGTTTTTATTAGTTTTATTTGTAGTTTTAGTTTTTATTATCATTTTAATGTTTCAGAGTTGGCGTGATGTCCTCTGGATGTCGCCGACGTTATAATATTTAGATTTAGATTTAGAACTTACGGTAAGGCAATAGGATTTGCTTCACCACGCAATATCAATAATTTCGATGTCATCGAAAATGGCGGAGGCTAACTAAGTTCCTTTAAGATCAGATATTCAAACACCGTCACAGCTAGGTTTTCTTTTGTTTTAACTTGATGAATTATTAAACAGTTTAAGAGCCATGTGTCCTTCACGTTCAGGAAAATGGGTTCGCATTTTCGTAAGTATGAATTAGAAGTGAAGAGCTTTCATGTCCATTCTGGGGGTTCAATCAGCGAAAACAAAATGCAAAGATGCAACCTTTTTATCACTCTCTTTGCTATTTTAAACGTCCCTGATTTTTGTCTAAGAATCATGTGACACTAATTAATTGAGGCGACTGTTTTTCTTTTTTTAACTTTTCTAAAAGAAACCTTTCACCGAAATTGTCTACCTTTGTTGTGCTAAGAGTTATGTAATTCAAAGCGCAAGCAAAATCCTCGGCTTCTGCTCTTTGGGTTATTATTTTTTGAAGCATTGCTGATTGACGGGTGTCAACAATTGCAGTCAATAATCACACGGCCTAATCGCTTCCATTGAGGCCGTTTGTTCCACCCCAAGAAAAAAATGGATTCGTGAGAAAACAAGCAACAAAATGTTATATTGGATTTATTACGTCAGAAAACTTAACGTTCTCAAAACACAGGGAAAAAAACGCCAAAATATAAGCCAACTTCGTTTTCGGCCGTGCAACCCGATCGGCTCGAAAAGGCTTGGAGGAGAATATTTCACAGTTTTAGGAAGTTTAGATAATTTAAGAGTAGCTCTCTGTTCTTTAACTGAATTTTGCACGTCATATAACTCCTTGCTATAAGACTCAGCAAAAAATGATTCGGTGGGAGTGTTGCGTTTTGTTGTGGAAGTGGATTGGAAAACTCCATTTGACAATTGTAATTCTACACCAACCACCAAACCACTTAGCCGGAATAATTTTCAGTTCCCACAAGTCTTCCTTATACTAAGTTGAATGGCTTAATTCATGCTAAAATAGATTGTCTGTCATTCTTTTAAATCACACTTGAAATTTGAGCGCTAAACAAGAATTTTATCGCGGTAAACTCGCCCGAGACAGACATCTCAGTCTTATGACAACGCCTTCTGGACGGAAATATTCCTCCAGTTTTCGGTTTATAGAGTACAAGAGCAACAAATTCATTAGTCAAAAAATTGCACAGAGTAGCACATTTTAAAAATCTCATATACATACGCATATATTTTAAACTGACATGAGGTTCGACTAAATAAAAAAGTTGTTACAAGTGCTAAAACAGTTCGTAACCTTAACAAGTTCTATGGAGATGCGTTTCTGACCAAACAACAGCGAACTGAAGATACTTTTCTTAAACTGCAGTTTCCATTGATTCATACAAGTGGCAATGTGTTCTCGAAATTGAACGATGAGGACGAGTTGACATAAGCTTAACTCAGCTCAAGACGGATCTTGAACAACTTTTGATAAAACATTAAAGGCAAGGGGGAAAGTCGATCGAACAACCGAGAAAAAAAAAACAATTTCTTGCCGTACATGAAAAATACAGTGGAAGACGAAAAACACTACAAATATAAAAACAACATGCAGCTGTCTATGTCTTTGATGTTAACGAAATGGACTGGTAAAAAGATGAACAAAGATGAAGCAAAGCTGGCGCCAACTATCGACATCTGTCAATTACGGTTGCAAAGCCTTTCAAAAATGTCAAAACTTCAAAAGGGCAGCTTTCGGCGCTTCTGATGACAGCGCTCAGTTCTTTGCGCGAAGAAGAAAGACCTTTTCTGTTTATGTTTTCCTGTAGAAAAGCGCAAAATTCGAATAAACCGTACACGCCTATTTACGGTTGACATGATCTGACTTGTAGACGAAAGTAAAAAAATTCTGCCCTGTTTAGAAAAAACTTCGTGAGTTTTGCACATTCGCTTTCAGCTCGTAAAGTAACAGAAAACCGGCACCATCTTGTACTTAGCTTTATAAAAAATTAGTTGTGGATCTGGTTTGCGTTTTTTTTTCTTTTGCCATCAGAATTCTCCATACGGTGGAACCTCGATTTAACGAATCTCTATTTAACAAAGTCCTGGGTTTAACGAAGTCATGGGTATAACGAATGGTATTCTTTGCTCTAGTGATAGTAAAATATATGGAAAAGAACTCCGGCTGTGATGTAACGAAAACTCGTTATAGCGAACATATTTTGAGGGTCGCTTGGCCCTTCGTTATATCGAGATTCCACAGTATTGTGAAACTTTAGAAACGTGGGTATGTTTAAAACACGAAATGGCGAAATGACGAATTGGGACTACGAGTACTGAAGCGTCAATGTGGTTGTGATACAGGTGTCTGTGAGGATAACACTGTTATTGACAGCTAACCACTATCGAGACAGTGATATTTAGGCTAACCAGAGCGCTATTTAGGCTAACCGTAGTGCCATTTCACCATTTTGCTGTTCCGTCTTTTAGACACGCTCTAGAATTGTCGGAACCTTTCTCTGATTAGCTCTTCGCAAGTGACGTCAATAACAAGTTAATTCAAAGCGTGGGTCCACATGTTAAGCGTGTGACATGCCGTGAGCCCAAGACGTTTAATAATCGCTTTCTAAAACCGTGGAACATGACCGCACTGCACTCCGCGATATGCTGTTCTTGCGTTAGAAATTAGTAAGACACACTGGGCTACCAAAAGCACCTTCTACCACCCATAGCATTGGAATTATTAAGGATTAATAAAGCGTGTTTGCTACTTACTATAGTCCAAGATAACAATTTCAAAGTAAAGATCCAAGAACTTTTGTCGCCCTACAAATAGGAATTCAAACTTCCTTTGCAGCAAACCGCTTCATTCATTTCAAAACACTGCCTTCTCAGCTAACCATTTTGAGTTAAAAAAAAAACCTTAAAGTAGAAATCTAGTTAACAACATGTTCCGCCTGTCATAACGCGGAATTCTTCGCGCCTTCCGCCATGTAAGTGAATGAAAGCAACAAAGTTGCGAACCACAGCAAGCACTCTATTCGTATTCAACATTTCCAACAAACGTTAATTAAAAAAACTATAAAGGAAAACTGGTTGCCCCAAATGTCCAGAATTGGCTCGGAGAACAGGACAACTATGCTAAGAGAACAATAATATTGTTATTCGGTCAGGTACGTACAGAACACGCGCCTAACCACGCTGTTTTATTTGTCCGGAAAACATGCACGAATAAGTGGACAACGGCCACAAATAATTCAGTTTCAACAAAGTTTATTTTCAACTTATTCTTTAAATGTTTAAGAAGTGGATGCTTAAAGTCTTCGCTAATGTTACTGATTCCCAATTTTTGCACCATAAAATCTTAGGTTAAAGATGCCGTTTTGTAGTTTTTGAAGAGTGTAAGATGTTCTTCAGAATCACTTTGAGTTATAATTATGCATTTTCCAGACGGAAGTTTTCATTATCGCATCAATCGGGTAATTTGAGAATAGTCGACAAATGTGTTAAGAGTGAAATTAAACTATTTTGGACTTTTTTTGCGTGGGATTCTACTCAAAACACCCTCACTGTAACCTGAGCCTCTTAGCCAAATGCTCCAAACTAGAGCAATTTTAAAGGCCGTTGATCAAAATCCCCAGTCAAAATCATACTTTCTTAGTTCTGGAAAGTTAGTGCAAACAGTCCTTCATATCTTGAACATTACAAAACTCAATACAATGCTAGATATCAGCTACTTTATCAGCAAAACTACACAGGAACTAGTTATAAATAGGAATAAAATGGTGTGCAGAATAAATTTGATGAAGGAATGACATTAATAATAAATGATGCGGAACGTAACTAGTTTCCTTCTTTGGCTACTTAATTATGCGTGAAATGAGGACATGCCTGTGAAAATCCTATTTAAGGGGACAACAGACGGGCAGCAAATAGGGTGCACTAGCTAGTTGTGAGCGCTTTTAAAAGTCTGGTAAAAACACAAGCTCAAAAGAAATAAGTCATGGAGATTGTTAAGGTAACGCTGTTTTTTGGCTGTTGATGACAAACTGAATGACGATAAATGTACCAACTGTTTTAGCTTTAACAAATATCTTTTTAACTTTTCCAAGCAATAAGGAGGTTATGTATTAAGTAATTGATTCAGATCAATTGCGTTGGAAAACATTTTACAACTAAATTTACACTAAATGTCTCCGGTTTAGTGAGTAGGTCCAAAAAAATCATTAAAGTCTGAAATATAAGATTTTTTCCTAATTTACAAGTAACTGTTTGGTTCCAGGTCCAAGAATACCAAATCTCCTTGCAGGGCGTCATAGATTTCCTCCAATGAGAGTTCTGAGAATTTGGTTTTAGATCAACACGATTTCATTTACTTGATGATTTTCTCAATTCTCATCTCCTGTTTACTTGAAAATATATTGAGCTTGTAAAGAGAAGTTACGAATCGATCTTGGTAATTAAGAGACAGTTAATCTCACGGTGTTGTTTTTTTATTTTCAACACTTGACTACTTAACAGTGTATTGATCTTGTAAAGAGAGGTTAGGTGTTGATCATCAACACCTAATGATGATCTTTCTTGTTGATTAATTAACAGTTAATCTAACAGTGTTGTTTTTTCGGCTCGCAGGTTATTGCAGTTATTCTTGCTGTTTTTCTTCACCACGGAAATGGCCGAGCTATCACATCAACCAGCAACGACAACATTGAAAGAATGCTTGATTTAGCTGAGGAAGAATTAAACACAGTCTTGAATGAGACAAACGAGAATCTAACTGGACGAGAAGAGAATTCAGCTGATGTCCTTAGATTATCAAAAACAGATTCATCAGGCCATAAAGCTATACAGTTTCAGTTCAGTGACGATGTCAGCGGTAAATCTATCATCAAAGGCTCTGATAAAGTGATCCTAGCGATGGAAGCCAGTCATGTTTGGCCACATAAGAGACAGCCTCTTGATGACGAACCTGAATGTTACACTGGCGTCTACAAGACGATAACCCTGAAGCATGCTGGACTCATAACATACCCTGAGTGTAGGGAGGTTGCACGATTTACTGCTTGTTCTAGTTCGATGGCAAACTCCGGTAACAAGAGGAAATGTGCGCCGTCAAATTATGTAGCTTATGACAATAAGCCAATTCCGACAAAATGCTCATGTGCTTCGTGAACTGATGAACCACGATTTAAATTTAACACTGCCTCAGAGCACGCGGATATTTATATTATTTACCGCCTAATATTTATTTATTTATTTATAATTGTAACACTTTAAGAGTATTTAAGGATATTTATTAGAAAATTAAATGCTGTTAGCGGTGAATCCGCTAACAAAGGTTCTGATCAGTTATCTTCTCCCGCATAACGTCTTGACCAAGGCAAACCGTCACACTGGTAAAACTAACCCAATGGTTATCTCGCAACATACCCCGAATGTAGAAAATTTGCCTAGTTGCGTTCGACAGAATCGAACGCAGTTGTAATTGGGTAATGGAGGAAAATCGAGTTTTCCTGTATGTATCTTTCTGTGGACACCAATTTGACCCCTCCACTGAAAATTCTTCAGGGGCGAATGTCGTCATCTCCATTTTTGTCCATGAGCTTTCTTTCGAGTGCTGTGCAATATTGCGGACTTGCGAGTGTTGCCGGAGAAAGCTCAGACTGTGGACTGTAGCGGATAAGTTGTTTATTTAAAGTTTAAAGTCAGTGTTAATGGCATTGAAAAACCTTGCAGACGTACATGTCTTCACGAAATGTGTACCCTCTTCTCTTTGACCAAAACCAGCGCTGCTTTTGAAATGTGTACTTTTTACTTCGCTGGCCTAGATTTCTGTGCGCAAAATACGTAGCTTAAACCCAACGAAAGTGTTTACATGGGAAGAGAGTTCAACTCGCACAGGAATACTTTGATACACCGACATGTCCTCCGCTTCATTGTTTCGGAAGTGAAAATGCTCCGATAGCTGTTTCCCCAAAGACAAAGTGATTGAAGTCGTGTTCGTAAACAGAATAATTGTCTTAGTTTTGGTAATAAAAGCCCGCATACCGACGGAACAGGCATCGTTTGTGTCAATTTACACAGTTCAGAATGGTAGGTTTCCAGTCGGTATAAAACATGGACTGCGGAATGCGGCCTACCGATGCTTTACCTACCAATCCAAAATGGCTGGTGATAGTTCTGTGATGAGTAGTGTGGACGGAAAACATTTGATGCATTTGCAGACATTTTCAGAGTGAAAACTCCGTTTTCAAATTTCTCCGGCGAAGTGTGGACGGAGCCTAAATCAATAAGCCGTTGCTTCTGAATTCATCTTTGTTTGCGTGTAATTACCGTATATCCTCGAATTAGCGCCTCCCCTCGATAAGCACCCCTCCCCTCCCCCTGTTACTGAGACAACAAAGGATGTATAGTTTTGGCGTGCTCAATCACAAGTGACAAGAGATTATGATTATAGATTCATTCAAGTACTGCACATTGACCATCGCAACGGATGGAAGTGAAGATCTGCTGATTCATTGGCTAAAGCCTAACCAACCTTGTGCAGCATGCCTAGACCGGCTAAATGGGTTATTTCTCGTAGTTCTTTAAGAGAGACAGGATCCTTCTGAGACTTCTGAGAGACTGACTCATGATACATATATTACAAAAAACCGATCATATATGACCACGATTTAGGAAAAATTAGAAAAGCGCTCCTCCGCCTCCCCCCCCCCCCCCCCCCCCCTCGATTAAGTGCCTCCCTCGAATAAGTGCCACGCATTTTCTTCTTAATTTGACATAAGCCCCACGGGCGCTAATTCGAGGATTTACGGTACTTGAAAACAAACAAAACCGAGCCTTCTCACAGCGTATCAAGGCCTTTAACAGAAGCGTGGGGGAGGGGGACTGGAGGAGTTTTCTCCCCTCCCAGTCTCCCTGGACGGGGTAAAAGTCGGGCCCTGGGGCGAGATGAAAACAGCAATGGCGAAAAGATCAACATCAGCTGAGTGTTCGGAATATTCTAAGGTAAGTATAAGTAACTAGCCTCTTTCTCGAATTCCACAGCTTGGAAGGTAAATTTTCGCAGACGCCAGTTAAGGTTACATTCGAGAAATTGAAATCATCCGTTTTAGCATGTTTCATGCTTTTTATTTCGTGACGGTAGGGTTTGCTTGTCCTCAGCTGGAAGGCATAATAGTTTGAACGTAGCATCACAGATCTTCTTTTAAATGTCTCATCCTGGGTTATCTGTGTATAGCTAAAAAGTCGTTCGTAATGGTGAAAAGTCTCAATTGTGGGGAGATACCCTTCCTTAGGCCTCCGTGTTGGTTTTAATGTTTTAACTCAATTGAACTATTCGATTGGGTTAGAAAATCTGGC
Source organism: Orbicella faveolata (assembly GCF_042242905.1). Classification (NCBI taxonomy): domain Eukaryota; kingdom Metazoa; phylum Cnidaria; class Anthozoa; order Scleractinia; family Merulinidae; genus Orbicella; species Orbicella faveolata. The sequence continues at coordinate 2,423,522 of NW_028301547.1, forward strand.
AATTGAACATAATACAATCTTTGTATGAATATTGAGCGCATTCATTTTTTCTGTTCCTAATCAAACCCAGTCACACAATCTTAGATCACTTTTGCTACGATTTCAAAACATTAGAGGTTTTATGTTACCAAAAGTGCATAAACTATAATGATTCATTTTTCTTTTGTTCATGTGCAGAGGATGATGAATGAGGGTGGCAAAGGGTTTAAGGGTGACACACAACAAGGGCAAAAATTAGTGTGTGACGTGTGAAAAACAACTAAAAGAGACATGATTTGTGAATTCATGAAAAAATCCATTGTTACGAGTAGCTAAAAGTATATGTGATGTATGAATGTTATTAAAAATCGTACGTGAAACAGGATCACCACCCCCTCCTGCCCCTTACTACCGTCATGAGTGATAAGCCAGAAATTCAATGGCACCAGCCCATTATTTCAATCTTGTTAGTTTATCCCAGACTCCACAGCTTTTAAGATAACTAGAGAGTGATACATATCAGGTATTCATTTGAACTCCTGGGCATGTACAGTTGTGCGAGCTGGAGATTTTGTACTGAAAAGTTTATGTAAGTAAATCTTTTATTGTTTTGTTCCAGGATCCAGAGCATCCACGAAATCTTATTCCTGAGCTGTTGCAACAGTTTTATCACCTGGATTGGGTCACAGGTACTGGAGGAGGAATAAGCATCAAACATGGGTCAGTATGATATCATATATGTTAAATTACCATCACTGTATATTAAATGTAATGTATGTTGCTCATTAGCACATAGGATAGATGGTCTCTTGGGTTGCTCAGGTGTGTGAGGTTGCTGCCGTTGTTAAGGGTTAAATGTCCTTTTTTTTTCTCAAAACAGTTTTTTGACTCGGTTTAAATTTAATAACTCTTGTGAATGGAGCATTTTGACTGACAGTGGAAATTACTAATAATGAATGTGAAAGGTTCTTTCTCTTCCTCCTTCCAATTTTCATCTTAATGATAATGAACATTTCTAGGGTGCCCTAAAAATGTTTGGATAAGCACTGATCCATGTCATAAATGTGTGAGTTGTTAATTGCATCAAACTGTCTCTGACATGCAACATTTTCACTTTGCACTGAACTCAGTCAGCGAATAATTCTTTATCATATCTTTTTTTTTTCCTCTCTCACTGTAGAGATGAGATCTTCATTGCTCCCTCTGGTGTCCAGAAGGAAAGAGTAAAGGTCAGTTGTAGCCTTCCTAGTATTATAGTTAAATGTTAAGTCCCATAGCCATACAGGCACCTTCAGACTTGGCAGGGGGGGGGGGGTGACCTTCTTGCCCAAAAAAGTTATGCAAAGACCAAATGTGGGAGTGTTGAAATTGGGATGCAAACACACTCAAATTGCATGAAAAACAAAATTAAAATGTTCACAATTCTCACATCTAATGAAACTGCTATAACTCAAAAAATAGTTATATTGAAAGCTTGCATACTCAAAGACTTCTGTCAACAGCCTCAATCTAGTAAATCTAAAACTTGTTAAAAGAAAAAGTTCTTCCTCTCAAGTGTCATTGCCCGAATCATGATTGTTTTACCTGAAAAATTACATAATGTCTGTACCTGGGGTGCCTGCAGGACCCCTGCTCCCACAGCTCATACGCTTATGGGTCCTAAGTTCAAAATATCAATTCTCCATACTGATTGCTGCACTTTTGTTTGATGTTAGTGTAAGAATTTGATAATCCATTAACAGGTCTGTCATTATTAAGGACCATAACTTGTAACACCTGTTATGGCTGAGTGTACTTGATTTCCCTTGATGCTACGTGTGAACTGGCCTGTTGTTGATAGAATTCACCCACAAAGTAACAAGTTTGCTATGGGTGTGGAGAACAAGGCTACAGGTGACTCAAAACTTAATGACAGCCCTGATCAAGACTTATCCTCAAACCTGTCTTATCATGGACTGACTTTTCAAAGAGATATGGACCACTCTTGAGTATTGCAGGGGATGTGTAAAACCTATATGTCTCAACATAAGATAACACACCTTCACCTAAGCTGCCTTTTTCCTTATCCAAACTATACCTAGTAAATGTAAAAATTATTTAAAACACAGATGCTGTTAAAAACATACATGTATGTCTGGCTTTGTTTAATTCTCGTAAGTGGTATTAGTTTGCACAGAATCATAGTGTACTAACTTAAACCTCCTAAAAATATGTTTCTTCAACTCATGGCACAGAAAATTCTGGGCAAAGTTTTAAACACAAAAATAAAGATTGTTCACACCTATAACATCACATTGAATCTAAGTGCTCTGCTGGAATCATGTGATTTATGTGCTATCTTTAATAAAATCTTGGCTTTCTGTGTTTGTTTATGCATAGCCTGAAGACATGTTTGTGTGCGATATGGAAGAAAATGACATCTTTTGTCCTCCTCCGGCGTAAGTATTTAAACGACACATCCACACTATATTTCTACTTGACTTGTGTTAGCAAATAAATGAGGGCAATTCCATGTGAGAATGTGAAAAATCCAGATTTTTAAAAAGTGGTTGGACTTAAAATCATACCCTGTACTATGTTGTTGACAAGTTATAGTACATAGAAAAATAAGTTTCAGTTTGCTTGTGATAGCAACACATTCAGGGGGGGGTCTCCAAAGTAAGTGTTTATTTTTTAATAATAAACAATAGGTGAGAGACAAATTTTTAACTTGCTATATAAAACTTGGAAATGATTTGTGTCTACAAACAGTTATATCAGAAGAAATACCTCAAAGGAGTTAATACATAAAAAATATAAATTTCACCCTGAACTTTTTTTAAAAAATAGTTATTAACAAAGTAAATTTTGTTACGGACGTTACGTAACGTCCGTAACGTTTACACAATCTTTTTCCATTCTTAAAATAACTATTTAAAAGATTTCAAAGATATTTCTGCCACAAAGCTAAATATTTTTTAGAAACACTTTGGTAAAAAGCAGTCCCTGAAAAACTGCAACATTTTCCAAATAATGGTAACAAAACTTTGTTACGGACGTTACGTTACGGACGTTACAATTCTTGAAGCTTACATTTGAAAAAGTCTCAAGAACCCAAACATTACACTCAAAGACAATTTGTCTTTTGAAACATTAACTTGTTGCACCTAACATCAATGGAATTAGTATTCTGGTTAAACAGTTATTTCTCTTGAAAGTTTTTCAAACTTTCTTGTGTTTCCTTATAACTTTGAAAAGTTTTTCCACGGCAGGCAGCTCCAGAATTTCAAAAGGCCCACTGATAAATTGGGGAACAGTTACTGGATCAGAAAAAATGTTTGAAAAGTGGACTGTGTCCACGTCATCTCGTCTAGGCCAACGGAAAGTACTGGCACTATTTCTGTGCAGGAACTTGAATTCTACAAAACTGCCACTTTTCTTCATTACTCTCCCAAAATAATAGGTTTTGACGTAATCAACTGCATAGTATTCCCCTGGTTGAATAGTTGGTGGTGGAATTGGGCAAAGGCTTTTCTGGTGCAACTCTTGGATCATCAGTTGCCTGTATGCCAGAACCTCAGTTTTAGGGATCATCACAGATCTTGTAGCCACACATCTTGCATATAGGCAACTGAAAATTCCACAGTCATAGGTATTATTCTGTTCTGGAATCTCACCAGGCTTGTTTGAATAGAAAGACCACTGGCTGACATCAGTCGACCGGTCAGCTTTCAAAAGAAGTGACACCATCATTTCCACTCGCTTTAAGACAGTTGGCTTAACAAACTGACCTGGCAAGCTGTCGAGCACTATGATACACATTTCCTGAGGAAACATCACTCCAAGGAACCAATGTTCACCCTCAGTATCATTGCAGGGAAAGAAAACTGCATCTTGTTTGAAAAGGTCATCTTTGTCTGTCAGAGGATCTTTCAGGGTCTGCCTTTGCACCAGCTTTTCAAATTCTTCCCATCGAAAAATTTCCACTTTAACACCCTTTTGAGCACTTTCAGCCTTGACTAGCTGTAGATATGCATCAACAATAAAATTTGTAACCCACTTTGATTCATCTTCTACAGCTTTTCCTTCGAGCTCTTTCAAGTCACTTATGTCAATTAAGGGATCACCCTTAAAGTCAATGGCTTCACTAATAATTAGCCCTGCCATTAGACTGCTGAATGGAGGAATTTGGAATTCAGTGCAGTGGTCATTAAGAATTGCCCTGATGTGGTCAGGCAAGCCTTGCTGTATCTGAATAATAATTTCCTCTTCATCAGTCATAGGTGTGTCAGCTGGTAATGTAGCATATGTGCACAATGGCGTGTCATCTTCATCATCAGCAACATCACCATCACTACCTCCATCGCCACTACTCTCTTCATCCTCACTGTCCCCACTGTTGTTACAGGAACCGTCACTGACTTCAGATCTGGTTATTTCATTGACTGAGTCACTACAGGTTTCTTCAGCATCATTTGATCGTTCAATCTCATGAAGAACAGATAGCTGACTTGAATAAAGGAGACAATGTACTTGACCATTCTCTGCTGGTGCTATGCAGTGGACCTTGCTAATTCCTGGGATAGCTGTGGCTTTTTGAAAGCATTTGTCCAGTACAAGACCACTGCCTAATTCATCAATATCCTTCTTAAGACATAGTTGAATGTTGATTGATTTGCAGAATTGTGCTGCAACGTTTGCAAAGGATTTTGCGTCCTGCACATTTGCCACTTTCCTCGTGGACACTGCAGTCCACACCATCCTTTTTACTGTTCCTCCCAAGCCATCAACCACTCCTTTGCCATGGGAAGTGGCAAAAAAGTGCCACTTTATTTTTAGTCCCTTTCTCTGAAGAGTATGGTAGAAGCCAGCCGTGTACCTGTTTTTAAATTGGGAGGTGGGCCCATCAGAAAAGATGTCGACAACTTTAACCTGTGGAAAATTTTTCTTGACAAAATTGTTTACTACAATATCCATAAAAACAGTAACTGATTTCTTGTCATGGTCGAGGTCATCACTGACTATAACATGTGAACTGCACTTTGTGTTGTCATCCGAATCTTTAGTCCAAATTGCAACAGTAAAGAGTGTAACCCGTTGCTGACTCCAATGCGCTGCTTGAACTTCGTCTTGATGCTGACAGGTATAATTTTCAGCAAAATCAACTTGGACAACAGCTTCATCTGGTTGCATTTGAGCTGTGCGTTTTTCAAAAAATTCTGCTTGTTTCCTCTTTACAAAAACATGCTCCAAGAATGAAGGCATTTTACTTTGAAGAGAATGCAAGGCTTCTTCAACAGTTCCCTCTTTGGTGACTTTCTCCATCTTCTTCACCAGTTTGGGTTTGCCTTGTTTGGACTGAACTTGATGAGAAACTCTCTCCCATCGTTGCCACTGAACAATTTCATCCAGAGCAGCATCTTCCTTGACTACATCAAGCCAGGCTGGACATGAACCACATTTGCTCATCATGCATTCTTCTTTATTGCTATCGCAGACAAAGTTATCAACAAATGCTGCAGAGTAGGAAGGAAAACTTTGGATTTCTTTTGTGAGGCATTCGCAGAGCAACTTCACGTTGTCATGATACTGGCAGAGACAAACCTGCCGTGGCATGAATGCTTGCAGCAGAACATTCTTTGGTCTAAGAGAGCAGAATTTGCTGAAGCCAATCTTTACCTGAGGGTTCTCTTTCTGAAACAGTCCAAAAGTCTCTTTCAGTGACCACATCAAGTGCCTCTTTTGTAGTTTCAACTTCTTCCCATTCTCTTTCATGATAACATAGTCTTTACGCGCTGGTGCTTGTCGAGAAATGGAATCTCGGTAGTAAAATTCTTGAACACAGTCTACTGTGGACTTGGCAATGCACTTGTTGCCAGTGGATTTCTGGTGTTCACTTGAAAGTGGAAGTCCATGTGACTTTGCAATCTTTTCGATTACAGCTTTTCGTTTCCTTGGGCTATTTGGTAGTAATGGTGAAACTTTGTGTACTGCTTTACCCAGTGCTTGTGGAGTTTTGTAAGCATAGCTTACAGGAGTGTCACCAGGATCTTGTACATGTGAGGCAGACAACTTTTTCTTAAGCCTGTGCAATCGCACTCTTTCCCTACACTTCTTTCTTTCAAGTTCAGCTTTTCTTGGATCAACAGCTTTCTTTCTACTTTCCCTTTTCCTAAGTTTGTCTTTCTCTTTATGTGCTGCATGCTTTTCTGCATTTTCTTTGATTTTTTTTCTGTGATTTCGGACTCTTTCTGCCACAGTTAAACGCATTTTTGGATATGTGAATTCTCAAAGAAAGCAGTGTTTTAGAGAAGGAATTAATTATATTCACTGGAGTCCAGTATATGTCTGTGGGCTCAGATAGTTTGCAAAGAGCATGCTCAAAGCTGAGTACATTATGTAAAATGAATGTAGTGTCCTTCATACTGTGTTGGGACATTTCACGCCTTTAACATAAAGTACCAACCAGTTTGATTTATAAAATGTTAAATACAAGCCTTTTAAACTTATATGTCCAAAAAACTGTGGCCAACAATACAAAAAAGCTGATTTATTGTGTGCATTTTATAATAATTCACACAGTGTAACGTCCGTAACATTGGCTGTAACATCCGTAACGTTAAAGTTCACATAGCATTATATAATTGCGAAAGCCAGTTTAAATTAAATTAAGCTTTTTGGTTCACACAACTACTATACTTCAAATATTTGGAGCAGTTCATGCAATAAGCCCTGACACTTCACAGGAATTTTCCATTAATACCAGTGCTCTGGCTCATGTGGTTGTTTTTTATGTAACGTCCGTAACGGTGTGTTTTTTGCTCTATTTTAAAATAATTATAGGCCAGTCAAGTGGAAAACTTTTATAACTCAATTAATGCGTCAGCAGGCACAAACATGATCAGCAATGTAACATTGGACAATCTCTTCCTATCCTTTGCCTGTGCTAGATTAAAGTTTCAAAAATGACTCTGAATGTAACGTCCGTAGCTGTGGAAATGCCCACGACCAATGGACAGAATGAGTGTTGATGAAAGACAGATATTTGCATAGTCAGTCAGTGAGTCCGTGAGTCAGTGAATCAGTCAGCAGTCAGTCAGTCGGTCAGTCAGTCTGTCAGTCCGTCAGTCCGTCAGTCCGTCAGTCCGTCAGTCCGTCAGTCCGTCAGTCCGTCAGTCCGTCAGTCCGTCAGTCCGTCAGTCCGTCAGTCCGTCAGTCAGTCAATCAGTCAGTCAGTCAGTCGGGCAGGCAGGTAGGCAGGCAGGCAGGCAGTCAGTCCATCAGGAAGCGAGTCAGTCAGTCTTTCCGTCAGTCCATCAGTCAGTCAGGAAGTCAGGAGGTCAGGAAGACAGTTAGTCAGGAAGACAGTCAGTCAGTCAGTCAGTCAGTCAATCAATCAATCAATCTACAGTCTATCTATCTATCTACATATCTGTCAATAAATCAATCAATCAATCAATCAATCACTGCATCTGTCTACCAGGATACACTCCTTTCTGTACCATCTCTGCTCTTTGCAGTCGCTTGTGCAGTCACAAATTTAAGTCAACATTTTTCTCTCCTTGTTTCATAACAGGAAGAAGCTGAAAAAAAGTCAGTGTACTCCACTGTTTATGAATGCTTACACCATGAGAGGTAATCATAAATGCACAACTATGTATGCACTTATTATTATCTCCATCTTTCCATTCAGAAGTGTCTTTTATAAATACAGTCGAACCTCCACTAACGGCCACCCCCCTACAACGGCCACCTCTCTACGGCGGCCACTTTTTTTCATCCCAGCAGATGGTCCACACATTCCCTCTTTTCTTTACCTCTCTACCATGGCCACCTCTCCACAACGGGCTTAAGTGCATCCAAACTTAAAATAACCTCTCCACAATGGCTAGTTAATCAACGACTGGTGAATGAAGTATACAAAACCCCATTTTATGTTGTAAACCGTCACGAAACTTGATCTGTACCGTACATCGTTGGTCTCTGTTTCTGTTTGGTTTCTGTTTTATTGATATATTTTGATTGTGTTAGGTATTTCAATGCTACAATGAGCATTTTTTAAATAAACAAATGTGGTGCCCTCCGAAAAAACAGGTGTCATATTACACCCCTACCTACCCATAACCGCCAGCTCTCTACAACGGCCACTTTCATCTGTCCCCAAGGGACCATTGTAGAGAGGTCTGACTGTATTTCAATTATATGCCTTATAATGGGTGCTTAACAGAATAAGTTCTTTCTCCTTTCCATCAGCATCTGCTCTTACTTCGTAATTAGTTCGTTTCGATTTCTTTTTCTTTTTCTTTCAGGGGCTGGAGCTGTGATTCACACTCACTCCAAGCACTGTGTTATGGTCACCCTGTTGTATCCTGGGAAGGAATTCCGCATCACTCACCAAGAGATGATCAAGGGCATGAAGAAAGGAACAACAGGCGTCAATTACCGGTGGGTTGAAGAAAATGAGCCCCCCCGCCCCCTTCCCTCCCTCCCTGCCTCCCATTTCTTAAGGGTGGGTGCAAAAGGCAGTAGTTTGAAAGGCAGCACAACATGGCCACTTTGACATGATTTTGTTTAGAAATACATAAAGGAAGTAATGGAGGTTTGGCCTGAAGCTTCGTGTCATCAATTGTAAGCTGACATCAATAATCATTTTGTTTTTCCATTAGATATGACGAGGAACTTGTGATTCCCATTATTGAGAACACGCCTGAGGAAAGGGACTTAAAGGTGCACTAAACTCTTTAGATCAAAGGTTGTTTAAAGACAAATACTTTGTAAACAGAACATAAGCAGGGGAGCTGAATGTAGATGATGTGATTACCAGCATAGCAGTTAAAAGCTGGGCCATTTGTTTTCTAGTCATTTTAAACAGTTCGGATCCTCTCGACTTTAAGGGTTCTCTACTGAAGCGATTAGGATTAGTCTTGGTTTTGCGCCTCTTTGGTCGAAAAGAATTGTGACATCTGCTCTGTAATCTTTTAGAGCACATTGCCCAAGTTGTTTGGAACCAGTTACTGTGACGATCAAATTTCATGGTTATGTGTTCAATTTGATCCCTCGTGAACTAAACTGAAAATGAACTTGACTGAGAACACAGATGAATCCGTCCACAAAGTGCTCAGTTCTGTACTCGTACATCAACAGTTTGGTAAGTGGCAAAAATCTTGCCTTTGTTTCTTTCTTTTTCTTATCAAGGAAAGTATGGCTTTAGCCATGGAACAGTATCCAGACTCCTGTGCAGTCCTTGTTCGTAGGCACGGCGTGTATGTCTGGGGACAAACATGGCAGAAAGCTAAAGCTATGTGAGTACACTACAATAACTACGTTCATTTCCCTTTATTAAGTCAATAAAATTTAAAATGTTTAATCCCCTGCACAACTGTTAGTGATAGGTTGTCACGCAACGCCTCTTCCTACAAATGAAGGGGAGTGTTGTGTTACGTTCCAGGTAACGAATACGGAGAGAAACCGTACGTGTACAAAACGGAGCAGTTGTGCTAATTAATTGTTCTTGCTCGATTCTTTGGCCATTTGAAGCGGTTAGTAAGCGTCAAAAGTCAAACATTTCACAGAGAGAACAACAAGCAAATGTATTATGATATTTTTGCCCTGGAACACATCTGCCTTTGATCACTTCAGGCCGCTTTTGCGTTCCCTGATACAAAAGGAAGACTGTACGCTCAGACTAGCTATTTTAACTATAACAGAATGTGGTGGAAAGCAACGGACACTTTGATAAAGAACTTGAAAAGCCTTTTACACGTTCGCTTTCTAAACTTGAAACATTAACTCTCCCTGTCGATTGCCTTATATTCTTTTGATAATAGTTTTGAGAAACTCAGCTGGAGGTATATCAACAGAATCTTCCCTAATTGTTTTCGTTTTTCATTGCCTGTATTCTTGAATACGTTTACACTGCAACAGGGAGTTAAATGCTGATTACGCGAGGTAATTAAGCTTTTTAATTATTGGCGTTTCCAGGTGCGAGTGTGTAGATTACTTATGTGATATTGCCGTACGAATGAAGCAGCACGGTTTGGATCCGACGGCGAAACCCGACAAAATCGTCGAAAACGGAACCTGACGGGAACACCCGAACATTCTCTAGCCGCTCCTTTGGAACTATGGGTAACAAGAGAGAGAGGTGCAAACGCTTGGGGGAAACCTGCGGTCATGAGAGACAAGGGCTTGTGGGAAACATTCTGTAGCGGAGGGAAGGTTGCTGGGAAAGATTCAAGAAAAATAGCAAGGACTTTATTCTGGGTCAATAAAAAGCGAACGGACAAACTTCGGTAGCGAGGCAATTTGTGACTAACTATTTATACGTAATCGTATCTTTTTGGTAGGCTTCGGTAGCATATCAGGCGAGTAGGTCGAGCCATGGTTTGTATTGCCGGCGGGGTGTATTCGTGCTACAATAGACAAAAAAAGGGAAGACCAACGAACTTGATATGTCGCCTATGTGAACCAGAGAATTATTTTTTGGAAAAGAAAAGTGTAAAGATTGTGGTATAAAATTTGTCTTGTTTACCCTTTCTATTTTCCTATTGCTTTTGTTAAAATTGAAATTTTAAAAATATGATTGAAATGAAACAGTGGATTCATTCAGCGGTTATTCTAATTAAATATGACTTATAGTAAAAGCGAGAGGAAAAGTGTCGAGGAAACAAAACGAGGGTTAACCATTGTGATCAATTTGAAAACTTTCCTAGGCTGATAACGGACATCAACGTGCCAGTGCTAGTTGATATTTGCACAAAATCTCCCAACTAGCCCTAAGACATGTATGGAATATCAGTGTTGAGAGTTTGCATCTTCAAATGCAACAATGCACGTCAGTTTCTCATTTATCAGAATATCCCTGGTACTACTGAGAACTAGCGTCCTCTATTTTTTCTGTCCTTATTGATGGTTTTATGTTTTCTTATCACCTGCCTTCGTAACAGTTTCTGTTTTTGTAAGGAGAAGTAAGAAGCTGATCAAAAAAGTCAATGTCTTTAAAACCTGCATTGAGAAATATTAATGGCAGCTGGAAATTTTAAATTGAGGACACAATACGCCTGCTTGACTTCAGTTTTAAATTGAATTTTGTAGCAAAAAACTCATTTCGTTTCTCATCTTTCCTTTGTTTAACATTAGTCTATTATTTCAAGAGCTTAACCCTTGTTTCCTTTAGTCGAACACTTTCACTAAAACGTGCGTGGCATTATTTCGTTTCTGTATTTATATTTCTCGATAACGCGAAGTTGACATTTAAGGTTTTAATTCCTTCCTTCTTTGCTCTTTTCCTTTCAGTTTCTTCATTATTACACCCTCGTTAGATCAACACTGAAAGTTAATTACAATCTTAGTCGTTATGGGATTTCCAAGGAAATTATCGAATCGGGAAAATTTCAGTTTCAAAGAACAGATATGGATCTGTTTCAAAAGTGACAGACGCTTTGTTGTGGCGAAGTTATTAACGCATTGAGAGCGAAATTAGGATATTCGGTTAAGTGTCTTTGCTAGAAGAGAAAATAATTACATTTTCTGTTGAATGCGTTGAGCCGCCACATCGTTTTATAGCGAACGTGAAGGTTTGTGACAATTTGTGGAAGTTTTCAATTGAACACTTTGTGTTTTATGCAAATGTTCGTCAGAAAGTCGTAATTGAAAGTAAAATTGCCGTGGGCGATAAAAGGAAACTTCAGAAACTTAGACGTTATCAAATTTTGCTCAGTCTAAGAAGAGCAGCTGGACATGGTAATTACTCCCTTGAATTGTATTGAAAGTGGAAAGTGTTTGAAGTCGCGAGAGCAGAGCCCATGAAGCGAAAAAACTGAGGTGATGAAAAATGCGCCGCGTGCTGTAACATGCTACATTTTAAAGCTTACTTCCGATGAAGAGTGTTAAAAATCTTCAGTTTGCTCCAGAACTTCTGAAAGACAAAAACGATACATCATGGGAATACTCAACAATGGAATCAAGTCCCTTCTCGAGTTCGAATCAGAATCAAGATGCTGAAGTGAAATACCATTCTTTTTTAACAGTATTGGAAGAACGAATGAAACGGGAAGAATCGATTCTGTCAACGAGCCCCCATAAACAAGTAGTTAATGCCATTCGTTATGCCAAAGCAGTTAACTCTTCACTAGACTCGAATCTGGAAAAAACCAAAGATCTGCTTTATCGAGAATTTGAGCAGGAAATTCGCCGCATCCTCGATGTTCAGCAAGCGGCTTGCAGAGAATTCCCCGCGCTTCAGAAAGATGCCCGCTCTTTGCTTACAGGCGTTACAAACAGACAGTTTCGCCGACGGCTGAGTGAAGCTTTGGCAAGTCGACGGAGAACTGAAGAGTTTCGAAGAACTCGTACCCGTCTTTCGTTACCAACTTTATCACCAGTTGAACCTTCCAGTCGCCTAGACAACGTGTATGTGCCGTTATCTCGCTCGAAAAAGGACAGTGAGATTATTTATCTGCCTCCGATATGAAGAAAGGAAAAACGATGTTTTATTAAAGACACCTATTTCGATGTAAGAAGGCAATGTGAAGATTGTTCTCGCCGCCAGCAGGTAGACCAATTATGTCGGTATATTTTCAGGTTATTAAATAAAAACAAACACTTTCCCATTTGCATCAGTTTATTACCGCATCTGCTTCAATTCTAGAACAGAAATATTCGTTTTGCAAGTGGGTTTTGTTTGCGAGGATCGATCTAAATCGTTTTATTTTTGACTACTGTCTGGATCTGAAAATCTACGTGAAGTTAAATTCATTCCAATTTGGAATTAACTTCACTTCATTCAAATAGACCACTTAAATTCGATTTGTTGTAATCAAGCTTTATCACTTTCATTTTAAGATTCTCAATAAAAGGGGGATATGATCCCTTTCTTTTATCCTAAGCAGTTATAGAGGATTACCTCTTTGTCAACTACCGAAATCGCATACAAGCGCTTTTAGATTTGTCGAGGTCCCGACAGTGAACAAACATGATCTTAAACGTCATCGTGAAAATAAAATGCAGAATTTTATCTAATGTCAACATGTCAATGGAGTTTACGGAAGAAAGTCACGTTTTAGCCAAAATCAAAGATGTGAAGCTTTTTACGGGGTGAAACTATCGATTTTATCCTCTGAAAAGCTTGACACCTTTGATTTTGGCAAAAAGTCATTTTCGGCGGAAAATGCAGATTACATAGAAACGTTCAAAATGCCGCTGTTGATCCTGATTGGATAATAACGACGAAACTATCGGTCTCATTCTTGTTATCCAATCAATCAACGTTTCTATGGACTGAGCGTTTTCCGCCATTTTCGAAGCTGTGTAAACTTGGCGCAAGACACCGCATGTATAGGAAAAGTCCAGTGCGAAAAGGTTTAAAATTCTGACTCGCGTAGTAATCTTACTCTGTTTATTTTTTTATACCGGCTGAGAAAAAGACTAAGGAATCAAATGTGAGGGATATGCATTGATTCCTGGCATTCAAGTGCCTCAGTTCACCTGAAGATCTTAAATTTGATCAGGAACATCTTTGAAGTATTTTAATATTTCAGAGCTCAAAATTTATCAGGTCTCGTGCTTACAGTACAGTGTATTTCGCGCTGTATTTCGAACTCCTGAAAAATGGTGGAAACAGTGGTAATTGGGCAATAGGCCAGTTTGCTGATGCAAATATTTCCTAGTTCCATTCCCTTGTGGGGACAAGAAGTGATCACTCGGCCAAAAATGGCCTCATTAATTCATTAAATAGATCAAATTTTGCCTCTACAGGGGACTGGAAAATCAGCAAAATGGTGTATTAAGATATGTACTTTAAAAATAAACATAAGTGAAATTGTCTTTGCCAGTTGCAATCAGAAGTATCTCCGCGCAAACTGTCACAAGAAAAATTTTTTAAGCTTTGTTAATAGCGGTCTTAGCTTCTTGGTGTGATTTCAGTCCGTTCTCGCAATATACCATACAACACTAACGACAATGTGAAGCTTTTCTGAAATAAATAGCTGATTAAATAACGGACTAAAGCAAACTGCATTAGCTTCTTAAGACTGCCGGCTGTAAGTCAGGTTAAGTAATGTTTCGTTTTCCATCAGTCTACTTCACTTACAGCTTTGCTTGAAGCGAAAATCGTTAGTTCGACCTCGCCTCGTCACCAAGTGGAGGCTTTTCCTTTTGCCTGTTGTCTCCACGCTTGAGTGGTAAATTCAAATGGCTTGCTCGGACTTTTCGCGCCTGTCAATAATTTAGCGGCTTTTCTCGTAGCGGGTGCGACCTGTTGATCACAAGCCAAATTAGGAAAACCAGCTCGTTGGCATTTGTAAACGAACGAAGTCACCAAGTTCTTCACCGACCGCTTAGATTTGAACGCAGCTTTATTTAGGAGATTTTTTTTGTATTGCAAGATGTTGCGTTAACCCCCATCTCTCGAACATTATCTATTGGTGTCAACTTCACAAGGAATGGACGTTTTAATGGATGTTTTAGGCTAATCAGTGTTGCGAGGATCAAGGGATAAAGAAATATGGGAGTTACTTCACAAGGTAAGATATTCTAGTCTGTGGTCTATTATGATTCGAAGTGCTTTACTACGGCAGTAGATAAGTTGATTGTCAACCATTGTATGGTGGGTTTAAGACAAGAAAACCTTTCTTCAGTAGAAAACTTAGTAGAATCTGTGGTTTGACATGGATTAAAACCATAGATCAAATACATGCTTGGCTCTACCAATAGTTTAATATTTGTTTGATCATTTTTCTCTGAAATTAGCCGGGCTGACCTTCTTAAAAAAATTATGTAGGATATTTCAAGCCGTTATTTTCAGAGAAGAAACTCGATGGACTGTCGCATTTAATATCGAGTTTTCACAATCGTAATCGATGGTGAAGACCATCTGAAAACCGAAACAAAGAGGCCTCATTAATTTGTAATAAACGCCTTCCATCGAAAATCACAAAAGACCTGAACAAAAACCAACTGGTATGATCTTCTCCAAGTTAAAACCGTTTGTTAGTTATACCATGCGAATTTCAACACTGAATTGAAATGATTCATCAGTGGATTGACCGATACTTCAAGTTACTAATAATTTTTCCATTAGGAAAATGGCCCTATTACCAAAACAGTTATTTCTAGTAGAAAGCAGAGAGATAATTAAGATAATTGATCATTTTAATCAAGTTAAGCTTCAGAGAAAGCGTATCGAGCAGAAATTTCTCCGTCCCTTACCAATACAAGGAAAATCAGCAGCTTTTTTAAACTAAAGTAATATGGGCACGAATTTGCACCCCTAATGGTACATGAACAGAGCGTTTTTCTTTCTTCAAGGATCCAACTGTTTAGTTTGACAGTTTTTCTTTCTTGAATTTGAGCCGGTTTGTCAATTTGAACAGCCTTTTAGTTTCTCAATTTAAAATGCACGTGTTGAGTCCATTAAGTTCTTTCTTGTAGTCAAATACTGTTTAACAGACTGAGCTGCGAATAATAATGGTTACAAACGGGTCCTTAATTGATAAATCTGATAAATCAAATTATAAACTGTGTTTTTTACTCGCTCGTTTAAGACTCGCAGACTCTAATGTCTTTCTAGTTACTAGTGGACAGTGCTGACTTCTTTATCTGTTTACTAGTTCTAAACTGAAAGTGCCGTCTTCACACGACTGATTTTGTCAGCCAGAAGTTTGCTCAGTGTTTGCTCAGTGGTTGTTCAGCAACATAGCGGCATAAAAAGTTAGTTAAACAGAGAAAGGATTTGAAAAGAAACATGTTTTATATTATCATGTGCGAGGCGATTTAAACGTTCAGGCAAGTTTTTTGTCAGAGTCAATCAGAAAAGAAGAAAAGTTTTATTGCCATCAACTTTTTTTTTGGAAGTATTGAACCCTATTTAAAAATCGACGGGCGGCCATAACTAAATCATAAAAAGTAAATTGAAAAATAATTTAAAAGAGATTTCGTTGTTATGGAGTTAAACTTAGTATTTGTGAAATTGACTTCAGACATTTTTATTTTTGACAAGAGCGAAGAAAAACAAGACATTCTAAATTTTCCCATCTATCTTTGTCAAGTGTTTGACGCCAATTTCACAATCAAAAGGCTGTTGATCGTAATTCACATATTTTCATCATGGTACCCGTTACAAATGACCTCTAGATGTAGAGGTAACTATTTTCCTCCGAACACTGCTTTGCTGGTTTTGTTTTCTTAACGTGCTGGTATTCGGTTGGCAAATTCTTCGTTGAACACAGCTTTCTCTAGCGTAAATCTCCGAGCGAAGAGAGCGGAGAAATCTCTTTGCGAACCGTGTATGTTTGTCGCGAGATGAATTGGTGACGGCTTGAGGCTGTAAAGGTAGATTCAGTTCAATAGATGTCGTGATCTTTTAATTCGCTTGGTTACTTTGAAAAACGCGATTAAACATCGACAAAGGGAGGCGTTTTTATGTTTAATTTTACGTTGAATTTGTTTTCTTTTCGTTACGGTGTTGCCCGATGAAAAATCTCCTCCCCGAAGAAACATGAAACATCAAGAAAACATTCGAAATCAAAACACAAGTTGTAAATTTTCAAATTATCAGAACAAAAGCCGAAATCTTTTCTTCAGTTTCTGAGTGCTTTTCAATAAGACTATGACACGTAAAGGGTGGCTGATCAACCGAAATCGTTTTTTAAAAGTTGAATAATTCTTGTTTATGAACCAAATAAATTCGAATCATTAAAATTACTCGCTTTTTGCAACAAACTTTTTTTAAACTACAGGCGTGACTAATTTTGTGTCATTTTCTTCCCTTGTAGATTATATGGCTTCCTCTCCGGGCAGCTGTCGATTATTGGTTCTTAGAATTCTTGTTATATTTTACTCAATTTACTGCCTTGATGCACAACAACCACAAGGGGCTCAAAAGCCACACATTATAATGATAGTTGCTGATGACTTGGTGAGGAAAGTTCTCTTTTAATTCATTTAAAGTTTCAGCTTTAACATTGAAAGGCATGAATGGAACTGCCGTAAAAGAATCTCGTTTTTTCTCTGTAAAAATTAGTTAATTATTTTTCTTTTTACGTTTAAACGACTTCAAACTTTACATTTTCACTTTCTTTTTCTATCTTTAGAAATCTATTCTTTATTCTGTCTCTTCTTCTTTTTTTTTTTTTCATTTTAACTACCCAAGTTAAACTTTTTATTTATTACTCTCTTTTTTATCTTAAGGGTATGAAATGTGTTCAGCTTAACTACAAATCGAAATTTCTTTATTAAAGCATCGTCATATCACCCAAACAAACTTGCATTTTTTATTTCAACAAGCTGATGTGAACATCAGTCAGTAACAGGGATCATTGAGTTTAATACGTCACAATGCTTAAATTCTCCTTGGTTCCTGAAAAAGAGTGCATTAAAATACAAATATCTCATTTTCAACTCGTGATTGCGTTAGCAAGTTACGAGTTAAAGTGGGCTAGGAGATTATTGACGTTTGAGCTCGTTTCCTTTAAACCACTTTATCTGACAAATCTTATCCCATTTAATTTGTGCCTAGTTAGTATTGCGTTCCCTTGGCTAATTTCTAATTAACTGATGTCTTCTCCAGGGTTGGGATGACGTCAGTTTCCACGGTTCGCCCCAGATCCCGACACCCACTCTTGACGGCTTGGCGAACTCGGGGGTAATTCTAAATAATTATTACGTGTCGCCCATGGACTCGCCTTCAAGAGCAGCATTCATGACAGGAAAATACGCCCTGAATTTAGGTAAAAGATTTGTTTTGTTGGGTAACATGACGCACTGTACTAAACGTGTCGCTAGCGGCCTTGATGGTTTGTTTTTAATCACTGTACAGATCCTAACCCCCCTCCCCCCTTCCCCTCAGTATTTTGTCGAGTTGCCCAAACTGCTCGTCACACGGGGATAAAATTTCTTAACAACAACACAACACGACGGCCAAAAACATGGCTACAATTGCAATCAAGATTCCACGCACTAGATGGTAGGAAATACTGACAGGGGCTTACTGCAGAGTGGGTAATAAGTATGATCGATAGTTCTATTCAGTCTCAGGACTCAACTTTGCCCTCAAAGCACGCGCGAGACAAAAACGTGCCAGACACGTGATAGGCGCGTGCAAGCACATTGATATGCTCACCTGGTGCGCGTGCAAGATAGTCAAGGGTTGATTTTTTTTTCGCTACTATTTTTCAGGGCTTCAGCACGACACGATCCACAATAGGCAGCCATTTGGAGTGCCACTTAAAGAAAAGCTTCTGCCGGAACATTTGAGGCAGTTAGGATATTCAACCCATGCTGTAGGAAAGGTGATTTGTTTCAACTGATTCTGATTCTCATTATTATCTTAGTGTGCGATCTTTTCTGTGATTGAAAGTAGAAAAAATAGTTAAAGTAAGAAGGCCTGATTTAAGCCAACGAAACTTTTTAAAACGAACAATACTGCCTTCTATAAAACAAGACATAATTTGTCGTTTCTAGTCTTTCTATCCTATTCCGCAGATTGCTACAAATGCCATAATGACCGAGCAGGCAGCAGTGCTTTTGTAGATTTGCGTCGTATCTTCCTTTGTCTTTTCGTATAGAGTATTTGCGAAGATTTCTGAACAAAGGGTTGATTTTCTCACTCATTAACACATTTTAATGAGTAATTTTGATTCTATTGTCACGATTACTTTCAATAAAATAGTCTAGTTTCTACCAGTGGTTTATTCTAACTAACCTTCTGTATTTTCTGATGTTCTATCCTCGCAGTGGCAGCTGGGTTTCTTCGCTAAAGAGTTTACCCCCACCTACAGGGGATTTGATTCCTTCTACGGCTTCTGGACTTCCGGTCAAGATTACTTCAGTCACGTGACTTATGACGGAAGTTATGGGCTGGATTTGAGAAGAAACTTGGACGTGAGTAGTGAAAATCACTTTTACGTAGTTGGTTACCTAGCTTTTGACATTTAGCGAGAGACAATGTTCACTGTAATATCTGCCAGTTTAGTTATTGTTTTTGACTTTCAAGAAGCCATTCATTCATTGATTAAAATTCGGGCGTCGTGTACATAGTAAACGTTACTAGCCGACGTTCGAAATTTTTGGAATCGAGGGACATTTTTGACCTGGAATTGAAATGTACCAGTATAGCTTTCTAAGTGCGTTTGTTTTTATTCACAGGTCGTGTACAATGAAACAGGTACTTATGGCACAGATTTGTTTACTCGCGAGGCTGACAAAGTTCTGAATGGTCACGATGGTAGCAAGCCGTTGTTTCTTTACTTCGCTCAGCAAGCCGTCCATGTTGGTAATAATAACAATCCACTCCAAGCACCGAAGAAATATCTCGACCGACTCGGCTACATCGGCGACGAGAAAAGAAGAACGTTTGCAGGTATTGAAAAGCACTTAAAGTTCGTCTCTTTTACACGAGCTATACGTGGAAACATTGATGGCACGTTTTCAGATTTTGTCCATGTGTTGACCCATTTTTGTTTCCGCTATGTCCAAGTCATCTTCCATTTCGGTTGGGTTTCTATGATTCTGTCGTTTAAAGAGCGTTGCTCTTGAAAATTTTACTATTCTATAGTCTGGTTACCTTACTGAGTTTCTTAAAATTCAGCAAAAATAAATGACTGAGCCTCTTCTACAAGATTCATTTTTACCTCATGGTATGACGTAAGTCATGCTATGAGGTTTGGGAATGGACCTCAGATTCACTCACTCACTCATTCCATTCTGTTAGATAATTGATTCATGCATCAAACCTGGATTTAATTGAACCAAGGACAAAGGCGCTTACGAAAAGAATTGAAAGAGGCGCTTATTCGAATGACACGCTGCAAGGGGCAACCGAAGGAGGCGAACGAAAGTGCTCTAGTAGTAGCTCTAAGGAGCCTTTGATATGAGCAATGGTTTCCCAGTAGTCTCCCGTGTAATTTCCACTCTATTCTTTGATTGAAGTAATTTTTTGACTTCAGGTATGGTGGCAGCTTTGGACGAGTCAGTGCGTCAGATTGTGACGACATTAAAAAAGAAAGGTCTCTATGATAACTCCATCATCATATTCACCACTGATAACGGAGCAGCCGCTGGTGGATTGGACGCCAGCGCGGGCTCCAACTATCCGCTCCGAGGTTCCAAGAACACTTTGTGGGAGGGTGGAGTGCGTGGGGTTGGATTTGTCCACAGTCCACTTATAAAGAAAAGAGGTAAGTAGGGAATAATACATAGGCGCGCGTAGATATGGAATTTCTCTTCGAGTGTTCAACTCAAGAAATAAAGTTGAAGACGAGAAGAGAAATTCCATATCTACAAGCAACCATGTATGTTTTTTTTATTTTTTAAACATACTAAAAACGTCGTTTTTGACGAATTTCCGAAGATTTCCGACCACCTTCCGAAGATTCTTCAAAGGTTGTCCCAAGGGCACACGAACGTTTCTCAACATTTTCGGAAATTTCCGAAGATTCCCTAAGATAGCCGAAGATTGCTGAAGACGTCGATGAAGATCAGAAGATGTTTCGATCATACAACAACAACTTTAAGTACAGTTAAAGGGTCAAACATGACACCTCGATACATCACAGTGAAAAATTACCGTAATTTTTTCACTTGTAAAATTACGACTTATTTTCTCGGGGCTGGAAATCCTTGTAAAGCACCGCAGTTTATATAATAACAAGATTATTCTTATGTGGACTTCAGATACGAAGCTATTACGTTTTGGGCGTTCACTAAACATTTTTTTTTTGTCGCACATTTTAGGGCGAGTATCAACTGCCTTGCTACATGCTTCAGACTGGTTACCAACCTTCTACGCTCTGGCTGGAGGCGACGTGAAAGGCCTGGGACCAATTGATGGTTTCAATGTATGGGAGACCATTTCCAGTGATGCCCAGTCTCCGCGTTACGAGATCCTACACGGTCTTGATTCGCTGAAAGAGAAGAAGGCGGCTCTGAGGATTGGGGACTACAAAATGATAGTTCACCAAAACCGCAGTTTCTACAGCGACTGGTACCCAAGGCCAGAAAGCTCGCACGAGTTAGATCAAGTTCCTAAGCCAAGTAATCTTAAGGATGCATCCGTCGATTGCACAGTTAAACACCCGCATCCACTTTTGTACACAAAAGCGCCAATTTGCAATCCCGAGAAAAAGCCCTGCTTGTTTAACATCAAGTGGGACCCGTGTGAGTATCATAACCTGGCTGATTTTATGCCCAACACCTTGAAAGTCATGATTGACCGGCTGAAGTTCTACTACCGCAAATCCACGCCCCCTGTCTACCCCCAAGCGGATGATAGTGCAAATCCAGACAAACACGGGGGAGTCTGGTCCCCATGGCGGGACAAACCCTATATCGATCAAACGATGAACGACTATGTTTATCCAAATTCATACTATGACTCGCCAAAATTGTCGCCCAGCAACCCTTCGAAAAACCAGCTTGATCTGTTTATGAGCGATCAGGGCGGTGTGACTGCCCCGAAAGCGGAAGCACCTTCGCAGATCGAAGATATTATCATTAATTTTCGGGATCAAAATCCCGCTGTTCATAAACACAGTGCTGTGTCTCCTACAAAGGCAACTCCAGCAACAACAGCGAGCACGCCTGTTGTACAAACCGTTGCGATGACAACACAGACAACATCGACAACCGCTTCCACTGCCCCGACAGCCGCTCCACAGACTGTGGCACCTCCGACAGTGATTACCATGTCCACGGCCGCTCCACAGACTGCGGCACCGCCGGCAATGACCACTGCAAGCCCTCCCTCATCCATCCCTCCAGCCATTGAGTCCATCGTGTCGAACAAGAAGTTGGATTATTCAGCGCAAAGACCAAAACCTTTCCGACCGACTGGTTTCCTTAAAGGATTCTTTCAGCACCAGATTATGACCAGCCCCCCTCCTCACTATGCAGCGGGCTCACGGCTCATCCCTGACACTGTGAAAGAAGTTGAACATATTGTCCAGGAGCAGCAGAGTCCGCAGCGCGCCAAGCCTGTCAAATACTTCAACCCGCTGACTGTTCGACCAACTACTGAAATGCCCGCAGTACACGTCTGGCCTAATCAGCAATCTTTCGTCCCCGAGGACGTGCAAAACGTCATTCGTCAGCACGGCTTCACGAAGCACCTCGCCTCGAGTCACGTGGAAGAGGTCTCTATGCTTCCTTCAGAAAAACCACCGGTGAAAATGACTCATAAAACAGCCATGTTCGGTGGGCACTCGGACAAGGTTAGCACGCTGCCGGAGATTCTCGATATAATCGATGAGTCGTCGGTGCCGAGCGCGTATGCGGCCGGTGGCAGCGGTCAGCCTGAGATTCCGAAGATCTTCGACATCATAGACGAAGAGCACAAGCAACAAAACAAAGTGAAGGATTTCTCCTCACACAAACAAGGGCCAATAGCAACTAGCAAATTACTAACCAGCAAAGACGTGGGCTCAGGAATGGGCGTAGGACTGAACGGGTTACCGGAAGGTATTTCAGTGTTCGGTAAATTGGGAGATGAAAAAATTCTTTCCAAATCACATGAGAGCACGGCAAGAGGAAGGGAGCATATTGTCGCGAAAGAAAAGCCTGAAAAGAAAAAGAAAAAGACAGGTGTTCATAAATTCATCGGCAACATCACCATCGACGGCCGCCGCTATCTTGTCGTTGGAACGGAAAGCGAGGAGATCGACTCAGTGTCGACGCAAATGGAAGGCGACAGAATCACTTTGCATCTTCCCAAATCCAAGAAAACTAACACTCACAGCCAAAAATCCAAAAATAAAAGCAAATCCCCCGAGAGTGCAGACAGCAAGTCAGAAATCGGAGAAATCACCGACTACATCGACTTGGATGAAGACGACAGCGAAAAACCGACCAACAAAACGCTTGCAGCTCACAACATCACGGCCGTGGCGACCGCCGGCAACAACACTAAGTGCGAAAAAGTCGTTCAACTTGACACCTCCGATAATGCTGTCGTCGTGTCCTCGGTTGTGATCGTCGTGATCGCTTCGGCTATGGTCGTCGGCGTTGCTGTTGTTGCTATGGTTGCGGTGGTTGCTAGGCACTGTCAAAACGCTAGGAATTGATTTTATTTCTTTTGATTGTTTTTTCGCAGAGAGCTGACTTATTTTTATTGTTAAAGTGTGATTCGAAATGTACAGAGAGTAGAGGTTATAAGATAGAGTAAAAAGTATCTGAAACAATATTAATTCATCAGATTGTCTTGTTTTTAAGGTACTGATTATTCAAGAATACGTAACAGAATCTTAATCCTTCCTTCCGTTATTTAAGTGTTTTAAGCTAAGTTCTGAAAGAGATTTTAAATTAAAATTAGATTAAAAGCGTAACCTAGTTCATTTAGAACAGAATTACTACATTTCCTAAATACTACTTTATAGAATAACCATCAAGCACATGTTTAACGAATACCAAAAGTAATTCTACAAGATTTCACCGACCTCGTGAGTTCTGTTTTTCAACTGGAGAAGTTTCACTGATTAAACGTCACACGTCACGTGATATTCTTCAGCAATGCATCATTGTGGAGAGCTCTCGCTTAAAGTAAACTTGGTTAATAAGATCGGTTGTCACTTTTTCAAGACCGATTATTTTATCTAGTCACACTAAAATTAAGCATCTTTCAAGATTGTGTCGTGAAATGTTATGCTTCTCCACGTCGACAAAGTTCGTTTTTTGTTCACCAGTTTTTTTTATCGGCCATTAGGAAGAACATCGCACCTTGCAAGGCATTATGGATGGTTCACTGTGACTGTTTAATAGGCCCTTTGCAGGATCCGATCACATGGTACGGAATTAATTACGCTGGGACGCAAGTTACGCAGTAGGACTTCCAAAACAAAGGAAAGTTGGGCTGGACTGGTACGAGTTCCTTTGTTTTGGAAGTCCCACTGCGTAACTTGCGTCCCAGCATAATTAATTCCGTACCATGTGACCGGATCGTGCAAAGGGCCTATTACAATGAATTGTTATTTATTATCTGACAGTGATTAGGTCCCTGATTTTGTTCTACTTTTCAATGGAATTCACAATGTGGGAAACACGTTTTTGAAACCTTCATTCACAACTTGCAAAAAAAGAGAAATTCCTCTTACTTGTGTTTATGTAGTCTTTGTAAACTTGTAACTTGTCATGTTGTGTTTATTGGGAGCAATTGTTTGAGAAACTAATTAAACTGTGCATAATGAAGCATATTGTCTGCGTTTAATTCTCAGTTGTTTTTTTTCACCATGGTGAAAATACCGTGTGGTACTACTTTTTTGCGGGTTGCCATTGCCATTCAGAAAGCTTCTAGACAGGAAGGCGCGTAAACAGCCACCCCCCCCCCCCTCCCGGGGGTGCTCACAAAATAATTGGGTGGGAGTGTGCGGCCCACCGTTCCTAAGACCCTTCCCAAAACCAAAACATTTTGCCTTCCCTATATTTATGACCTGACCAAAAATTCGATACCCTATATAAAATCTTAATGAATCAATTCCATGTTTCAGACCTGCCTTAGGCCCGGTTCATACGTCGCATTTCTTCAACGAATTAAATTCGACAGAAATTCGACGTATGAATCGGCTGCCGCATTTCTGCCGCACGTTCGACTGGTCTTGTCGCATTATCCGACAGAGATTTAGACGTCGAATTTCTGCTGTGTCAAATCTAATGCATACATTATGTTACTGTATTGAGCATGCGTAAATGTTTTCTCGTCAAAGAAAAAGAAGAAACTTGGCCATTCTCGACCCAATGCAACCTGAACATATTGCAACACATACTGCTCCGTTGTCAGCCTTCTCCTCGTTCCATTGGCAGTCAATTTTTGCCAAATTAAAGTCCTTCGTCGCTCAGTATTTTCGTCCGCCATATTGCATACTCTACGTTTAAAACATATTCCGCTGGCCGACATACCCGACAGTATAAATTCTGAATTAAGTGCGATACAAGTGCGACGTATGAATCCACAGTCGCATTTCTGCCGCACTTAATTGAATTGAATTCGACACGGCAGAAATGCGACGTATGAACTGGGCATTACTTATAATTAGTTACCCAGTTCAGACCGATACTCAAGGTATTGTGAAGGGCTTTGGTTAATGGTCTGATGGATAATGTTGGAAAAGTAGCTTCTTGATGTTCTAAAAAACATACCCAATTCAAGACTAGAGTGCAAAAACCATACCCTATTTAAGACCAAAATGGCCAAATAATCGATACCCTATTTATAACCAAAACGACTAAAAAAACATACCCTTTAGGGCCGCACATACCTATATAGCCCATATAAGGGTGTACCCTCCCCCCTCCCCCACTCGGGCTGCTATCCATGCAAAGGCTTATGGTAAACACTCTTGAGTTCTGTGAAATAATCTGGAATCTTATAAACAAACATCAAAATACTCAAAACGTTATGCGAACTGCACATGCACAAAGCTTGTTCAGAGCATGACACGCTTAACCAAAGACATCCTGTAATAACCAGACGGTTTGGATGCGTGAAGCGATCTTCCGTTTGCATGTTGTGCTTACGAGAAAGAGCGATAAACATACCGGCTTTGGAATTAAATGAAGATACCCATTTAGAGATAAACCACAAAAATGAAAGAACGCGAAGGTTCGTACATTCTTCACTGATTAGTATTAATTAACAGCGAGATAATTGTAACTCCACTAAGAACCAGTGTATCCGATACGAGCTCTATACGGCTTCTTTTGATTTAGATTATATTGCCCTTGAAGATAAGCGCAAGCCAGAGAACGGGTTAAAGGAGAAAGACCCGAGTCTCGTTTCTCACAGTCGTAGGGCCTGTTTGCTGCATAATGGGTGATTCCGTCCGAGAAAAACTGATCTGAACATAGAATGAAACCTCAACAAAATGAGACAAAACTGATCTGCCTAGAATTCGCAGATTTGGGCAAGATTGAAATGCGTTCTATACAGAAAATCCGCTTTGTTTTGTTTCTTTGCATAGCTAAGATTTTTACTATTACACCACAGATATCCCTTTCCCTTTGTTTTCAAGTTCGGGTCTCCGTGTTAACAGTAAGAAAGGCAAAACATATAAATGCTGAAAGCTGTGTTCCTTCGAGGTATTTGTAACAGTTATTTACCTTTTGACGTTGTAATATTGGTCGTGGCTCGGTTCCTTGACAGGTCAAGTGAAAATCAAAATTCCCTTTGCCAAAACCGCAAAAAATATTCATTTTACCGGTATTGCCGGAGAACGTGCCACATAAGTGTTGATCTAATTGATATATGCCACAAAAACCCCGCAAAAAATAGACGGCCATAGTAATCTTGTTGATAAGCGCCGTAAATTGATTGAGCGAATTCAGTGTTTGGTGAACATCAAATTCAGAAAAATCAAGATTTGAAGATGGAAATGGCTGTCCAGGGTGCTTTCCGTTTCCCGTAATGGCACACGCCAGACGAAGCTTCATTTGGAAAAGCTGAAGTGAAATAAAGCTTAACAAGGGGCGTCTCAGGCCTCGAGAGGAAACAAACACTAAATAAGTCCGGATTATCGCTGCCCTATGCTCCAGTCTGTTGCGAAAGGGCGGATGTCGACAACGGTGAAATAAAGTTTTATCATGTTTGCATGAAACAAACTATGCCAGGTCCAATGACCTTTAAATTCTTTCTTGTGTGTGTGCGATATTTTCTCAAGGTATTAAGCAATTTAATTTGGCAGGGTCTCGTGGCTGATATATGACCGGAAAATAACGATAAGCCGTCTTTGTACGTTTGCCTTTCTCCTTTGACAAAAGAACTTTGTTTTCTTTTAAGCCCGTGATCACATTATTTTGATCTAATTTAACAGAACAAAGTTTTCCAAGGTGGTAATCAAATTACGCCAGACCTTATTTTGGCAGGAATAACAACACAAAACTGCAAACCACACACCTTGAGTTCTTTTGGAGCTTGTAGGTATGACCGTTGTGTCAACAACTCTCTGGAAGTATAACTGAATACAACAAACAGATGTTAGATGAGGTATAATAAATCTATCGCCTCCTTGAATTTCCGAGGTATCTAAAATTGAAAGCAGTTTTCTGTAGCTGGCTTTGTTTCAGTCAATATTTGAGAAATAGAAAACATGAACCCCGTTTCTATCGGATTTTAGTATACATCTATTAGCGTTCTATCACGAATGCCGTTCTCTGATTGGCTACGCTACTCGCTATCTATTCTGTTGCAGATAGTGAGCAGCGCAACAGTGTGCCCTTGATAATAAAGTGACGGCCGCTTCTTTGCGTTTTCAAAGTATCTGTGAAGAGAATTTGGTTATAGTTTTAAACGACTAGTATATATTTATACTAAAACAATTAGATTATTCGCTCTCGATTTCTGTACGCCGTAATAGCTGACTCGGTCCGGCTCCATCCAGCTGAGTTTTCACTGGTTTTCACTGCCACAAAATTAACACATCTAACTCAAAATCCCCAATAGGAAATAAAAATGTATTCGAGCCTTAATCTTGTGTGTTAGTGTTCCTTCTTCTAATAGAATTGTCTCCTCCCTTCATAAAATGTTCTTGTTGGCATTCAACAGAAGGCGACTAGAACTAGTAAAACTGAAATTGCGCATGCATTTTCACCTTACGCTTCTTTCCGTTACTTTTGTGTTACGTAAATTATATATATAGAAAACTTCTATTGGAGACTTTTGTTCTTCTTTTATGTGTTAATCGCTTCTTTTTTCTGTGTAACCAGATTAAATTTCTTTCGTGAGGTTTCCTCGTATACGTTTGTATCATCTAGCGGCTTTTTTGAATAAATCAACAACAGTGTGCTTTGTTTTCATCGCATTCCAGGTTGTCTCTGTCTGAGATCCTAGCAAAACAATCTTCTCCCTAGATTTACCTATCAAAAAAAGACACTCAAAAAAAGACAAAAAAAGAACGTACATGGGGACCTCTTTGGAGTCGACGCTAAAATTTATTTCGATTAAAAAGTTGAAGATTGCTACAAGAAAGATTCACGATCAGTTAATGTTTTTTCCGTCAGGTTTGTGGTTATCACGCCTTAGATATATTTTTACCCACCTAAAAGCATTCGTCTTTGCGAAGGAAGAACCTCTCAATTCTAATCTCATTGTGTCGTCCGTGAAACCACCGTTATTTCCGAGACATGCCAGCCACACTTTAAACCGCAAGACAGTTGAGCAGTTGAACAGTTAATTGGCTTTCTTTGATCAATTCAAGATTTCTCAGTGCAGTTCTATTCAGCTCAGTGTCTCAAGTAATAAGGAAGTATAAGCCGATTTTTTTTCTATCCTGTTCTTTCCTTCCTAGGAAAGGAAAAACAGGATCGAAAAAAATCACCAAAAGGACACAGGAAATAACAAAAGTGAGAAAGTTCATTTTGTTAATCGGTGTTTTTATTACGTAGTCAGGGTCACGCAACACCGATTACCCACCAACCGCTCGAAACGTGGGCTTGGGATCCCTGTGCTCTGGCACGAAAAAAGTGGATTCAACCATAAGAACTTCTGACTTAGTACCTGAGACAGTGCGTTGTCAAAATTAGATTTCACTGAGTAGGCTAAGGGAATTAATTTACAGGAAACCTCAAACATTACTCCATCAACAGTTGCAGAATCAAATTGTTCGGCCCTTCATTCTGAAAAAGGTAAATTGACAAGATCACAAATTTAAAATGAATCATTTAATCTAATCTGAAAAGGGTAAATTGACAAGTTCACAATTTAAAATGATTCATTTAATCTAATTAACAACCAATTATATTTTTAAGTATTCGACCTTGGTAACTGGTGACAGCCAAGCCCTTGATAACTATCTAGTTAATTATAGCTAACCAATATACAAGCTTTGAAAAGTTGGATAGCTTTTTTCGATGACAGAGGAAATTAGGTTATGGAGAACCGTATGAAAATGTCCTCAGTCGACGGGGAGATGAAAGCTTTAATAGGATTCGTTACACTAGTGAGCCGCCTTCAAAGTTTAATAATGAGGCAGTGATGATTGAAATACATAACAAATATTGTAGAACATGTAGTTTTCGCATACGTTGGTGATCATGAAAATTCTTGAAATCATTTAGCGCGGAAATCAGTCGACGTGCAATCTGCATGAATTTGCCGCAGTCTTTTGACCATTCGTAAATTGGTCCGTAGATTTCCAATAGTTCTTGTTTGTGTTGTTTCAAAACTATCATTAAAACGTTTGTTGAAATTGTTTCGAGAGCAAACAGCGTGGTTAAATTCGTTAAAAGGAGTCTTTCTCCAAATTGTTTTAATTTTTGACCCGCCCTTTCAGGCTTTGCATTTTTCAACTGTTCACAATGTGATTCTGTTTTGCGCAACACTAGAGAAGTTTCATTTATTTGTACTGTCATTCGCAAAATTTAAGATCCCGCTGGCCGACTATGCGTGAGATGAGTACGAAAATCTTAGTATTCATTTGGCTAATCGGCTCTTTCGGTCGTTCGTGATCGAACCCAGTGCTGTCCCCTGTCTACCCTGCGAGCAGAGGTCCCTTCGATCTTCATCGAAGGGACCTCTGCTCGCAGGGTATCCCCGGTCTTATTCCTTCCGGAAGATCGCGAACTCATTTCCCTGCCAAATTCAACATGGCGGCTATTGTCACAGGAGCCTGGAAAAGTGAAGGGACCGAACAAAGCATTTAATTACCCGTGGAAACTGATCAGTTCTGACTATATTCATACAAGCAGCATATTCGTTGGTGAGGGGAAATCCTCGGCCCGGGGAGGCTCCCATGTAAAAAGGACGTTAGCGCTCGTCGGAGGTACCGAAAGTTTCAAACAACATTTGATTAAGTGACATTGACTGTTTTTCTGCTCAATATCCTAAAAAGTACCGCGAAAGCCCCCGCTGTGGACCTTTTTAGGCTGAACACCCCAAGAGTTACCAAACAAGTACTTTATTGAAAGTTTTGTTTCCATTAGCTCTTGGTCAAAAGTTTTTTGATTTAGCGAGGTAGGAATCTGCAGCTATTTTTTCAGTCTAGGATTTCGACATGATAAGTGGGTGAAAAAAAAAATAGATGCCCGACATTTCTCACGTCTTGTCCTTGATCAGATGCTGAATGATTAATTCATCTAATCAACCTTGATAGTTTATTAATTTAGGGCATGGCCTGAGTCTATTTAAAGACCCCATTAATGAGTTTCATGTGTATAGCTTATCAGTTTCACCTATATTTATATATAGCCTTTTTTTAATAAATGCCGAACAGAATATATTATTTTAGCAGTGCGTTTTACGTTTCATTTGTTAATCCTCCTGGGAACGTTTTTAAGATTTTGCGCTATGTTTGAGTTTGAAGGTTCTTGAAACAGTTTTGAAATTAGGAGTTTGTCATGAAATGTTTTGTCGAAATGTGTTACGTAATGTGAATTTTTTAATAATCGACAGTAACGAGGTAACCATGATTGCCCATGAATAAAATAATGCAAACAACGATAACTTGGGGAAGATTTTATCGGTCACGGTTAATGCTCAACTGGAAAAAAAAAGTTGAATTTTTAAGTGTTTGTTTTCTTTTTCCATGAAGATGTTATTCTTTTGTCAAGAATCTAGTCCGCCCGTCGCCTTCCGTCTGCCAATGGAAAATATTTTGGTTTCATATTCAAAAGACGATAACAGCAGTGTCTAATTTCTCGAAATATTGGCAGTATCTTCATGGTACATGCCTGACAAAAACATCATAAATTCTCACTATGCAATAATTATCAAAGAAGAGTGAATTAAGAGAAGAGTTGTTGACTTTGTCTGTGCCATAAAAAAGCGCACTTTGAGATTTACTGTCAGTGTTTCATTTTTGTAGTCCATAAAGAACTACAGACCTTTCCAATATCTGACTTGTGATAAGCAAGTCCATAAAGAACTTTCCAAGCTCCGTTTTCAGGTATCTGACCGGCTGAGTCAAATAACTAATCAGTGCGTTTTGCCACTTCAGTTCATCACATGACACTTTGAGGGAAAAATTTCACCTCTTTTTAGCAGGAAGTTTCTCGGTTCGCCAGCTGCCGGTATTTAAACCTCCGACTCTTAGCTGACGATTAAACATTTATAGCTCATTCAGGTCATTTTGACGCGCAAACAAATTAAAAGCCAGAATCTACCATTAAAAGCATAACTGAGGTTTATCCGGCCATTATCTTTGAGATATGGTTAAAATTCCGCCACACACACCGCGGAGAAAACACTGACCCAAGCGGGCGACGAGTGTTTCTTCACTTATCAGCACGTAAAGTTAATAAGAAAGATATATTTTCCAATGAAGTATAAGAATTGATGTTATCTTATGTAAAAATATCGCCATTTTCAAACCATTTTCCGTCTGATAATGGTTGGTAAACGAAAAAAAACAATGACTTTGTTTCCGGCTAAGGGCGCCGGTTAATTGCGAGTCAAAGTTTGAGCCGGCTTTCCGATTCGCCCTGAAGATACAAAAAAGCAAGGTGAAGAAGGTTCAGGAACTGCGAGAAAAACAGAAAAAGCGAAAAGGCTTAGCAAAACTAAGTACTATCGAAAACATAGCATTTAACAATAAATCCGATTAAAGGATAAGAAATAATCCAGCACAGACTTTGATATGGATTTTTTTGACGGTACATTGTTATTTAACTAGTTCTCGAACGGCTAAAAATAGTCTTTGGCAAATAACTTTAGAAAAAAAATATTGGATATAAGATACGTGCTGTTTCTCAGCGTTATTCACGCCCAAGGGTTAGGTCAATCTTGCCAAAAGCCAAAACCATTTAATCGATGTGGAATTTCAAACGTTCAGACAATATTAAGTCACTCATCACACATTATTTGACTTCTTTAATAAAAGTTTCTGTCAAGCTGTGAGAAGTATCATAACCATTTCAAAGCTATATTTCATCTCGTATCAAAATTTTTAACCTTTGTTATTTGATCGGCACTCTCAAAGGACACTGGCTGCGTGGTGAATGAGATCACAAAGAAGCTTACAGAAAGTTCTGTTCCTGTTCTTACAAACTCAGACAGTGAGATAAGCATAAAGCACAATAAATAAAATTGTTCATTTTCGCGGATAATTTGATTTCATGCTGTGAAATGCGTATAAAAACGCAAAAACCGATGAAAACTGGGGCATTACCTTATTGAATGCAAAAGCGATAAATAGATCTTTCTTTTTATCAGCTTCCAAAAGCATTCCACAGTACAGGGGGAAAAAGCACGCTTTTTTTTACTCGTGAACGAAAAAGCAAATTTGTTTTCATTGGTTTCCAGAGAAAACTGAGCCCAAGGAAACTTAATTTGTTTCAAGTGCTGTTGAGAGACGTGATATCAGAGAGGAAATTAAGTAGATGACAGGCCGATTCGCTCACGTTCTCATAAAATGTTTTTCCGTCCTCTTTATTCAGGACAAGACAGCCAAGGTTGTAAACAATGTTATTGGGCGGCAAATCGTTATCGCAACAAACAAAACAGTACTGCGTACGTTTTCGTAACATCGGCAGACACGGTTGTTTTTTAACACGCGCTGAAGGCAGGGAAAATTCTTCTAGACGTAAATTAAACCTTTAAAGACTAGCGATTGACAGTTGATGTCAAAGACCTTGACCAATGGGAGAGTGGACAGATAAAGATGGTGTATGGCTATGACTACATTCCAAAAAGGAATATCATTGGTTTCTTGACATAGAAATCGTTGGACAAGAGAGGTTATCATCTTAAGGTGCTCCACGCGAAATGATTGCTACAAAATAATTTAACTATGAAAACGTCGAATTGCCAAAACTACACTTGTCATATCCGTTTGCCTTTCTATTGTTGCTTGCGATATACGACCGCTTATTGGGCGTGAGCTTAGCAAACAGCCATATCACTTTTTATCTCATAAACGTTAAATTGACGCAACGTGCGAGTAAATCTATTATTGTCGGGGTCTCAGTTTACATAGTCTTCCAAGCTAAACCCAATAAACTGCTTAGGATCGTGTGAAATTTACAAGTTGACGCCAAAAAAGTCGACATTTGATCCCTTCGTTGACTCTGACCGCAGCATCGTTTTTCGCTCGCACCAGAGGAAATGTCTACACTTCATTAAGGGCATATACAAATTCTCTTATGAAGAGCGTTAAGTGATCTACATCAACGGCATTCGACAGATAGCAATTCACTGGCTAATTATCAACTCCGACGGATCGGACAGTGAACCCATATCTGGCATTTTAATACTGCTCCCTCTTGCTATTAAACGCGGTGCCTTGGATTTCTACTCAGTTTTTCCGCAGATTGAGTCGCTGCTTGCTAGTCAAGATTTGCATTTTAGTTTCCAGTTAACACGTCGTTCTGGACCAAAGCTGACAACAGAACCAACATTTACAAGCTGAAAGCAACTGAGAAACACAATGCCCGTCTTTCATTTCCAATCACCGCTCGGTATTGTTCTTCTGCTGTTGCACATAAAAGGTTTGAAAGTTCTTCTGTTTAGTGGTGCTTCTAATCATTTCAACATTCTCATTAACAAGCCTTCTATTGTGTTGCCTTTCTTAGCTTTTATTCGGAACGAGCACAGCTGTTTTGAGCTCCGTAAGAACGTTCCGCGCACCAATTTTCAAGCTTCGGTTCCGATCTGACTTTTCTTGCTGATATGAGAGCACGTAGGCCTGTAGCATGGAGAAATGTGTAGTTATACTCATAACGCTACATGTCACATCCTATACTAACGCGCTGCAATGTAATTCAGTCCTGCAGTGCGCCAACAAGTTAGAAGTGGAGGTAGATCTACAGTCAGGCCGTGTCATACCATCAGCAGATGCAGTTAAAACTCATGTTAGCTTCATCTATGGGCCAACTTCTTCTTCTGCCCCTGATCGGTGCGATGGCCAAGCGGTTGTGCGGCTGGACTTCAGTGGACCGTACAAAAAGATCAAAATGGAGCTGATGTACGGCAAAGAGCCTCGTCTGTGGACAGCGAGCATATCATCTGCTCCGACAACCTATGGCTTCGGATGGAACTATGGTTATTCGAGCAACTGTGCTGCTGCTGAAGTGTACAACGATCAATTTCGCGTCTACAGCAATAAGCTACCTGGTTTTATGTACCACGTAACAGACGGAAACTCTCTCATGGCTGTTGCAGACGAAGTTGTGGAAAAGGGAGCGAACATGACAATTGACATCACAGATGAAGCTGTCTCTTGGAAAACGTTCTTTGTGAACTCTTCGGAGCGTTATTGGGATGACATCAAAAACAGTCGGCACCTTTTTACGCTGTCAGAACAAGAACCAGCTTTCGGTCCCCCAACAGACAGTTTTATCTACGCGGCATTTAACCGAGTCCCTTACGGAAATTTTCACAACGGCTCAGGCCTTTGTAAAGTGCGAATAACATTCAAACGGGAACTTGGGAAAGGTAAGAGAGAGCGGACACCACTTTGTTGTTGTAATTTAGGGTTGCAAATTTGCGGGTGTTTTTCCTTGTTTACCCGATCGCGGATTATCACTGAATTGCTGGTGTCTGTGTTTACTTTACAAAACGTTTCGTGGAGTGCTGCTGCAGGAGAGATGATAAATTTAGCGTGGGAGGAATTTACATTAGCAAGGACGTGCTAATTTGGAACGATTGATTAGTGTGCACTCCTCCACTCCAAGTTTTCAGCATTTCAATTGAAACTCGCACATCACATTGCACGCGCTTAATATTGTTAACGCAGCCCAGCGTTGTGTTGATTTCCCGCGCGTAATGTTGGCTTCCTTTTGCGCTGTGTTGGTTTTTCGATTGTATCTTGACTCAAATGTATAAATCTTGTTGTCGAAATAACTGTGGTGATAACATGGTAGTAAGGTGATGCTTTAGAAAGATAATTGAGGGATTATTTTCACACCAGTGTTACAGAACATATTGGTCCCATTTGCCTTCTCGTTTTGCTTTTTCTTTTGCGGTATTTTAAAAAAATGTCTTCGTGACCTTGCCTCACGCAAAGGCGAGCTTTCTCATGCTGTTTTTTGTTACGACAGCAAATTATGACTCCCTCCAGACAAATCCATGTCGCATAATTATCTCTCAAAATTTACTGATCACTTGAACATTTAAGGCTATTATCACTTTTGAAGGATGATACAAAGACTGTTGGACAGTTTTTGCACAAGCGAGGTCGTTTTCTTTCAAATTGACTTCCGGTAGCAAACATTCTCTCTGGCGTGTAGATTTCCGACAGATTTTGCCAAAGAAACCGCCTGCAAAAATAGAATCTCAAGACCAACTGGGTGACATGAAGTAAGAAATTAATACCAGGGTAGACAGAAACTGGCCCTTTGTCCTAGCGGAAAATGGCTGCAATGACAAATTTTTGTTCGACGATTTCAATCAAGACTATCAATATTGCTTTTTAACTGGTGCAGGTTTTGCTTAGAGCAAGTAATTTCTTAATAAAAGGCTCCATTATTTGATCATACACTCAGGAAATCTAATCCGCCGAGAAAATTACATTTTAAATCGATATTTTCTTTTCCATTATGTAGTACTTAGCGGTATCGCCTGTAAACACATCATGTTGTAAGTTGACATGGCTAATTATTTCATTGATTTCGTGCATGTGGCCGTAATGGTATCTCATTGTTCGAGGTCAGTTTGAAATATGACAGAGAACCGCATTCCGGCATCAGAAAATAATGGGGTTTCGCCGCGCGTCCAAGACATAACAAACTCCTTTACGACAAAGGACTCTATAGATTTCCTACTGTGTTCAATCTCAATTTCACAGTTAGAGAATTCTCATTTTCTACGCGCATCCATTGAGTATTTTGCATAGCTGAAATTTGTAGAAATCCAGTTTTGACATGAAGGGTTCCGCAATACTGGGCGCCGGTCCCTCTGGCGGAACAAAGCCCGGATTTTGAGCGAGGGAATCTGACAAGAAAATTGCAAAATTGTTGACAACATAGTGAGCCGAACAACTCCCAAACGACGAATTGAAATGGCTTTTATGAACCTGCTAATGTGCTATGTAATACAAGCTTTTCTTATAAATGTCTTCCTTTTGCTACCGTGTTGTTCGTTTGAAAAGTGGCTGTTTTACTAGAAAAAGCTTTCTTGGAAACGTTTTCACGAGGTTTCTAATTCTGTTTCGAGTGCTTTCCAATTAATCATGTGAGATGTTTTACGTGCTTGAGATAATGTTTGGACAAGTTGCGTGGGCAGAAAATAAGTGTTCAAATGTGATTCAACTTCTTCCACAGATGCAGATCGTTTGTACACGTATCTTTATCTACTTTATTTTCATGTCACAGTACTAGTCAGTGGAAGTCCGCAGCTCAAGACGAAAACACTAAGAAGCTGAAAACATATTTTAAGTCAATTTTCAGTTTCCGTCGGCTCACCAAATTCCCTACTAACCGAAGACGCTTCAATAGAATTATTTGCAAAGAAATTTTGTATAATGTTGCACCATTTACTATCGTTTTATGCCTTTAGAGTTAAATTAATTTCGCTGAACTTATTCGCTGCCAAACTGGCACACTTTTATTGACAAGCGCTGACAGTGACTTCATTCATGCATGATTTAAAACACAGGTTTTAAACATGCTTGACCTCCAAACGAATGTAGGAAAAGAATTTCGGAACAAGCGGCTTTTCCCGATATCTTCATATTATATAGGAAAAAGAAGATTTTATCAGCCAATACTTTCAGTTCACGGCCTTTCCTCTACAAAGGTGAGATATTTTAGGAAATCCTTTAAATTGGGCAAGGTCTCGCTTTCCTGCAACTCACGCACTGTGAGGTCTTACAATCGAGTTCAAAAACCTCTAAAGAATTGTTTTAAAAGGTTAAAGATAGGCAATAAAAAATATCTGGAAGCTGCAGTCAGGGCCGTTACGCCGTAGCTAGTAACAGGTAAACCGTTTTTGTCACTAATAGTCACCACAAACACCCTAAATACCTCGGAGGAGAATTCAATCATGGACCGACATGGACACTGCGTCGGTCATAATTTTTTCATGGACATTACCACAGTCATAATTTTGTTCTGGTACGGCTCTGGTAGTGCTCAACTCGCATGATAAAAATGTGAGCTGAACGAGATTGAAAACGATTGCAAAACGGTAACCAGATTTTCTTTCAGTCCCTGAAATCCACTTAGCATTGACTGAATATTTTCTGTATTGTTAGTTTTACTTGGCTTGGAATTCAAAATTAAAGCAGATAATTTCAAAAAATAGACATAGCGTGATTTTGTCTGTAAAAAAACGCAGTTACTGCTTAAAAAGTAACCGCAGAAAGACGTACTGTTAATTAATTTATTTATTTTAAAATCCAAAATTCAATTACAAGTGTTGCGGGGTTTTTTGCGGTCTTT
Organism: Orbicella faveolata; assembly: GCF_042242905.1. Classification (NCBI taxonomy): domain Eukaryota; kingdom Metazoa; phylum Cnidaria; class Anthozoa; order Scleractinia; family Merulinidae; genus Orbicella; species Orbicella faveolata. Next base: position 2,460,770 of record NW_028301547.1, read on the forward strand.
TGACGAATTCGCCATGACCACAAAGGTTATTAGACTGGAACGAAATGGAATTTACACTCTTCACTCTAGGAAAGATTTAACTGTGTTCTTTTTAAGTTCTTACTGTGAAAAACACCAGTATGGAAATCCCTTACTTTACAAAATTTTGTGCGCGAGCGAACAAGCCGCCGGGAATGACATTTTGCAAAAAACTGACATAGGCTGTGAAAAAAAAAACCGCGGTTCGCGAGATGGATAATCAAAGGTTTTTCCTGGCGTGTTGTTTTCGTGAATTGATCCCCTCTGGAGGAATTGAAAGTCTACTTATCATTTCATTCAGCATCACTGCTGCCGGTTTCTCCTGTTAACACGGAACTTCTCTCGTTCCGGTCTTGCTTCAAAACTGACCAGCCTGTAGGGGTTTCAGCCCGGAGGAGGAGGGTACTTCCATTTTTAGGTTATATAGGTTTGTGCCGATGTGAATGGTATGTTTATCGGGCAGTTTAGTCTGGGATAGGGCATAGAAATCAGACAGTTTTGGTCTAGAATAGGGCCGTACAATTTATCGGAAAAGTGGCCAGTGTATAGATAATTTAGTGTAGACCAGAGTTCTTTTAGTACCCGGGGGGTTACAGAATAGAAATTGAAACTCGGAAGTGACTTTGCAATATATTGGTTTAGTTGGCGTATGCTGGACTACGATAGTCATAAGGTTTCTTCATGGAAAATAGCTTATCTGGGTTAGGGTAGGGAATTTTAGACTTAGAGTGTACCCTCGGGGGTTTCAGTTAAAGTCCGTCACGCGCAAGAAACAAAGCTGTTGCTTACAAACTATCCATCAGGTACGCTGAACGACGTCTTTTACACTGAGATTTAAACGACAAAGCTTATCACTAAAGAGCTATTTGAAGAATTGCCAGATGAAATCGGACGTGATTCAATGGATGGATTTCAAAATCTTAATTTACTTTCTGTCAAGGAATTGATAATTTGCTCTTTAATGGTAAAAAAAGCCTGTTATTTAATTACACAGCTATGACTTTTTACAATGATAATCTTGTTTCGTTTTCATACTGAAGTTTAGAAATCGTGACTTTAAATAGAATGCAATACCCGTATGACAAGGAAAACGAACAAACACAACACTTATTATTCTGCAAAAAGAAAGAACATAATCTCTTTGATGTGTTCATTGTTGATTGAGTGCCTTTTTCCAAAGAAATTGCTTTCGATAGTATATGTAGACCTATTGTTGTTTATATTCATGCTTTGCAACTAAATTGACTTAAACTGCATTAACAATCTGGTGCCGCCGGAGTGCAAACCAAAGGTTTGCGTGCTGTATCCGTAGGCGATGTTTTCCCAGCTTATCTAATGGTATTATTATTGGAAGCCAAGACTAATTTGAAAACTATGCAGTCGTGTGAACGAATAAATCTGTTGTGAAAACATTTTCTTGCCTGCCTGCCTGCCTGTTTGGCTGCCTCGTCCTTTTCTTACTTTATTTCCCCATAGATTTTCAGAGGCTGTTGCCAGTGATAAAAAGCACCAACAATCCTTGTTAGATATCGTTATGCTGTGTAAAACGTTTCCCATTTTGATTTCAAGATGTCGTCTAGAGATTTGAAAGGACACTGCCTGTGCTTAGCTGCATTATTCCTCTTTGCATAAAAAACGTAACGGCTCAACAATAAGTACAATTTTGCCCTTGTGTCATACTCTCGCCTGTGTTTTGATGGCCCTATCGGACAGAATGTTCCTGCTTTCTTGGTCCTTGCAAACCAGGTTTAAACGATAGCGAAGCCAACTGGGTTTCTCAATGAAAATTACACACAAACTGTCTTTATTTTTACATTTTTGTCGGCCAGACATAAAGGAAAATCACATTACGAATGCTAACCACAGTACGTGTATAACTGCTAAATCTTGTCAAATTCTGTGCCCTGGAAAATTTCCTTAAATATCTTGACCTTACCCTTTCAAAAACCTTAACCTGCACTTCAGCATGCGTGTTTGATCTAGCATTTTCTTCTTGCGTGTTTTTGTATTCTCCAACGTAGAAAGCCTCTTAAACTTGGCATTGTTAGAAGCTCATTACGAACAGACTTTCTCGGTTAGACCTTAAAAGTTTCGAATTTTTAGCACGAGCACTGCCAGATTAACAGTCGCATGGCCAAGCAATGTAAATTGAAATAGAACACAAACACGTTTAACAGCTGCCAATCCAGTTATGTCATCGTTCAAGAATAAATTATACGCGCAAAGTCAAATTTTTGAAACAACTTCGGAACTTAAACATTTCAAATGGAACTCGTTCAGCGAGTTAATAATTTAGGTTATCGTGAAACGTTTTTTTATCATCTCCTACCAACGTGAGCTCATGGAATACTACGGAAATCATTATTAGATCGATAAATTAAAGTCTGGTGCTGTGTCAATCTCCATCACGTGAATTAAAAACTTTTGTCACGTGGATACTATTTATTGATCAAGGAAGCCAACATAAAGAGCTATAAAGCTGCATGACTTTTGCGTCCCGGGGGGTACTCCCTTATACGGGCTATATAGGTATGTGCGGCCCCAAAGGGTATGGTTTTTCAGCCGTTCTGGTCATAAATAGGGTATAGATTTTAACTGATTTTGGTTATAAATAGGGCATGGTTTTTGCACTCTAGCCTTCATATGGTTACGTTTTTAAGAAGACGCCACTTTTTCATCATTATCGAAAAGAAAAACAACAAAAGCCCTTCACAAATTATGTTTATGGTAACTTAACATTGGTCTGAAATAGGGAACCAATCATAACGCAGGTCTGAAACAGGGTTTTGATTTAAGGGTCAGGTCATACATAGGGTTTCGAATTTTTGGTCAGGTCATAAATAGGGTAGGGAATATCGCAGATTTTGGTCATAAATAGGATAAGGGTTTTGGGAAGCGGGCCGCACACCCCCACTCAATTTTTCTGGAAGTACCCCCCCCCCCGGTTTCGCGTACACCTTGTTACAAAACAGAATGGATCTCTTTAGAATCAGAAAGAACGTCCTTTTCTTCAATGTTGAATACATAGCGTGAGTTTTCCGACCCTGTTGCATGGTTAGACCGCGCTATTGTCGTTCATCCTATAATAGAGAAAAACGGTGTTAACGTGGCCATGGAGTAAGCGTAAAAAATCACAGCTTCGCTGACGAGACACCCGCAACGTGAAGCGGTTGAACCTCGCAACCTCGTCTCCAGGATCTGCTCCACTTTAAAACCGTCGAGGAGAAAACCCTGGGAACGAGGTTGATACCATTTGTTCAGATCCTGTACTACGAATCGAAGCGCTTCGAATTTAAATGTTCTAGGGCAGTTTTACCACTGAGTTTAGATTACTAATTGTGAAATACGCTTGTTAAGGAGTCCAACTGGCTATTGAACCAGAGTAGCATCGATCCATGTTACAGGGAGAAGGGGTAGGACTCGGGACGTCTGGAGTTCGAGCCCAGTGCCCATACACCTCGGCCAAAACGCATATAGTTCCCTAAGGAACGGTTATATAGACATATGCGTGACGCTTCCCTAAGTGGGTAGAAGTGTTGCGTGATAATAAACCAGCCCTTTATTACATAGCAGTTGCGCACTTTCCAGTACATTATAGACAACCATTTAAAAAATCGTTCCTCTTTTACTTCTTGCAGATTCATCTTGTGCCACTGGCTCGAACGACTGCGACAAGAACGCCAAATGCAGACCAACCAAACGTTCTTTCAAGTGCGTTTGCAAGCCCGGTTATCGCGGAGACGGAAGAAAGTGTATAGGTCAATATCTTCGTATACAATGATCGCACGTGCATGAAATGTAGTATGCCAGTTTGCATGTTTGTCTGTGCCGAGCGTGCCTTAAACCAGCCTTCACAGAATTTTCAGGATATTGAGCTAGATGACCGGCTTAACAGGTTTAGCAAAGGTCATCGGACAGAAAAGCTACAAAGTAGATAGTCCTTTTCTTAATATTTGTATTCTGGAGGTTATTAAGATTTATTAACAGTCGCTTATACGAAATAGTTCCGTTTCAAACACACCTGTGATTATTCCATGACTAATACCTTTAACTCTGTTTACCTCTGTTAATCCGATTCCAGCCTGTGTAAACAAAAGATCGCTCATTTCATGATCATTCTCCGGAAGAAAACGTCTAGGATTCGACCTCGAAAAATTGCAGTTGATGACGTAGCTGAATATAGGCTCTGTAATTGGCTCTTGTCCGGGTTTGAATGTTAAGAACCAACCACAGACACGACAAGAATCGATAAGGAGTTTTCCTGAACTGTTCATTTCTTTCTGCTGGGGAATTTATTTTCCTTTTCTTATCTCAGAATATGATCCTTGTTCTGTTGACAATGGAGGATGCCAACACGTGTGTCGTCACAGTATAGGGGGACACTTCTCCTGCAGCTGCTATGAAGGATTCGAACTACACCCGAACAAGAGAGATTGCATGGGTAAGCTTAGTAGATGATTAATAAATTTCTTTAACAATGACTCTTTGGTTAATTTTTTTCTCTCTCTCTCTTTGGGGAAAAGCTTCCGGCTTTGCCCACTTAATTTCAAGATTAAAATATTTATACCTAATCAGACCTTTTTGGTACACTTCGGCGGCATAGCAGGAGAGAGTGGTCGATCCATGGTTGGTATTTTGGCTCAACCACGTCTCGCCAAAATACCCATGGCGAGACCAAGCGAGCCGGATAAGCCGCCGAAGCCTACCAAAAACGTACGATTAGGTATTTACCGTAACCAAATTCGGCCAAGTGAGCATGATATCGTAGCCATATCAGGTCAGTGACTTGATATCGCAGGATATCAGCACAGTAGACACGGCTTCTGATTGGCTAATTGCGAATTCGGTTACGGTAATCCCAAATACAGACCTCATCTTTGTGCAATATACATTACTTAAGTAACTTAACGGTATTAAAAAGTACAGGAGAGACCCCTAGAAAAAATCCACTTGTTTAAAGAAGTTATATCACTGATAACGAACCTTGAAAAAATTCAACCTAAAATTTTCAAATTAGCTAGTCTTTTTGTTTTATTATTACATCGCGAAAGAATTTGATTTACCATCCTGTAACTCCTTTATTTACACTTATTATCCAACTGCAGCAAATACCGTCTAAATAACAGTACAAACATACAGCGATATTGTACAGTTATTTGTACAGTAGAAAACCTGTTTGCCGTACAGGTCGACGCGCACGCAAAACTGTCACACTTTCCGTCTTTCATTGATAAATTTATTGAATATAGCAGTTTGATAATAAATGTCTTATTAGATGTTTTGGTGTGTAGTATCGCTTTATCTTTTTACTCGTTGTTTGTATTTACAGCACAACTCGTAAATACAGCATAACTCGTGAAAATATACAGCGATACTACACACCAAAACATCTAATAAGATATATGTATTAGGAGAAAGGTGAGCAAAAGAGGTGAACAATTCATCGAAACAAACGTAGTTATTTATAAGGACAACCAATGGAAAATCTGAGTTCGAACTCTTGTGCTTAACTAGGGCTGTTTTATTATTGCTTGTCTTTCGCAGCTAGAGGGGAAGTCAGCAAACGCTTCCGTGTCCGACTGACTCAAGTTTCACCGTGCAAATCAAAATCCCAAGACATAACCGATCAAATACTCTCCAAACTTCAAACGATTGTGCTGAGCCAGGATGTGTGTAACTTCCCCTGCAAAATCCCCAAGCCTTACTTGCGCTGTCGCCATTTGAAGCGGGTCGACAAATTCGTGGCGTCGGTGAATTTTGACATACAGATGAATCAGAACGTGATATCCACGTCGAAGTTTTGCAACAACACGTGCGCGCGGTGCCAGATGGAGGAACGACTGCAGAAATTGATCTCTGGCTTACGCATACTCACTGATAACAACAGGTTGAACGTGACGCTGTCTGGGGAGACATTCACCGTCACCAAACGAACACTGAGAGTTACCAAGGAGAGTGATCAGTGCTTCGGAGACAAAGACAGGTCGAAACGAAAGATTAAGTGGCAAGGTGAGTAGAGTCAGAGTCCCATGATGTCTGGACAAGAAAAACAAAAATTGGATGGGAGCCCAGGGAGAGTGATTTTAGTACAAGCTGGGAGGGGTCTTGAACAGGCTTCCAGGTGGACCATTCATACTTTCTCCCCCACCCCACCCCTGCTTCGGCTCTTCTCTATCGATTGACGGGAACTCTCGTCCTTGAGTGTCGGTTGCAGGGTCAATTTTAGCTTTGATAAATACTTAAGCCCACTAAGAACTCCCTGTGTCATCCACCTCACTCTTTGATGCTTAATTAAGCTCAAAAAGATCTTTATTTGCCACTTGACGGGTTCAATTTTCAGACAGGCGCTTGACCATTACGCCCATTAAGTCCTTCTCTGACCTGTAACATTACACCCATACCGACTGACATCTAAATTTATCCACTGCACTCTTGAGACCTTCATGATAACCTGGTTTATAATCGTTGCATATGATTGTGAACTCGCTGAATGAGTTCTATGTGAAGACCTTTGAGACCCTTGTTGGTTAAAGGATAAAATACTCCTCACTGCTTGTCGATTGACAGATGAATTTTCATTTATTGCACCCTTCAAATCGACGCTTAAGCTCGCAGGAAACCTCCTTTGACATGTAGCAGTGATCATGTAAACTAACCCTATATGTTGAAAGGCAGTTCAATCGTTCCTCGACGTTTAAGCACGGTGAAACTCACCTTCACATACATTTTCATCGACAGATCGCTGCCAGCCTGGCAAATACTTTGATGTTTACCTACGCAAATGTATGAACTGCTCTCGGGGATCCTATCAGCCTAACAGATCTGAGAACTTCTGTTTCCGTTGCCCTGACAACAAGACTACACTGGATACAGGTGCCACTGATATCTCCGAGTGTTTAGGTAAATATGACTCATATTTACCGAAACCTGTCGTATTTTGATGCATGTTCTATAATACAAGAAAATCATAAGTAAATCTGCATACGGGTCAAGAGGCCCCTTATCCCGGTTTCTGTGGAATAAAGCGATAAGGAATATTTCCACTCCCCCGGGATGGGATGCTAGTCCATCACAGGGTTACCCTCAGCGTTAAATTCGCTGGTACCCATTTATTCACCTGGGTTGAAAGAAGCACTGTGAGTGTAAAGTTTCTTGCCCAAGAACACAACGCAATGTCCCCGGCCAGGGCTCGAACCCCGACCGCTCGATCCGGAGATGAGCGCACTAACCATGCGGCCACCGCGCCTTCAGAAGAACAACATAAATAATGACCACTTATTTTTCAGAAACATATTGCGGCGGAAATTTAACCTCGATGACAGGCAACATCACATCGCCAAATCATCCTGACCCCTACCCCAAAGGGATCGAGTGTGTCTGGCACATAAAATGCCCAGAAGGCCGAGGTTTACTCCTTCTTATACCAAATATATCATTACCGCTGACCACAGATTGTTCGGATCACCTGATCATGCGCGAGAATGCCAGTCCTTTCTCCAAGACTACCCACTACGTATGCGAGTCTTTCACCGATCCACTGTCTCTTATTTCGAGAAGCAAAGATCTTTACATCAAGTTTACTTCGAAAAGCAGCAACGCAATGGCGGAGGGCTTTAAAATTTTCTACGTTACATTCGAAGGTAAGCAGTTTTTATTTTGATATATAATCCAGCGTTCGTACACGTTTTTTGTATAAAAAAGACTTTTCCCATACTATTTATTTTAGACTCAAAACAAGAGCATTTCTAAAAATGTAACCCATTTATAACCATGATGCACTGCGACCGCAGGGTAAAAGTGGCGCAATGCGATACGCGACAGTAATGACAGGTTATAGGGTGGAGGGGGCTCAAGAGATGCTCCAATTAAAGGTTTTGGCTAAGGCAACATTTGCATGAAATTTGATTCGCAGGTAACGATTTCACTCAGTCACGCAAAGGGAACGAAACTGCGAGCGAGTGCGGAAAAATAAGGAGCAGGGGGAGGCGGTGGGGCAAAAAATAATTTCTTTCCTCCCTACCCCTCCCCCTTCCCCTCGTTATTTGCTCACCCCTTCTCACCTCACCCAACTTTTTTGCTCACTCCAGGCGCGCTCGTTTGCTTACTCGCTTGGCCGATCACTCAACAATTAAGCATTGTTGCAGCTTGAAAAAAAGATACTTTTTTCTATTTTTCCAGACTTTTTCTCTATTTTCCACACTTTTTCCAGGTCTGAAACTAGTTTGAAGATTTCTATACTTTTTTCAAGAATTTTCAGACCTTGTAAGAACCTCCATTGCCTCCTCTACTTAGCCCACACGCATTTTGTGCATCGCGGGATGGCCGTGCGGGATGATCCCAAGGAACATAGGTTGCCGATATTAAGACAAGATAATTATAAGTTATTCATTCGTTTCGTTTGGTCCAAACTATTATTCTAGAGCTCTGAAACTAAATTTAACAACGTTATAGAATTTAACAATCGACGTAATTAGATGTATCGACTAGAGTATCTTTGTGGAAGCATTGTGCTTTTACTTACACTTATGATTATTACCCGATGAAGTCACAATAGTAAAGTTTTGGGTCGTCATTTATCAAATCTCTTCTTTAACAGAGAAATGGCGAGATTTGGTGTCAGCAATTGTTCAAGATGGCGACTTGTATGGAAACAGTAGTCTCCGGAGAATATTACAGGTAAGTGATGACAGGTTTCTTAGCAAACAAGATAATCAGTGTAAATGGCGATAAACCAAAGTGTAAGACCTTGGTTTGAAAAGTTGTACTCGTTCCCAATCTCTCTCCTACCTAGAGCTAACGGTCGCTACTTTGCAGGTTGTAGCTAGCTACTTATCCAGCTGCAACTTTTAAAAGTCTTTAGAAATCTATGCTTCCAGGAGGGATTGTTTTATTGCAAGAGAACTTCTAGTGCCAAGATGTCCCAAACAAATAGAACACTGTGGGTGTGTAGATCATGGGCAGACTGATCTTGAGATAACCGATGTATTTTTCTTTTGTCTCTTTATCAGGATGAGAATCTTATTACTCGAATCCTTGATATCATGGTGGACCCCCAGAAGTTTTTTGAATATGAGCCCACAAGAGCACAGAACAAACTTCCGGAATTTTACGCCTTCGTCGAGAAAAAGGTTACGGAATTCTTTGATATCAGACCTTACGACCGGAAGTGAGCGTGGATACTTGTCAACAACAAAAAAACACACCATTGAAGAGAAAATTCTTTGAAAGGATTGAAACCCTGCCAGCAAACCAATAGAGAGCAGGCATGTATTATAGGATATAGACTAATATAATGTATTAGTAGAATTCTATTAGTACACTAATGCAAATGCTGTAATCTGATTGGCTGAGCCATTGAACACTATCAGCCATTAGTGTGCAGTGGCTGGAGGTCGTCTAGGAAATGACGACGTTTTTTCGTTCTTCCGACGTTTTAGAGGAAAATTTCGATGCAGATGGATAATTAAATTCCCGAGAAGTCTAAACGAAGGACATTTACGGTTTCTTGACTTTTAAAAAGGTGGAAATTATTAAAAAAACTGATGCGCGCGAACACACAACTTCAATTTTAAATGACAAGTCAATCCGAGCGATCTTTTTCAGGCGCAAAGTTTAATAATACGTCAAGAAAATAATTGGAAATCGTTATTTGAAGTAAATTTCAGCTAGAATTCTACTAAAACAATTAGATTATTCGCTCTCGATTTCTATGAGGTGATAGTTGATTCGGCCTTCGGCCTCATGAGCTATCACCTCATAGAAATCTCGAACTCATAATCTAATTGTTAATTAGAAAGACGATATTCCGTTTTTGAACAAGTTGGGTATGTAAAGGAATTTTGAAATATTACAACGCTTTTGAAGAGGTTAGTAACATCTGTGAAGAAATTTTCGAGAGTGTTATGTACAATTCCAGGTAGCGACCTGTAGTTTTCTCATTCTGAGCCCCAGAGCCATTCCGTTTTGAGCATGACTGAAGGCGCAACTCGCTTAGTCCAGAAAGCGAAGTTCTGGGGTCGAGAATGGTAGTTTTCTCTACACCTACTCGTAGTTCAGGGCGTGCGCGGAATTCAGGGTTCAAGGCTAAGTGTTGGAACTGAATTTCAAGTAACCTGAATGTTCTTTTTTGCGATGTTAATGTTTTGATTTATTTTGCGCTAACGTGTTTGCGCAAAGTAAAAAGCGGAAGCATATAAGGTATCAAGAATTCACGACTTATTTTATTTGCTTGTACTGTAAGTAACATAGGTATTAGTGATACATTATGTAATAATGTGAGATAGAGCATTACTTAGAGACGAATCATGGAACTGGCCCAATTACAGAATAGTGTACTGGACACAGTTGGTAACGTTTATGTTGACGACAATGTCCTTGAGACACTGACGCATCCGTCATGGAGTGACGTCTTCCCGTTAACAGATGTTTGTGTGCGTAAAAGTTTCGCCTCTCAATATGCAATTGTGCTTGCTAGTTTTTGTTAATTTTCAAAACGAAGTTCTCAAAACAAAACAAACGATATAGAGGTTTCGTTGACTGCCTGCACTGTTTAGTTCTTTGTTAAGACATGATTTACAAACCAATATTGTATTCGCTCTTTTACATTTCCAAAGACCAACCTGTTAGTCCTTACTAAACAGTGATCAATAGTTTATTTCCCCTTACAATGGCCACACAAAGACAGGCAAACCGGGTATTGAGAAAACAAAAGATGATCCCAAAGGAGCAATTGTGTTGATGAGAAACTACTATAAGAAATGTGTAGATAGACTAAACAAGATTTTATATGTTAATATCAAGACTTGCACAATTAACTCTACTCGTAAGATTAAACTTGTATAGATATAAGAAGATATGAAAAATATATATTTAGAAATAAAGTGACAAAAGAAACTATGTGCTGTTTTTCAGATCTACAGTGACTAATCGTTTCACTGCGTTACTTGCCTAGTTGCCTTAAGGTTTCCCCCAGGTCTCCACTGCCATTTTATTTTAGTAATGTAAGTAAAATCTGCATATGGGCCAACGGCCGGCGGCCCATCAGGACGGCGCTTATCTCCGGTTTCTGTAGCCTGAAGCGACTGGGAGTATTTCTACTCCCCTTGGATGGGATGCTAGACCATCGCAGGTAACCCCCAGCATTAAGTTCGCAAGTACCGATTTACACACCTGGGTGGAAAGAGACACGGTGAGAGTAAAGTGCCTTGCCCAAGAACACAACAAAATGTCTCCGGCCAGGGCTCGAACCCGGACCGCTCGATCCGGAGGCGGGCACACTAACCATGAGGCCGCTGCACCTCAAATTTCATTAATGTAAAGGCCTTGCTTTTTGCTAGGATTACGTGACTCGAAACGGATTGACCAAGGAAATAATATCTTGGCCTATGAACTAGGCAGTGCAATTACGAGATTTGTGAGCAATTTTCCGCATTCTTTTTCTGCACTACCCGGGGAGTTCATTTCTCAAATAAGCTAGTTCCCGATTCACACCCTCTGTTCTCCCTCCGCCAACCAATTATAGCTACAGAAAGAGATAAGACAATCTACTTGAACCAAGTTTTCTATTCTAATATTAATATCCAGTAAGCCGTTCTGATTTACCTATTTCTAGTTCACTTATTTCCCTCATCACGACCTTCTCGATATGTTACTTTGAAACTTTAACATAGAGTACATAGCCATAAGAGTTATTCATCGAGTTCTATTCTTCCTCTTATTCCTTCTTCATTCAGTTTTCGTTTTTCCTCCACGTAATTTGACCACACCACTGCCATTAGGCCCACGGCGATTAGCACACCCCCCAAACATTCCAATGTCTTCAGGACCTCCCCTAAAACGAAATATGACAAGATGGCGCAGGACAAGACCTGAAGAGGCCAGGTCGCTGTGACAAGTGACGCAGATAAATGCATGTTACACCACGAAATTAACAAGTAGCATAACACGGAGGTGATAAATATGGCGTAAAGAACAGGGTAGATTTCTTCCTTAGGAAAGTACGTGAATTTTTCTGGCTTATTGACGTAATAAAGAGAAGCCAAGGCCATAAACATGGCGCCAAATAGATAACTCCATGCCGTAACATTCACGGGTTTTGTTTTCCAACACGAATCCTCTTTGTCGAAGATGAGTTTTTTCTGAAAGAGGATGTACACCGACATGGAGAGTGTGTTTCCCAGGAGAAATATGTACCCCACAAACTGGATGTTAATAGAGGAGCTGGACCCCTCATGGTCTGCGACTTGACCAGATTTCTTCTCTATGGTCATGACTATAGCTCCAGCCACAGCTAAGAGAATGCCCAAACACTTTCCCCAGCCTCGCAAAGTACTGAAGTCTGGATACGGCTCCATGCGCACTATAATGGCGATTAAAGCTGTCCACACTGGGATCGCAGGTTGAAAAATGGAGGCTATGTTAGCGTTGGTGTAATAAAGTCCAAGGAGGTAAAGAAGCTGACTCCCAAATATTCCAGTTAAGCCAAGAATTGTGAATAGAGGGAGCTCCCTGGGGAGGAAACATTGAAAACGTCATTCGTGCCGTCAACTTTTTCATGTCCGTTATAGCTGTGAAATAATCGTCGGAACTGGTTCTCGAGGGTACGAAGAGAATTGTTTCGTGATGGAGCTAACAGGGTTCGACGGTGCAAAAAGGAGACTTCGCAGGCTTATCAAAGAAGCCCTTGGTAACAGGTTTTGTTTGACAACTAAACCCTGTTTTCATGGAATATGTCAGGTATAACTGATCAATGATAAATAACATTCGAGGTGAGTAATCAATGAGTAATTAATTTCTCATGGAATATTGCCAATACTCGATGAGTAATCAATGCGGACTATTATTAAATCGAACACCAAACATTTTGTGGAGCATCGATTACTGCTCATTGATCCAGTGATTTCTCATTCATACCATTGATCATCCCCCGAACGGGGGGGGACTCCCATATGGAGTGGACGAGGATGCTCGTCGGAAATTTTGAATTTAACCCCTAAAAGAGACCAATCTGGGCGTGGCCGAAGCTTATGCAGACCCCTAAAAGAAACCAGTTTATAAAACAGACAAATAAAAAATACAGTGACTTCTAATGATGGCGAATTTGTTTATATGAATTGAGTAAATATAAAGAATCAAAATTCTTTCTGTTTTGTTATTTTTTCGCGTGTAACCCTTAACGAGACCTTGACGGCTAAAAATAATGACATTTTGCCCAGAACACCCTAAGCGAGACCAAAATCCGAAATTTACACCCCTAAGCGAGACGACGAGCATCCCCGTCCATTCCATATGGGACTCCCCTCCCCCCCGGGGATTATCCTTGATAAGTCATTTGCTGCCTCTGTAATTACAACCCGGACTAATATTCCGATCTGCAGAGATTGGCGCTTGAAGCGTTGTTCAAGGAATCAAGAAACCCTTCACCAGGTGTAACAGAAGAATTTGCTACAAGGAAAAACACTTGATTCAAGAATAGTAAAAGTTAGGTTTAACAACAGAAAACAGCAAAGGTGGGGTGAATTTTTCTATTAAATCACGCATCACGGAGAAATTTTTTCACCAATCACGCGTCACGTAAAGAGAAGTAAGTACACAACCAATTTTGCTTTCTCGATCCTAAAAGCGTCGTTAAAAGAGGAACTTTGCTGATTCAACCACAAAAATGCATCGGCAAATAAATATGTGACCTCTCACGCGAAAACGTTCCATGCAGTATCCGCTGGAACGGCTGAACGTACGGCAAGTGAACTAGCCTGCGAACAGGCTCCCAGCGGGGGCGGGAAAAAACCCGGCGGGGGCGGAAAAAATAATCCGGCGAGCGACGCGAGCCATTAAGCGCGAAAAAAGGAATTTCGCGAATTGCCCTCCCCCTCGTCACCATTCTGCTCTCGGCTCTCCCCGCTCGCCCTAGACCACCCTTGGCTAGCTCGCACTAAACCCATTAACCCAACTGGGAGCCTGTTCGCAAGCTACAAGTCAACGAATAATTTGAATAGTGATAGTCAATTTACTTGTTCCAAGATATCTTAAGACCACTTGGTTCTACATGAGTTGATAACCACTGAATATAACGAGTATTGACTCTGGAAACGTTTTAATGAAATGCAAACTGTAAAGATAAATGTGAGGGATTCATGGGATGTGGGCTGTGTAGGTATATGTGTAGACTACGAGTAGTCCCTCTTTCGCTTAGTCCGTCGTGCGTGACGCGAAAGAAAACCGCGAGAGAAAAATGGCCGCGCGAAATCCTGGAGGCGAGGAGCACGCGAAAGGAGGGACTACCGCTGTCACAGTGATATGTGTATCCCCGTGATATGTGTATCCCCGCACACATATCACTAGTGATATGTGTATCCCCTCCAAGATGGCGACCAGTGATATGTGTATCCCCCACCCCCCTCCCCTCTACTTGAAATAGCAATATCCTTCTTGAAAGCGCTCTCGTCGTCCGGTCGCTTACTGGACGAACTACTAACCCAAACAGACTTAAAACACAAATCTCAATTTTTGTAGTTGAAAAAGCATACGTATCTGCTGCTGGAATTGTGTTCTTGATCCTAACTGGTTTTCTGCAAGCAGGATATAATGAATTTAAAGTTGAACACCAAATGGATCTAGGTATATTTCAATTTGAGTTTCACGGCACGGGATTTCTAGGACGATATTAATTGCGCGGTGCATTCTCACCCATCGAGTAACGCATATTCTCCACTGTTCATCGCCTTGTTTGCATCTGAATTATTCGTGGAGTGAAACACATATCACTGCTTCGACCCGCTCGCCATAAAATGATTATTGGCACTCGTGTATCCCTTGCACCCGCTTTTCAGTTCGACTTTTTGTAAGATATGGTAAGTCTCAAGCTGTATACATTGCTATACTGCGAACATTGCTAACAAGTTTCATAACAATCGACGTTTATTCTTCGGCAGTTAGCCTAGATAACGGCTGTCTTCAGGGGATACACATATCACTGCGCCATGTAATAATTAGTGATATGTGTATCCCCTGCATGCGGTCGTGTACAACCGAGGTCAGTGAAACTCCAGAAATCCCAAGCTATGAATAAATGCCGAGTGTGAATATTTCTAGCAAGCCAGTTTTGACAATGCAAATGTAATGGACATTTTTCTTCTTGGGTAGAAAGCCAGCATAACAGCTGTGTCCATGGGGATACACATATCACTAGTTCATGAAATAATCAGTGATATGTGTATCCCTTTCATCCCGTGCACGCGTGCAGCGTTTTTAGTTGAATTGTCGAGTTTCAAACTCTAGTAAACCCAAGCCGTGTAAAAACGTCGGGTGCTAATATTGCCTGCAGTATTGACAACGTTGATGCGCTATATTATAACAGTTGTGTTTATGGGGATACACATATCACTGCGCCATGAAATAATTAGTGATATGTGTATCCCCTGCACGCGATTTCAGTTTAGATATTTAGACATTCGAATTGCAAACGCCGCAAACCTCAACCTTGGTATAAACGTCGTCGCGGGTAAGCAGCCAGCACGTTTCGGCAATAATTGGCCATTTTCTTCGATCAGGTAGATTAAGATAGCTAATCTAAAGGCTGTGTTTAGGGGATACACACTGAGATCACTGCGCCATGAAATAATTAGTGATATGTGTATCCGCTGTTCGAAGTTTTAGTCAGATATACAATCGAGTCGGTTGCAACTCAACCAAACTCAAGAAATCCTAATCTGCTCCGTTGGGCGCGAATTCATTTCTGGTTTCTCCTACTCTTTACAGCGCTCGTTGGAACCTCGCAACCGAGTCGCCATTTTGTTCGTTGAATGCCCAGGCGCGTATCAGTGTTTTGTGTATCCCCACGGGGGATACACATATCACTAGTGATATGTGTGCGGGGATACACATATCACGGGGATACACATATCACTGTGACACCGCCTAAGCCCAAGAGTTTGAATTATGCGTTGCTCTCACAACGCAAAAATATGATTGGCTTATGTTAGGAGCGTTGACAACGTGTTTTCAACATTCGAGATACCTGTGACGTCTTGCAGGAATGTTTTGGAACCGGAGCAAATCGAAGCGTTGGAATCGCGCTTCGCAAGCCGTGATGTTCTTGCGAATCTGCCAACAGGCGCTTTGGAAAGATTTAAATTTATCCAGTGTTTTGTTTGGCAAAGCTTTCTGCCTCCACCCCGACTGCGAGCGTGTTAGTGATTTCGTCGCTCAACAGCATCGTCTAAGTCAGCGAATATAAATTCACTGAGCTTGGCCTTTCTGCCGTCCATTTGAAAGATTGAACCGGACTCTCACTTGACACCGGACATTCACCTGGAATTTTCCGCTGCTATCGGCAAACATTTCACCGCAGTTGGATGATCTCCTATGTATAATGTATAATGTATAATGTATAATGTATAATGTATAATGTAAATTCTCGGTTGAAACTCTGTTGAAATTTTCGCAATAACTTTTAGACGCAGCGAAAATCGTTACAAGAGGCCTCATTCGCCGTCTTCTTTTTAAAACTTCTTTGACAGTTTCGCTGAACGAACACTGAACGAAGATATACTTCTCACGGCATATGTTTTTGCCTGGCTACTTGAAGAGTAGAGTAGAACAATTTTATTCAGATCTCCCGGGGCTATTGATAACAGGCGATAATAAGAGGACGTCAAGATGAGAAATCCTACACCGAAAAATCATTCGGCCGTGAAAGGGCAAACTCTTGGGCTTAGGCGGTAGCCCCTCCTTTCGCGCGCTCCTAGCCCCCAGGATTTCGCGCGGCCATTTTTTTCTCGCGGTTTTCTTTCGCGTCACGCACGACGGACTAAGCGAAAGAGGGACTACTCGTAGTCTACACATATACCTACACAGCCCACATCCCATGAATCCCTCACATTTATGTGTATGCCGGATTAAGCCTTTATTAAAGACGTTCGTTTAATGTTTTCTCTGCCATTTAATATGACACGTTGCAGCGAAAGGGTAATTCAAACTCGTAGATAGATAGATAGATAGGTTCACAGGTCTCGAATTTTAATGCATTACGCGATTAGAAATGCGTTCTGTCGAAGGCAATCCACCGTACGAAAAAAGATGGCGTCTGTACATTTTACCACAATGCCTCGCGAACCTAACACAGCCTAAAAGGCACAAAGAAAGCCAAATTTTTACGTTATTTGTCCCTGTACAAAGGATATTAAGTAGCCTAGGTTTGAAGATTTTATAACGTTTCTGTATGTTTTTCGTGCACTAAGAACTATGGGTAAATGTACCAGTCGCCATCTTTTTTCCTACGGAGGATTATGGCAAGGCTTGTTCTGGTTATACCTTTCGGATAACAAATTGCTAAACAAATGTCAATCAGGCTTTCGATAGTTACATTTAACCACCACAGCTTTGCTTGACGCTACCAATCAATGGTACATCAACATCGATAATGGCCTTGTCACATCCGTTGTTTTTCTCGGCTTAGGTAAAGCTTTTGACACCGTGATCATAATATTAATTATTCCAATAATTTTCCCCCGAAAACAAAAAGTGGTGACCCGTACGGGAGACCGGGAGATTCGGTCTGTATCAATGAGGCACCTGGATAATCTGGGAGAGTTTTCACCGTCTGTAAGTGAACAGGCTTCTGACGAGCGCAAAAAAAAAAAAAAAAAAATAGGGCGACCGAAGCGAGCCTGGCGGTCCCGGGTAAGAATTTTTCTTTTCAACCCTTGCCCTGAGTTGGAATTTTTCCCTCTCCAGACCACTCTAGGCTATCTCTACCCGCCTGTTTTTTCTTTTTCCTTTTCCTTTCATTTTTCGAGGATTTACGGTATGCATTTTTTTGTGGATTTTATGTATTTTATGCCATTCAAAACTCCCGATGACTAATTTTAAATGCGGACTAAGCAATGATTAAAACTTTTGTGGGGCATCACAGGTAGCCCAAGCTTGATAGATGGGAAGCTCAATTTTGTTTTGACCGCGTTACTATCACGTAATTTGCGTGATTTGGTCTCTCTTTTAAAATTTTACTAAGGTTGGGTACTCGAGCCGAAAGCCGAGCGGACCGCCTGACGGAAAGCGGCCCTAAAATCCCCTCAAGGATTCTGATCCCCTCCAAATTTCACGTAGAACACGAACGACAGTTCTACTATCCATTTAGCTCGAAAGAGAGAGCAAATGGTTAAACTATAACTCGATGGCAACGCAACAAATCCGCTAGAAAACCACACAGAACGCGAAAGAACCACCACTGGAGTTCAGGTAAGCAATTTTTATCAAAAATTCAACAGTAATTTTTCGCAATTTTCGGCTCTATTTCTCTCCGCATGCAAACCCTTGTAAATATGCAAATCACGCAAATTACGTGACAGTACAGAGGTCAACAAAAAATTGAGCTTCTCATATATCGAGCTTGGGCTACCTGTGGCGGCATGGATTACTCATTGATTACCCATTGATTAATCATTGATGCTACTGAATAGTTATGTCTGAAATATGGCTTTCTCAGTAGAAAGAGAAAAGATTCTAAACCATTTTCATTTCTAAATTAAAATAGATGTTTAAATTTTACCAAACTTCTTAAACGAGGTCCGACTATCAATTTACTGTATTGGATAAATATTGCATTTGACGTCTAGGACGTGTACAGTAAAGACAGTAAACGCTTACCTCAGTGAAGGAATTTGAAATTTCTTCTCAGAGACCAAAGCCACCAACACTAGCACCGGGAAACTGCCCGCATCCCGAATCAAGCAAAAGATTAAAGGATCTGCTTGGTTCTCTTTAGCAAATTTGGAAATTACGACTCCAAAAGCCCCAAATCCCAGCTGGACTACAACGAGAGCCAACCAAACCAACCAGACAACCGCCATCTTGGATTGATTTATCGTGTCACCCTTGTGCACATGCTGGTCGTATGAAGTCAGCGTGACGACAACAACAATAATTTATTGACAGTCCCCTATTGACACTCTCCTACTCCCCTCCCCTTGAGGCTTTTCAGTGACAATACAAGAGAACTAAACTAATTAAGTTAAAAGAAGGGGTTTACAATTCAATTAAAAGGGAACGAATGCGATGAACATTAAACAATAATCATACAACATACAATTCATCATACAACAAATACTAAAATGTCGTGACATACCATCATGACGTGCTATTTAAAAAGTCAGTAATCAATTTGTTTTTCAGGTAAAGTTTAAAAGTAGAAATCGATTTTGCGGTTATAAGAGTATTGTCTAGATTGTTTCAGATGTGCGCCATGCGGTAGTAAAATGTTCTAGCTCTGTCCGGCATTAGACTTATACAAAGGGATGTTTAATGGTTGACAACTTCGGGTCATACGCTAACTGATCACTGAAGTAACGGGGCGCTTGACCAGACATACATTTAAATGCTATGACAGCGTCACGGAAGAACAGATTTTGTTTAATTGGAAGCCAACGTAGATCTCTTAATGCGGGGGTTATATGATCAAACTTCCTGGTTACTGTAATAATACGCGCGGCAAAGTTCTGCACGGACTGTAGTCTACAGATATTTTTGTTCAAGGTGTTTGACCACACTGTGAAACGGTAGAGTAATTTACTGATGACTGAGGCGTTTATTACTGTCACCAATTAATTGTTTACGATCAAGAACACGTGTAACCCGACTAATTTGTGCGAGGCTTGACACACAAGACGAGGTGGTTTTCAAAACATGGTTAGTTGTGACACAACTTGAATTATTTCCGTTTTGCGAGATCGAAAAACGGTTTCAACGTAATTAATTATATTTTGAATAAATCTGTTCAGTTTGCTCAACCAAAGAAAGTTCTAAATGATGAACACGCACGGGGATGCGTGGCGAGAGGTGAAGAGAGAGATTTCTTCCCTGGGGGGGGGGGGGGTACTCCCTTATATGGGCTCAGGAGAAAATGACCCTCATTTTCTCTTGATGGGCTATATAGGTATGTGCGTCCCCAAACGGTATGGTTTTTTAGCCGTTTTGGTTATAAATAGGGTATGGTTTTTGCACTCTAGTTTTGAATTGGATATGTTTTCTAGAAGACGCTGCTTTAGCTTTAGGTAAGGGTTTTGGGAAGGGGGCCGCACAACCCCACCCTATTTTTCTAAGAGTGCCTTCGCGAGGATTTCTTTACGTGCGTTATATTCCTTGGTGCTTTTTGTACCTAATCTTTCCTACGGTGCCTCCTTTAGTTGGAGTGCACACGTTCTGCCACGGTATTACGGGATAGTCCCGCGGGAGGATCATGTTTTCTATACCTTCCGATATCCTTACTGAATTTATAAATGACATCTAGACAGGTTAAATTACTGCTGCAGATGATTTTACTATATTCGTTTTTTATTATTGTCATTATGGTTGCTAAAAGAAAGAGAAGGTGAAGCTGGGGTAAGCTAAGAGAGTTAATCCTCCTCATAATCAATCTAATCTAACCTATGATCCCGTGTTGCGAAAAATATTTGAATGATAATCGACACATTAGCTTAAATAAGATGCCGATCGGATAGTTGTCCTTGAACATTAAAGCTTTGCTCTCGGAAAACTGCTCGCTTCTCGGAACAGATATTGTCCGCGGAAAAATATCCAAGCGTATTTTCGCGCCAAGTGGAGGCTATTGTTTATGTATACATATAGGCTTTATTACCAAGGTAATCCCTCTCAATTTATTACACATGGTACCCAGTTCCTCCAAGGATAATATTACAAAGCGCGATGCGGATGTCCAAGTCAGCGAAATCCGCACATTAGCTTTTAACCATGAGACTAAAGCTTAAATGGAGGATTACACTCTCGCTTACCCTTTATCATCTATTGCTTAAAGTCTGCGTATACGGTAAGAGACCGTGAGACAGAGAAAGCATAATGCTACATTCATTTTAATGAAATTACAGAAAATACGCGGTGATTCCTTTCAGTGGAACGTGTGTGCGCGCACTAACAGAACGAAGCACCATCCCTGAGAGGGTCGAAATAACTTTGAGAGTTGACCACTGCACATGTGAGATTCTTTTCTCTCCTAAACACCATTCGACGTCTTAAGGCTAAAACAAGTCTCGCTTCAAATGCTCAAAACTAATTTAGCTTGTTATCGAAAGCCGGCGCACTTAACTGAATATCAAACTGCCGTGTAACTAACCCAGGACTATCTTATACTTAAGGACGGTGCCTACTAAATACAAAGGTTTTTGCGCCAGATTAGGACCACGCGGAAAAAGTAGATCTTTGCAAGGGCTATTGGAATCCACAAAGAAAAAAGGGGGTAGCCATGCATTTTTTCGAGATAATTAGCCTTGAATCTCAACAAAAATGCCGACATCAGCATTTTTCTGAAAAAAGAAGGAAAGGATATTTCTTTACAGATTTCCTTAGAATTCGCCTTTACAAACAGAAAAGCAAACACATTTGAAAAGATCTTTAAACTACATGGCAATTGGTAACATGAAGACCATTTTTGGTATGTTTTTAATGACAAAATCGTTGCAACAGCGCTTTTAGCGTCTCTAACAGCCTTACTCTGGTTCAGCTAAAATATAGTCTAAATACCTTTTGCTCACAACCAGAAACTAATCACGTGTTGAATAGGCTTGCCACTTCCATTTCGTAACATAAAATGTAGGGGTAACCACGCGTTTTTTTAAAGTTATTGATCTTTTTTGAAAACTTTTACGGTGCCCATTACATTTTTTCCTGTCACCTCCCCAGTAAGTAAGACATTTGCGTATCTCGTACTTTTTTCGCGCGCGCACTACGCCATCTGCAGTTACATATTTACAGTTGTATTTCAGTATAAGTTTGGGCAGATAACAGATAGGTTTTCAGCTGGAAGACGTTAACAGTTAGTGGTTAGCAATATGCTGCTATTCTGGTGTTCCTGGTTTAAGTACAGGTTCATTAAACTTGATTTGGCCACAGTTGGAAAATTTTGCTTTTTAGTCGTGTACTTGGTAACATAGTTGATTGCGTCAACGTCAACCCACCATGGTTTGCGTGATGCGCAGAACGTGTGCGCACTAGCAAAAGTAGGCACCGTCCTTAAATTGGCGCCGGAAAATGTCTCGGTATTTTTCCTTTATCTTACATGATGTACATATATCAATACGTTGTTTACCAGCGAATGTATTGATTTTTATCTTACTATCCTGTGACTCATAACTTACTTTGGAATTAAAGGGATTATGGTGTAGTTTAGCTGCACTAATCAAATCTCTAGTTCACTCCGCCTTTTTCTCCAGCCCGACCTTCTGGAACAAAGTCGTCATACTGCGAAACTTTAACATAGCCGTAAGAGTTATTCATCGAGTCCTCTTCTTCCTCTTCTTTCCTTCGTTTTTCTTCCGCATACTTTGACCACACCACCGCCATTAGGCCCACGACGATGAGCACACCCCCCAAATATTCCAACGTCTTCAGGACCTCCCCTAAAACGAAATACGACAAGATGGCGCAGAACAAGACCTGAAGAGGCCAGGTCGCTGTGACAAGTGACGCAGATATCTGCATGTTACACCACGAAATTAACAAGTAGCATAACCCAGAGGCGATGAATATGGCGTAGAGAATGGGGTAGATTTCTTCCTTAGGAAAGTACGTGAATTTTTCTGGCTTATTGACGTAATAAAGAGAAGCCAAGGCCATAAACATGGCGCCAAATAGATAACTCCACGCTGTAACATTCACGGGTTTTGTTTTCCAACACGAATCCTCTTTGTCGAAGATGAATTTTTTCTGAAGGAGGATGTACACCGACATGGAGAGTGTGTTTCCGAGAAGAAATATGTACCCCACAAACTGGATGTTACCAGAGGAGCTGGACCCCCCATGGTCTGCAGCTTGATCAGATTTCTTTTCTATAGTCATAACTATAGCTCCAGCCGCAGCTAAGAGAATGCCAAAGCACTTTCCCCAGCCGCGCAAGGTACGGAAGTCTGGATACGGCTCTATGCGCACTATGATAGCGAGTAAAGCTGTCCACACTGGGATCGCAGGTTGAAAAATGGAGGCTATGTTAGCGTTGGTGTAGTAGATGCCAAGAAGGTACAGTAATTGATTTCCAAACATTCCTGTTAAGCCCAGAATGATGAATAGAGGAAGTTCCCTGGGAAAGAAACATAATGTTAGATCGTCACGGACCCAATACTAACCAGATTAGATACTTGGTTTGTTTTATTTGAGAAATAGTACATAAGTGTCAGGAAGTAGCTAAAGGTGTGTGTGCATGTAGGGGGCGGGAGGGGAGAGTTGCGGGGGATTAGGGGTTTATCATAACCGGCATTTACAGCTGTTCCCTATTATAAAGCAAGTATCCGTCACGGAGGACAGATTGCGTGACAAGACAAAAGCTGGTAATTTGTTCTCGACCGATGTCTCTCATGGAGCGAGCGTGGACAATTTATTGCGGAATGTTAGTGATATTGCCGCAATAATTTTGGCCGGCCCGATAGGTCTGTATAAATTTTGTCTTAAGGTCTGATAACCTGCCAATTCATGCGTGTTGAAAACAGGAAAACTATTTAAAACAACTGTCGAGGGGTCACTGTTCTACAGGTACCAGTAATTTATTTTAATACATCTTTATCATTCGGTAATAATAAACGACTGTACACTCATGGTTAACCTAACATCAACATCAGGGAAACAATAAATAGATGATAGAAATATTTCGCTCCAAGTTTAATAAAACTCTGACAACTTCATCCGGAAAATTAAAGTCACGTGAATATTTGTTCAGTAAAGTGTAAATGTCGTGATTGAAATTGAAATAGCAGGCGGCATTTCGCTTTATTAGCTATAAAATTTCGACCCAAAACGATTATAAAGGTCATTGAATTTTACTAACCTAATGGAAGCGTCCAGATTTCTTAAATTACTGATTAAAAGTAAGTATTACATATTCATTTCACAAGACGTATGAACTCTTACCTCAGTGACGGAATTTGAATTTTCTTCTCAGAGACAAAAGCTGCCATCAGAAGAACGGGAAAACAGCCCGCATCCCGAATCAAGCTGAAGATTAGGGGATCTGCTTTGCTTTCTTTAGCGAATTTGGAAACAATGACTCCATAAGCCCCAAATCCCAGCTGAACTACAACGAGAGCCAGCCAAACCAACCAGACACCCGCCATTTTGGATTGAGAAATCGTGTTCGGTCACGCACTCCTTTGGGTAAGGCACGGGCACGAGTTCACAGCGCGTGACAGTAGCACAATCCTTCCATGACACAGTCAACTGTTCGTAAGAATTATTTCGTAAACCTCGAATCCTTTTCAGTTTGCTAGAATTAGAAGACGATGAAAATATGGAACGCAATGATGAAATCAGGACCGGGCGACGGAAGGGGATGGTAGAGGGTGGGAGATGAGAAAATTGGGAATATAAAAGTGGTCGCGAAAAGCTTGAAATAACAAATAAAAGTCAATTTAAGTTTCTAGAACTTTATTTCAAAATAGAATAGGGAATCTAAGTTATCCAACAGGTTAAAAATAGCATTTTCATTTTTATTTAAGGAGTACGTAAAATGTTTTACTTTGAATTTTATATTTGCATTCCGGACCCAGGGGAGTCGTAGTTCATTCTTAGTTTGATTTTAAAAATATATTAACCATTTCACATTAGTGTCTCGCGTGTTCACGACTTTTTCACTACGGAAGATACGTGTTTACAAACATTGATTTTGTTGTTCCAAATTACAGACCGCGAAACAAAAAAACTCTTTGCTCCAGCAGCCAATAGTTCTCTTGTTGTAGCCTGCGAAGCAGACGTTTCCTTTCCATTTTCCAGGCGGGGAAGGCGAGCAAACGGGCGCACTTGGGGTGAGCAAAAAAATGGGAGAGGTGGGGAGGGGGTGAGCAAAAAAATTAGGAGAAGGGGTAGGCGTGGGAAGCATAGGAATTCATTGTTTGCCCCACCCCCTCTCCCTGCTCATCATTTTTTCACACTCGCTCCCAGTTTCGTTCCTTTCGCGTGCTCTTGAACTACGCAGGCTACTCTAGTTGGCACATTAATGACGTCACCGCTATCTTCGCTATTTTTTTTTTGGTATAGCGCTCCATGAAAGACCAGCGACGCAAACAAATTTCCCAGTTACCAGTGGGAAAGGCAGGCACATTGCATCCTCTTTTGCGTTCAGGATGGTCAACAGGCTCTATTGCTCGTAAATTACAGTCCAATAAACCGCCAGTTAGAGGTTTTCCAAGACAATTTCGCAGAACTAGCGAAAACACTTAGAATTGCTCTTAAGTGCTCCTATTAAACAAAGCGACACACGCTTTTTGACTGCTGTGCGCCTCAAAATTTCATCTTATTTTTTAAAAAAGGTTTCCTTTTTAACAGTTTTAATTGCAGTCGAATTGAATACCTTTTAGAAAAATGTAGCTTTAGTGAAAAGGCAACCAAATGTAACCATCAGCGCCAGCAAATTGTTCAGCGGAGGGTCACGGATGGCCTCCTGCGCAGACGCTATTATGACTCGTCAGGCAATCTTTCCTCCTGTAAAGATTGCGTGACGAGCCATAGGGACGGCTTGGTTACGGCCCTCCTAAAAGGACACAAAACATATTGTGAACTACTCACAATAGTCTTGTCTTCTTTTTCTCTAACAAAGAATTCACAAAGTCTAGGGAGTCTTGATTTAAAGTTTTGTCCATATACATTTCAAAACACTTTCTCAGTTCGATTAAAGGATACCAACTATGTTGAACTTGTTGGTCCGTAACATACTTCAAGTAATTGGTCACGATTCATACCGCAATTAATATCCAATGCTAGATTACGGACTTTTCGTAACGTGTTTACGCTTAGATGCAGGCGACAGTTACGATAAAATCTGCGTCCATAAGTCTTTCCTCCTGATTGAATTCCATACATTTCTTATAAATTTAGTTCTTATAATTCACTGTGTAGAAAGCCTAGTTGAGAAAGAATTTATACTCCAATTTCCCAAAACTTGAAAATTTTCTCTACCAGCTTGACACTATGTACCATTTACTACAGTTTACCTACAAGATTACCATATACCTTTACGAGTAGACGTTTTTCGAAATTGTAAACAACGAATCTCCGAAAACAATACAGCTTTTGCTGTCTACCAAAATAATATATTAAGAATTCATATTTTTCCTTTACGGGATATAACAACTGAACAAACAAAAAGAATATTGAATGTTCAACAGAATACTGAACATCAAAATCCAAGTTAATTTCCGTCAGCGGGACGGCGAAATTACAATTCATTTGTAATAGCTCCTATATTGATAAAAAACTTTTTTGAAGGAAAATAATTCTTTCCTAATTTTCCTCCACTCATTTTAAACGATTGAAATTAAGTTCACGTTTCAATACTTGTCTCTATAGTTTTAGAGGCTTTTCAAGCAAAGCGACTTAACAAAGCCTTAACAAAATAGATCTATTATTAATAATACATTATATTCACTAGAGTACCACGCCAGATCCTCCGATGTTAAGTTACGATCTTGAGTGATCTCGAGTGATCTTTAAGTGACGGAGAAGACCCTGGTGACGAGGACCAGCTGGAGTTCAGTTTGGAGTGAGAAGTTTCTTCAGGTCAGCGGCTTCCTTTTCTAAAGCTTTCTGCTGCTTCCACAACACGCACTGAATAATCTTCAACCGTTCAACGGCAGGAGTGAAGCCTGGTTCAAGCTGTAGGGCCAGCAAGTAATGCTGGATGGCCTCAGGAATATTGTTCTATCATGGAAAAATACAAAGAAACATATTAACTTCATTTTTCTCTCCGGTTTCCGATTTCGATCGCCCCCAAAACGAAGTATAATATTGCCGTCTACGCTACCCTAATGGGGAGCGGGGGGGGGGGGAGGGGGGGTCAGCGTAAAATTGTCAACGACCCACGCCTAATAAATTTCTGACTACTGAGTGGGAAGGCAGCATTTTCAGTTGAAAATCCCCGTTTTCGACACTCCACGTCCAACCAAAGAGCTATCTGAAGTCTCTACTTGGGGTAGGCTCTTCAAAAGTTCGTATTTCGATTGGGGATTCAATCTTTATGGGTGAACGAAAGGAAATTTGCTGCACGTAAAATGGCGTTTCCTGTTGTCAACATGACATGGTAACTTTTGAACACTCAAGCAATTTTTTTGATTTTCACTGGTGTTTTCACTGTCCAATAAAACTGAGGTCTAATTGATGTCTACATTAATCAGCAAACAGTTCCTATTGTAATTTCTAGTTACTATATTAGGGTCGTCACGCAACGCTTCTCCCCAACCATTGCGTGACGATCCTAATAACGGCTGCGAAGGACACTAATTTCTAGTCAGATCACGCTGTGCTCACCTGGGCTCCAAAAACATTGCCAAGAATGAAATGACCAAGAGCGAGACTGGGAGAAATCTGGAAAAAAGAAGAGACTTTAGCCAGGTACTCCTGTTTTACCTCAGTTTCTAAGACCACTGATCATCAACTTATTTCTCCTTGCAATACCAATACATTGACAACAAGACAGGTGCTGAGAATATAGGAGATTATCAAATAGAGGATATTGTCTTAATGTACCCTAAATTCTTGCAAGGAAAACGGTGACAAGCGCAAAAAGCGCGACTCACGTGCTCCACTCGTTCGTCACGCAAGTTCTTTTCGTCCACGACGCCTGTAACACAATCAATACGTCACGGACAGGTCATTTCATGAATTGCTCACCTCTAAAGCCTTCTTAATCACTACAGCAGTGTCATCTAACTGGCTTTCTCGTAGCAGAATACTGGCAAGGCCGACATGAGCGACATCCTGTTATAACAACAATTGACTCACGTTAGTTAGGCAAACAAACATTCGTTATTAAACGATAAACTCTCTACAGCTACAAAAGCATCCATTTATCCTTCAGCCACTTATTAAGTAATTAAATATATCAACAATTAAACATTGCAATAGAAAGCTGAGTTATTGTGAAATCCAACTAAAAACCCAGTAAAACAGTCGATCTTTTTTTTTTTGCGTTAAAGATTTGTTGTTCATAGTAGGTACAAAACCTGTTTAAATCGCTAATAAAACCGGGAAAACGGTATTTGACGTGATCTTAAATTCTTGACAACTTTCACATTTATATAAGTCTGTGTGAATGGTCACATTACAATTAAATCGATCAGAAAACTACCTACCCTAGCATTCCAAGGAGAGTGGTAAAGAGCTTGCCGTAAACACTTAATGGCCTCCACAGTGTCACCTTGCACTCTCCAGTAAAGCGAAGCAACATTTAACAATACCCAGGATGAAGAATTCTAGACCCAGAAAATGATAATAAACATGTCTGTTTCAGTCTGTGTAACATAGAAAAGTCACTATCATTAGCCGTACAAATTTACTACCCGGTTCTAAGTTGTGATGGTGAATTAATCAACGTGACACGAGCGTTATGAGTTTTAAGTCGTTGCGCAAGTGCGCTCAAGCTAGGAGCGCGGATATGGTCCAAAAATTGGGTCAGAAATGCGCTAAAGCTCCGACCACCTGACCAGTTTGACTTCATGGCCCGGAAGGGTCCATCCTTAGGATGTGCCGATCGTGTCCAGCGTAATCGGTCCCCTCTCAAAACGATCATAGGGCGACCTACCCCTAGACTAGGAACGAGCGGTGAAATCGGAGACTATGTTGGTCTACCATAAATATATATAGGACTTGTACCTCATCCATATGGGATACACAAAGAAAACGTTTTTGCTGGTATTTCACTACAAAGTTCTTATTAGGAGTATTACGTTTCTCAAAACTTCCAAGCTACTTTAACATCGCAAAACTACGACCAACAAGTACATGAACGCGGGTTTACTTACTGCGCATGCGCAATGCGAAATTAGCCTTTTTTTAGTTTCTTAGGGCATGAGTGTCAAAAGGACGTTCTTAACATTAGTAAGCACACTTAAAGGATAATCGACAACACGCGAAAATATAGAAGAAACTGGCGGACCCTACTGGTTTACGTTTCGTCCAAATCTCGAAAGTTACAGTTGTAGCGAAGACCTACAATTGCAGTGGAAAGAATCAACCATGGTTCTCCCAAATAAAGCTACAGATCACCTTTTTCAAAGCGGTGTAAATACGCGTCCCCATTTCATCAACACTGTCTTGAATTGTTCTTCCCATTGTCAATAGCGTCTGAGAAAAAAGAAAAAAGTGCGACATTTCAAGCAAAAGGTATAGATTGAGCATTCTATGATGTTCGACTGGCTTAAACATTTTAATTGGACATGTCACTGGAAAGAAATTACGACATAATCAATGTTGACGGTTACGTATTCATGTCAAGTCAAAAAAAACAAAAAAATAAAAAGAAAGCATGTCACCTAGCAACGTCTCTGACAAAGAAAACGAAAGGCTCACTTTTCGGTAACAGGAGTCTGACAGAGAGTGACGATTGAATGAAACGAAACACAACGAAACACAAAATGATACGCAGAGAACAAACAGCTCTAAAACAAACAAACAAAATTAGCAAACCTGGGTGAGACCAGCTTCAGCCACTTGATCAAGATTAGCAGCATTAACCACGCCCTAATTGAAAACAGAACACAACAATCCTCGTATACAACCAAATTGAGAATATTATTGCGCTACCACTCTCTCCCGCAACCTGCCGCCATGTCCAATAATAAAAGACACATTCAAGGCCGACTAGAAGTTTTCTACGTAACAAAATAATTGCCCAGCAGTCGAGATTGAGTGGGTTGGGGAAAGACCTGACTTAACACCTTGAGCAGCATAAAACAAAGACATAAATATTCTATGTTATATGGCTAGTTTACTTGGCTAGTTCACTTGGCTAGTTCTGTAAGAGGGCAAGATCAGAGAGTCTAACACCTTGTCAGTCTTCCGCAAGAAATTGTTTGCTTATTTTTACGATAAGTTCAGTGCTAATTTTTTTTATCGTGATTACCTTATTTTTTAATATGAGTTTAGAGTAATTTTTAACTAGGTATACAATCATACAATGATACACTAAGGCGGAAACCTTGTATTCTGTTTTAAGCTGTCCTCAAATTCATTGGATTAACTTGTTCAATGTAATGTTATTTGGAATTTGTATTAAAGATTGAAGATTAAAGATTAAAGATTAAAGATTAAAGATTAAAGATTAAAGATTAAAGATTAAAGATTAAAGATTAAAGATTAAAGATTAAAGATTTAAGATTTAAGATTTAAGATTAAAGATAAAGATGAACCGAGATTGCTGGCTCGGGATTACCCGCTGTGTCCCGCAAGAAAATAGTGTGCTCTTTCCACACAATAAATCCTTTATTGACCAAGCTTGTACCGTCAAGATGGCTGGATATTGGCCTCGTTCTTTTTTTGCGTGTTTATGGACCTCGACTCCGTCTTAGTTTATAAACACGCAAAAAAGAAGAACTTGGCAAATATCCAGCCATCTTGACCTCACGCTTGGTCAATAACCCATATATACCTGCAGGCTGCTGAACGTATGCAAGTTGTTCTTTATCTTTGCAGTACAGCGGGGCCTCTTGGGAGAATCGTCCACGTCACTTAAGAAGTCGATATGTGCCCGCACACTAAGCGGAAGAAAAAGAAGGTTAAATCGAAAAGCGATTTTTAAACTGACTGAATAGTAGAGACGACAGTAACACACTAATAAATCTGGGCTCGAAGCATGTAACCGACTGCAAAGCGCGGGAAACGAAATGATATGTATCCTACGCAAAGAGCGGGAAAAGCTGAAAAGACGGTACACGAGCAAAGCGTGGGAAAAGCTGAAAACAAGGTACACGTGCAAATAAAGCGCGGGAAACGCTGAAAACATAGTACACGTGCAAAACGCACGAAAAGCTGAAAACATGGTACACATGCAAAGCGCGGGAAAAGCCAAGAAAAGTAACTGGAGCAAAGCGCGGAAAAATTATAACACATGTAATCTGCATAAAGCGCGGGAAAAGCTAAAATCACGTCACGTGTATAATGCGTAGAAAAAGCTGAAGTCATGTCAAATGTACAAAGCGCGGGAAAAGAACAAAAGCATGTAACAGTCCGAGGCGTTCGTGGGAAAATTAGAACGGATAAACGTATTACCTGTCAACATTGAGGAAAGGACAGTTGTAAATATTGTGCTACATTAATAATACAAGGCTGAAATAAAAATACAGGCAAAACAACCACTGACACCACACCAAGTTAAACAACAGTAGCAGTAAATAACTTACTCAATATTTTTCGTGTCCAGTGAAAGCCACGCACTAAACTGTTTGTTCCTGACAATAAGCGCCTCCACGCCTTCAATATGCCTACACTCCTCATCACTCAGGTCTTGAAGAGAACCGTCTGTATGTACGTTCATGAAGCTTGTCTCAAACACACTCGAACCTGCGCCAACACTGTGAAGAAATTCTGCATTTTTGACTTGTTCCTTGATATTTTGCGACGCTTTTTTGGCGTCGAGTACTTGGCGAGCTTTGTAATCCGCTGTAGGCAGTTCTTGATTTACTTTTGAAGACGCTGAAACAACCGATTCTCGTCCATCGCTAGAATTTTCAGGAGTTTCAGTAATAACAGTGGTCGCCCCGATATGATCATTTGCGTTGTCAAATTTTTTGTCGCTGGATTTACTTTTTGCTGCATTTGCTTCAGCAATGTTCCCTCCGCCATTTTCAAGTACGTTAGTTTCAGGGTTTTCACTACCACTCGTCGCCGCCTGTTCATGTTGTTTGCCATCGCTAGCTTTACTTTTCGCGGAAACATCCTCAGCTGCCTTTATTTCAGAGTTTTTGTTTTCATATGTGCTCGGTTTATCGACGCCTTTCTTTACGCTGGTTTCACTTTTAACAACATCTTCAGCAGAGTTAGTTTTATTTTGGCTTTCTTCAGGTACCTTCGCTTCTGACGTGCGTTCGCTCGCGGCAGAATCTGACGATGTTGTCGCTGAAATTTCATCTATCGAAGTTTGCTTCATTGAAACTGCTTCGCTATCCGAATCAAATGGCGGAATATCCTTGCTCGAGCTCGGTACTTGTTTGCTCGTATCTTGAGTAACGCAATCCACAGTGAATGCCTCGCCTTTGCGCTTCTTCCTTCCAATATTCTCACAGTTCTTCACTTGGACAAGAAACTCTTTCTCTTTTACAGGTGGTGTATGTTTAGGACCTGTAGGAAGAGTTGCTTTGATTTGTTGATGCTCAAACAGTAACTCAGCGGAGGCCATTTCTCTTGTGTTTTTGGAAGCAAAATTTGATCCCGGCCCGTTCTTACTCATTAAGATAGACTCTCCTTTTTGCTTGGCAAGTTTAGCATCTTCAACAGTAACACTTTTGGCGGTATCTTCGTTATTACGAGTTTCAACACCAGCTTCACGCTTCAACACTTTTGTTCCACTCTCGCCTCTTCGACCAGCGTTTACTTTCCTAAGTTCAGCATTTTTAAGACCGCTTTTTTTCTCGTGTGTTATTGACGAGCCTTCATCTAAAATCGGTTTGTTTGACACCGTTTGCTTCTCCTTCTCGGCTTGTTTTCCTTTATCCTCAGCGACATCCACAGTTTGCGATGCAGAATTGACACGTGTGACAGTTTTGATGACGTTCTTTAAGCGACTCAACGCGAGTCGGGCCACTTCAAGATCATCCATATTTTTCTCCTCCGCAGAAACATTAGAATTATCTGACTGAGAATTTGTTGCTTCGAGCGTTTCACTCGTTTTGCTCGTCGACTTCTCGCTTTTTTCATCTTTTGTGCCGCTGTTTTTCAGATTTGTTCTAAAGTCAGGGGAACCCTTGAAAGCTTCACTCGGTGACTTCTCTTTTTCTAGTGATTTAACCTGCTGGTCCGTGCTAACATTTTCTTTTCCGTGGTTAGAATCTTGTTGAGTATGAGTTGACTTCCCAGCTTCTGAAGTTTTCGCCTGACTTGCATGTTGCTTTGCTTTACTATTAAGTTCAGGAGACATATGCACTTCCTAAAAGGTGAAAAGAACTGAATTTCAGTAAGGTTTTCATCGGTGAACAATGAAACACCGTTAAGTTACAAGCGTTGTGATTTAGCAATCTTTTTTTTTATCGCTTATTGCTGCTTTTAAATGACTGCCACTCTTTGCAATACTTTCCAAGGGTCGTTACTTTCCAGAGAGTCGCCACTTTCGCGAATTGCTAACAATCATTTCAATTTTTTTGCTGTTTCCGTAAAGGAGTTATTTTCGGGGCTCCTACCCTTCAGAACTTCATACTATTTCATCAAGAAAGACGTTTATTCACTGAGGGTAAAATAACAAAGCCTTACCTGGTTGACGGGAACAGATCTGCTCTTACAGGCGTCAGGGTTCTTAGGCAGCCCCTCTGTTAGCAGGTATAGTCGATTGAGTTGCCGCTTAAACGTTTCTAGAGGAAGAGCGAGTTTCTTTTCGGCTGCTTCACTGTTTGATTCTTTCGGTTCATCCAGCTCAGGCGTTGTAAGGCTATCCAAGCTCTCATCAAACACTCTACAAAGAAACAATGTTTATTTTTTTTATAGGAAAAAAAAAACACCAAACAAACAACAGCGAGCTTTATCTACGAGTGGCTACGAGTTTGAAGCATCAAGAATTTTAGCACAAGTTTTTTTGCAGAGAATTAGGCCAAACTTAGATCGAAATGAAAGACAGACTCACAATTGTCGTTCCTGTAAAAGCTCTTTCAGTTTCAGCTCACATCTGACCGATTTCAAGCGCTCACACAGCAATTCCGTGTCTGGTGATACAACCATTGTAAACTTGTAGCACAATTCAGCCATTTCATGCAGTTTCAAAGACTGTAGAAAAAACAAATTAAAAAGAAATTATGTTCGCCTTGTTTGCCACTCTGACGGAAAAAAATATCATAAGTGAAAACAGGTATGTATTCTAGCTATCATGTTAAGTTTGAAAAAAAGCCAAAAACAACAACAACAACAACAAAAATGAAAACTTGCTTTGAATATTGCTTCCAAAAGATCCAACATACATGTAAGAGTGCCTCTGAATATTTATTATTTGGTTTGCCTTTTTTTGTGTGAGAGAAACAACCAATCTTTGTATAGCTGCTTCATCAGTATGGAAATTTTCAGGTTGAATTTCAGATGCCTTCTAAGCGGAGGAAAAAAATCAAAGAGAGACGTCTTCTTGTAGCACTCTGGTACCCAGGAGCCCTACAAACATTTTATCAATATGGTCTTATCTATCAGCCTGCTAAACGACTGAGCATCGAATGTAATGCACACGTAAGGAAAAAATGGAAATGAAAAGAAAGATGCACTCACAGCGTAGAGATTTCCCAGTAGGAAGTGATAGACAGAATATTCCTCACAAGTGTCCATAGCAGTGTGAAGGAGAACTATCGAGTCAAGGGTGTGGTTTGCATGGTGAAGGACTGCGGCAAGACTCATCAGCGCACGATCTTTATGTTCCCTGAGAGGAAAAATAAGATGATGTGATATATAAAGATAATGTTTAGGATCTGCAGTAATTAATGAGTAACAGCAGTCTACACTGAGTCTGGATTCACACCCTGTGCTTTGTTTTATATGTACATAAAAACTGTAAAACGAATAAGAGGAATAATTAGCCTGGTGGGGGTCTTTCATATAAAAAGGGCTGAGCTGCTCTTCATACCTTTTAGGGGTTAAAAAAGCAGTTTTGGTATCTCTCAGGGTGTTCAACCTCAAAAGGTCCAGAGAGGGAGCGTTTGCAGTACCTTTTAGGGTACTGAGCCCAAAAAATATGACAGGAGATAAATGTTTGTTTTAGAATTGGTACCTCTTAGGGATGAAAATGTCAAGCCACACCCACAAAGCAGGATCTTGGTACAATTACTGGCAAGCATCACCGTTCCTTTTATATGGGTGCCCCTCCCCCCGGCGGGGAACTCGTTGCGGGTGAAGGTATGCCACCTTGCAACTTTTCCATCCAATCCAATAGACCCTAATCATAAAAGGCATTGAAATTAGCCCAACTAGCCTCGTTTGAGAGTAAAAATACTTTGAATTATCAACTCAAAAACGAGGTTAGTTGGGCTAATTTTAATACTTACAAAATAATTTGTAATTGGCAGCCATTTATGAATAGGGTCTATGGACATTCTGGATTTGAAAATTCAAACACTATAACTTTTTCAACTCATTTACTTTCCTTTTCTATCACTGGAATATTGCATCCTTATTTACATCTTAGTGCAAGTGAAGTACATGCATTGGTCTTAAATTCTGTTGTTAATGATTAGCTTTTATTGTTAACATTCCTTTATGTTTGCCTCACCTGGGCGAGAAATACAAAGCCTGTCTTAAACACTCAACAGCTTGTGGAGCATTTCCTTTAATTCTCCAGTAATATGCAGCAAGATTGAGTAGAACCCAAGAGCTGGAGTTCTGTTGGAAAGAAACCAAAATGATCAGTATTAAATGTCAAGAAATGGTGGCAAAGGGCAGGATAAAAAAGGCTTTAGAGGTTGAATCCTAAAAAATCTTTAGGCAGTTCCAACAGATGACCTACAGTGTATGTAACAACTTTCTAACAACAAAGGTTTGTAATGAGACCATAGTGGCAGTTAATTCTGTTATTTGCTGGCATAAAAAATGCATTCATTGACCACAGGGGAGGGAAGTGCCAGCATGAAATTGTCTCACTTGTAGAATATTCAAGAGTTTTTTTAGTATGGACACTTGAGCTATGAACACTTGACACTTTTTCCTATATAATTTTTTAGTGGAGGCGCAGCAGCCTCATGGTTAGTGCGCCCACCTTCGGGTCGAGTGATCTGGGTTCAGGCCTTGGCCAGGGACATTGTGATGTGTTCTTGGGCAAGACACTTTACTCTCACAGTGCCTCTCTCCACCCAGGTGTATGAGTGCATACTGGCAAATTTAATGCTGGGGGGGGGGGGGGGGGGGTAAAATAAATAGAAATACTCCTAGTGGCTTCATGCTACAGAAACCGGGATAAGCTCCAGCCTGATGGGCCACTTGTATGCAGACTATAGAATGAAGGCTATTCATATAATGTACAAGACAAGCATTTTTACAGACGAGTATAAATATGCTAAATGCTACTAATATATGAAGAGCCCTCATTTTCTCATCACTAAAAAATTGTACAAAAAATACTCAATGTTAAGTGTTCGTGGTTCAAGTGCCTTTACACATGTACAGTAAAATCTAACCCTGAAATTTATATTTACCTTTTGTAATGCCAAACTCACTTGACCTCCCAACTCTTCCACAGTTTTAAAATAAGACAAGACTGTCAACAGTGTTGTCTCTGTGGTGGCATTCAGCTGATGTCGACAATTGACACCCTCAAGATGGTCATAGCTGAATATAACAGTGGGTAAATCAGCACGGCAGATCGGTGGTTCAACATTTGAAGGCAGCGACTCACAAAGGTTGAGATGGTCTGGTATGCTGACATGATTAACAAACAACAGTCATTATTAACCTGCTCTTATTTGTAAATACCCTTCAATGCATGAACTAATCCCCCTCAAAATTAATCTTTAGTTTGACAAAATGCCCATTCATACCATATTATATTGTAATTTCTAATTGGTGGTTCAAGTTTGTTTTAAATGTTGCAGTTCCTCCAGCAATTGGCATTGACAAACAAATGCAACAAACAAACAATACAGCATCTGCCATAAAATGTCAAAATACTTGACATACCCATTCATTCTGTATGTTATATAATTTCTAGATGGTGGTTCAACGGGTTTGGGATCATGTTTACTGAAGGCATCCGTGGTTGAGTGTCAATTGATACCCTCGATGGACCTGCAATCGACACTAGATTGACATGTTGATTGACACTTGATCGATATCCTGAATGATACTCAGCCGACACTGGGCCAACAATCGATGTCAAATCAGAAAAACAATAAATAATTAGAAGTATTGTTTTTTTATAACCTACAACTTATAGTTTCAAGGGGCTTCACAGCTCAGTGATAGAGTGCTAGCTTATTACTTACTTGATGCCTTTCTTGGAAAATGGAAGAGTCATGTCCAAATGCAACTCAAACTCAGAAATGTGTCTTCCTGCATCGACACAGTCTGGATCCACTTTGTAAAATGATTTTTTCATTTCTATTCTCTCTTTCTCTCGTGCCTCTATCAATTTTCTTTTTTCTTCTAGATACTCTTCTCGTAAAATCTTCAACCTGTCAGATGCAGTCTGTTGTTGAATAAAGGTGACAAGGTCATATGGTCGTTTGAGATTGAAGATGGAGTCAACCTAAAAACAAGTTAAGCACAAAGTCAGCACAATATCAAAACTACAAAATTGCAATATTTAGAGAGGAAGCCATATCAGCCTTAGTAGGTTGTCATGTAGGTCCTCTAACCTGATTGGATCAGAATTTGGAGATGTTGGTTTTCGTGGAGGGAGGAATTAAGACAGGAGAAACCAGAGAAAAACCCTCGCAGCAAGGAGAGAACCAACAACAAATAAACTCAACCCACATATGACACCGGGATGGAATCGAACTGGGACCACACTGGTGGGAGACAAGTGCTCTCACCCCTGCACCATCCGTGCTCCCCATATTCATGGCTACAGTTTAATCTTTCAACAGGCAGTTTCTGGATGCCAGTAGATGAGGTTACAAGTTTGACTTCAGCTGGGAGAGTTTTAATTAAGATAGTTAGGTAGAAGGTTGCATTTGGGCCAAGCTGAACCACTCAGCTAGAACCTACAGTACTGCCCCTGGGTGGAACATATTAGTTAGATATCTCCCCTGTAGCCTTTTTCCAGATGATGTACCCTTAACTGGTACACAGTCATACCCCTTGGAGAGGGGTGCTGCAAGAGTAAAGTGTCTTGTTCAAAAACTTTATGCAATCGCCCTATCTAGCATTTCCACTTTGACAGTTTAATTGGAAATTATCTAATGTGCCAAATGTTAGGCTACAAAGCCTTTACACACACTCTTTATTTTTATGACAATGTTGAAAAAAAACTTAATACAATAGCCTTCTTGTTGGGAAACTCAGAAATTTTTCCTGAATAGCTTTGATCACTAACTGATGAACAGTACACACTTAACTACTGGTCCTGAGGAAGACACTTACTTTTGTTTTCCCAAGAATCTTGATGTTTTCTTATACCAAATTGAAGGAAATATTAAGATTTGAGGGAAAACAAAGGTAACTGTTTCTCAAGAGACCAATGTCTAAGTGTTTTGGAGTTAAGTGTAAAGTAATTAGGCAAGAAGATGTCAAAGTAACCTCTAAATAGTGGGAGAGCAGCAGGAATTGCTTAATTGTTGCCCAGCGGGCCACACTTGGATTTAGCCACTGCCATGTGACCATCAATCAAGCAATAAGAGTGCACATTAGATTCAACAAAGCTCCTACTATACAAGTCTTTATTTCACTTTCTATTCCTAGACTGATTTCTGATGAGACCAAGCAACTGAGAATTATTTTTGGCATTGTTTGATGCACATTAACAGTAACCCAGTGGAAGATAATGTTAACAAATTTTATATCGCTTAATTTTAGTGAAGAATTTTCTTTTGTGGGTTTAATAAGTGTAATAGTTCCTTATTATAATGTTTGGAATGAACTTCTTAATGAAAATAACAAAATAACAACATACACTGTACTTAATATTTCAGTTTTTAATTTCTTAAAAATTTAGGCTATTGTCCCCTTTTCGAGTAATCATTATTTTACACACACCAGGTGGAGGTTCTCTGTTCATACTATTCATACACAAAGCTTAATATTTCTCTGCAGGGTAGCATTTCTAACATAATCTAGAAAGCTACCGAGAATGTTTGCCACGTTTCCTTGAAAATATTCTTTATCAACAGAGATAAATAATTCATACTTCTGATTCATTCAGTTAAAAAAAGAAAAAAAAACAGTGTTCACTGTTAACCTAAGTTGAGAGCATGAATTTAGCTAGCTTGGTTTTAAATACACACGATCACATCTGCCTGACCAGCTTTTACACGTCCTGTCATAGAACATACGATCAGTCACAATAAAAATCAAATTACGTACACGATCTTTTGGTTAAACGTCAGGCTGCCCGCAGAAAGTGAAATCAAAGACACGTACAACGACAACTCAATTAAAAAACTGGGGTAATTATAGCTTAAGGTTATTTATTCAAACTACATGAACGGCGAATACGGGTAAAACTCGTGAATAATTTAATAGATAATTGTTTAAGTGTTGTACCTGTTGTTGAATTCTTCCATCCTCCGTAACGATCCAGTGTGTTGCTCCTTTGCAGAGTGGTTGTGACCATAAAATTCCAAGGGAAATATAATAAATTAGTGAACTAAAATCATACATTTTCTAAATTGCTTCTATCTGCAGACGCTTCCACCATTTTCGAAGACGTTCTGTTTGCTAGAACCCAATCCCTTCTACATTATGCACTGGAGCTCGAGAACGAGGCCAGAGTGTCGCGTTACCGCACTGGCGTTTTTTCCGCATAACATGCCATGCCTTACAATTTTAGGCTTGATTCCAACAAAAAATATATATATGGCACACAAAACTTGCAGACATTCCGTGGAGGAAGTAATTCAAAACGTCTTATTCCCAGTAATTTGAAATTTTGGTGTTGGCCCGTAAGTGGTGGGGGGGGGGGGGGGGGGGCGGCGGGAGGGGGGAGGAGGGAGGAGGGTAACTCAACAAGTTTTAACGGGGACGTAGAAAAGGTAACATCTTCATATACCGTTCATAGAAAATGCCTACCTACAAACCTTACCTACAAAATTTGCCGATTCATTTGAGTGCTCTCGCTGTTCGGAACAGTAACCCTCGAGAGAGCGGCGAAAAGGAGCCTACGGAAACCCTCCCCTTTCGTGTACCTCCAGCCTGAAAAAGAACCCCTTTCCGGTGGAGTTCCCCAGGAAGTCAGCCCCAGGGGATGTTAGCGGCTGACGCAATGTTGAGAATACTGTCTTTTTTTATAGCGCGATTCGAACCTGCCACTCTGACGATTGCCGTGTATCTGCTGCGCGACATGTAACCCACTGTATGCCTAGTCAAGTACTTCCGGAATTCCTGAACAATAAAGGATCAAACTGTGTAGTATCACAAAGTTGTTGTTAACAGCTGCCGAAAAGTCAGTCACCGAAAACAGTTCTTTCTGAACCACCCTAAGCCAGACGATCACACTACCAATTTAAAGCGTATTTTCTGCCAAACAATAGCTGTACTCCGCGTTTCCAACACACGTATTTTTTTATTGCGTACCATTCCTGATCTATAACACACGCTGACGTCACTGCTATATAGTTCCCCATCTAGACTATCACTAACCTCAGTTCTTCGAGAGAAGCCATAAATTATATATATCAATTTTTTTTTTAAATTACCCTTTGTAGACTTCCTCGCTCTCAATGAGAATGTATGTACTTTTCCTGACAACCATGATATTGTGTACAATCTATGTATCTTGCGTCCGTTGTTTCATCTCAAAGACGTTCGAGGATTTGTCTCAGTTGTCTTAGGCAGCGTCCACACTAAGCCGCTTTATTTCTACGGTTTGACCTACCGTCCACACTAATCCGTCACGAAAACGGAGCTTTTCGAAAACGCTATTCAAACCGGAGGAATTTAAAAACGTCAGCTTTTCGTTTCCGTGTGGACGGAAAACATTTTGAAAACGGAGCTTTTCGAAAACGATGGCGTCACGAAAATTATGTGAGTTTTCCTCAAACACAAATCTAAAATGACCATTGATTGTTACGTTTTCAAATTTCTCCGGCATAGTGTGGACGGAAAACATTTGATACGTTTTCAGACTGAAACCTCCGTTTTCAAATTGTATTCCTCAGCGTATTATAGACGGGGCCTTGGTTTACTATGGAGATGTAACGAGAGTTAGGTTTCTATCGAAACCAACTCTTCTTTAATCATAAGGAGTAAACTGTCCAGTCCCTTCCTAATTCATAATTGTTGCTTTCGAGACAGATGTCGGTTGAAAACTCCCATAAGAACTCCACACGCAAACAGTGACATCATGAATCGAAAAGCATCCAGTGTTCGGACGATTGAACGAAGGTATTTGATTGCTTTGTACAGTCGTCCTGATGGGCGTTCGGGCCAAGGATCATTCTATGAGAAAAATAAACAGATACTTCAGAAATAGGATGAGAATGAGTTGAGAATGAGTAGAGTAAAAAAAGAACGCGTAAAACGTAAAACAATCTGTCGCTCCTAAGTTGTTTTCAGAATTACCGTTTAAAGGTCATTATATGCCTATTGTATTCAATCAATCAATTAATCAAACGGTCGGTCAGTCAGCTGCTGAGTTACCGTCTGTTCGTTCGTCCGTCCGTCAATCAGTCAGTAAGATAGTCAGACAGTCAGACAGTCAGTCCGTCAGTCAGTCAGTCAGTCAGTCAGTCAGTCAGTCAGTCAGTCAGTCGGTCGGTCGGTCGGTCGGTCGGTCGGTCAGTCAGACAAGTCCTTCCGTTCCTCAGTCCGTCCATCCGTCCATCGACATAGCACTGAACTTTACGAACCTTGGCCCAACCATACTGATTGAGCCACCTGATCAGTGAAAGATCATTCACAGCCACGATTGGCAAGTACTCTCTAACACTTTCTCTAAACCACCAAGTCTTTACCAGTCTGCACGGAAAACACAAGAAACAGAAAACAACACAGAATTAGAACCTTTTACAACTAGATAGGTGCTAGGTGGGCAACGCCGCTTGGAAATGAAGTTCAGTAGCAGAAGGTGAACGTCATTACTTCCCTACCGTCCAAATTCTCCTTAAGGGCTGCACAACGCTTTATGTATGTTAGTTTTGAGAAATTGGTAGCACATCAACACAATGTCCTCAGTTCTATTTTCGTTTGCCATGTCGGCTTGACAAAACACACTGGCGAGCCGTCATTAATTATAATAATAATTATAATAATAATACCTCTTATTGTAATAAAGCCAGTTGTACATGATGATTTACGTCTCTGCACTATCGACTAACCTGTTGTTATGTACGACATCAGACAGCGAGGTAATATTTCTTGGTAACTCCGTGTAATGGTACTTGTAAAGCCACGCTCTAATGTAGATAGGGGCTCTATGAGGAAAAGGGTTTTTAGCCAAGAGATCCAGCACGTCTTGTTGTCCCTGGAGCAGCCTGAAGACAAGATGAACGAACCAGGGGTTGTATTCATAGCTTCCGAGCGCTGCAAACCATATCTGCCAGTCAAGCCGAGGCTGGTGAGGGGCTGAAAAGGGACAAAACAGGAGAATACTTTCCACAAGAATTACACTAGCAGTAACTGTTCTTACTTTGGTGCTTTCCGATGATTGGCTCATAACACTCGTGAAACACGCTCTCGTTAGCCAATCAGAACAAATGTGTAGTCTACACTGGACTACGGTGACTTTCCCGCCCTTGGCACCGGTTGCACGTATCCCGCCCTTGGAACCGGCTGCTCGTTTTCCCGCGCTTGTCGCCGGCTTCACGGTTTCCCCAACTTCGTTCCCAGGGCTTGACGTTTTCCCGAGCTTGGCGTGAAAACAAACAACGCCACAAAAAAAACAAAACTTACCAACTATTGGTGGAGGCTCTGAAACATTACCAGGTTTGTAATGAAAGTTGTATTCCTAAAAAACGAAAAAAAACAACAACAACAACAACAACGTAAGAGTCACGTAAATAAAATCTTAATACTAAAGTGGGTTAGAGTTGGTTTCCAAAGATTTTCAAATGTAGTTCAGTTTGTAAACCAATATACCGTTCTCAGTCAAAAGCTTAGAACTATTAAGTTCGCTTACTTCGTGCCGGTGAATAAGATGCAATTCTATTTTTACACTTGTCTGTTAACTGATGGAAAAAGTAAAGAAATAAACTGCGACTGCCATTTTTTCATTGGTTACACAGTTCAGATTCGTTTATTATGGCATTTTGGGACGGCATCTTCATATTAAACTGAAACGACTACAATGCCAATGTTCCTGTTTTATGAATGCCACAAACCTTCAGGTGCAACATGAAAGTTAGGTAGACAAATAAGAATTAAAACTCTACCATCCATGGTCCGTCACGATCGTTGCTGCCTTCTATGATGACTTCCGGTCGTCCACCAACACCAGTCATACTAGTAGACAAGATAAAGAAACGATACGTGAAGTTATTGCTCCAGGGGTTTCATTAGTGTTTTCAACAAGACATGAGTCCCCTTTAAGGGGGATCTGTGTATCCCACATCCCGTTAATTTTTAGCCTAACTACCCTGCATCCTGTTAATTCAAACGCAAAAAATAATGACTATTCATAACCCGTTTTATCTGATTTAAATAACCGATGTCCCATTAATTCTCTTCCCCTCACAGATATCGTGCATTCCCTTAATATTTTAACCTAAATATCCGGTATTTTATGGGGTTTTTGTTTCTTTTCCTGTAAACCTGACAAAGTAAAATGGTTGGTTGACGCTTTTTCCGCGCTTAACGGCTCGCTTCGCTAGCCTGATTTTTTTACCCGCTCTCGCCGGGAGCCTATTCGCAGGCTAGTTCACTTGCCGTGCGTTCAGCCGTTCCAACGGATACTGTAAGCCGCGTTTTCGCGTGAGAGGTCACATATTTGCCGATGCATTTTTATGGTTGAATCGGCAAAGTAAAATTGGCGACGTACTTACGACTACTTACTGATTGGTGAAAAAAATTCTCCGTGATGCGTGATTGGTACCCCACCTTTGCCACCCAGAGGTTTCATTAAGGGGCGGGCACCAGGCAAATTTACTGGCTTTGAGGATGATTTCGGCCGGCTGTGAAAACAAGGGACGGGCTGTTGTTGTTGTACGGGTTGTTGCTGTTGTATCCCGAAAACCCCTTGTTTTCACAGCCGGCCGAAAGCATCCTCAAAGCCAGCAAATTTGCCTGGTGCCCGTCCCTTAATGAAACCTGTGATTTTTCAAGAGGGTGGCAAAGGTGGGGTACCAATCACGCATCACGCTGAATTTTTCTATTAAATCACGCATCACGGATAGGGTTTGCCACAAGTTGCTCGAGATTTCCCAAAAAGTTGCCCGGCATATATAGGGGATTAATGAAATGCAGGCTGTGAGGGGATATTGGGGGATATTTAGGGGGGGGGGGGGGGTGGTTGAGGAAGAACACTTGATTATATATCCAGGAGGTATTGCTTTAAGAGAGATTAAGAGAGATCTGTACATTGCAATGGAGTTAAGTAGCCGCCCAACCATCCGGGTGGTGTCGCACTTATAGAGCGAAAGAACAAAAGGCTTGGCTGTGAGCCAGTGAGAAAGCACTGACGTCATAGTCAAACTGGACAAACGAGTTTCTGACACTGGCTGGATTTGATTATTCAAAATGGCGGACATACATTAATTTAAGGTTATAATATGCTAATTTGCCAAACATTCTTTACATGCACGCTTATGTTCTGTAACGCTTTGTAATTTATGCTATACATACAGTTATATATTAAAATAAGCGTTCACCTTGTGTATCCTGAGTTACAGTAGCCGGATTAAGCCTTTATTAAAGACGTTCGTTTAAGGTTATCTCTGTCATCTAATGTGACACGTTGCAACGAAAGGGTAGTTCAAATTCGTCGACGTCTACCGTCTACGAATGCCTATGAGTGAAAACAACTTTTGGTGCCTCGCCGCCTAAAGCATCACAATTTTCAATGTTATTCCACCAGATATCATTGCCTCCGCAACATTTAGATTTGGCAAGAGAAATACTGTAACAATTACTTGGTTTAGAGCGGGA
The DNA here is from genome assembly GCF_042242905.1 of Orbicella faveolata. NCBI lineage: Eukaryota > Metazoa > Cnidaria > Anthozoa > Scleractinia > Merulinidae > Orbicella > Orbicella faveolata. Next base: position 2,505,458 of record NW_028301547.1, read on the forward strand.
AGGCCCCGATTATCTACTCGCCATGTTCAAGGACGTTATTGATGACGATGGCCTTTAAGTGTCCAAAGCCTTAAGCTGCACTGAAAAAGAATATGCAAACGAATGCCGTGTAGGGAAGATGAAAAGGTATTGCATCGGCGAAGTAACATAAACGAGGTTATTTCAGCAGAAGGGAAAAACTTCCTACAGAAACGCTCGACAACTTAATCGCTGAATTAAAAGGAACCTTGGCAAAGCACTACAATTTGTGATTTTTTACGGTTTTTACACGATACTCTCATCTGCGTTCGATTGGTCTTGGGATAAAACATGAGCAAAGCACAAAGCAGCCACAAAGAATGACAGAGCCCCCGTTAAACAAGTGTATCGACATTCCAGCATCCGAGATACAAATATAGGGATCTTTACAATGACGACGGCGACGCCGAGGACAACGCCTTATAAAACTGAATTTGTCCAGGATGCTTATGGCTTTAAAACCTCGCTCAGGCTAAATATGTAATGACAGCGTTCAATTCTAAATGGAAATACGACAAATTAGCAGTTCAACTCATCGTTCGCGTTCGCGGTCATTTTGCGTTGTTGTTTCGCAGACTGCTATGAAATGTACAAACGTTTACTGAACACACTTGTGCAGCCTTTGTTTTGCTCATTAAACCTTTTGTTTGGTAGTGCTCATTGACATCGTGGTTTGCTCCAGACTCCGTCCACACTACGCCGGAGGAATTTAAAAACGCCGACAGCTTTACTTCTACGGTTAGACCTACGGTCCAGAGTAATCCGTCACGAAAACGGAGCTTTTCGAAAACGCTTTTCAAACCAGAGGAATTTGAAAACGCCGGCTTTGGGTTTTCGTGTAGACGGAAAACATTTTAAAACGGACCTTTTCGAACAGGGTCAGGAGAACCACGTGATTTCCCTGTCCGAGATTTCCTGAAACAAAAATATAAAACGACCGGCGATTGCTGCGTTTTTAAATTCCCGGGCCTAAGCTTCCTAGGCTCCTAATGAAGTCAATTTAACAAATTGACGTCAGTTTTTCATGCGTCTGTCCGGTTTTTGATCATGAATTTCGTCCTAACATTGTCAAAGTGGCTGTGGATCTACGAGGCGATAGCCGAGTGGATCCGCAGACTACTTTGACTATGTTATGACGAAATTCATTGTCAATAACAGGACAGACGCATTAAAAACTGACGTCAATTTGTTTTTTACGATAACAAATTGTCAAATTGTCCGCTCTCGCTCGTTGACGCATCGCATAAATTATAAATTCATGTGTCTGTCCGCTTATTGACAATAAAAATTAGCCAATGAAAGCGCGAGAACCTCTGCAGTCATCGTAAAAAATCAGACGGCATTCTTCAATGAGTCCAAAGAGACAAAAATCGGAGGTCCCGCGCAAAGGAGAAATGCACCATGAATAAACACCGTAAACAAAATAAATATTTAGGAGTGGAACTCTTTAAGGACCTCGATCAAGTTTAATATTCGTTATATTATTCCCCTATAACACAATCGCCTCTTCACAGGCTAAGTTAGCAGAGATCTTGAATACGAATTGACAAGACGTCTACGTTACCTTTGCCATGCTCTAATATACAGGCAATATTTGTGTCAAAGCTTTACACCTGCAAATCCTTTTCTGTGCGGCAAAGTTTTTATGTCTGTAAAGGATATAACGTGGCTTTTGAATTCAGTTAGGTCTTTATCACACAAACGTTTTCCTTGTGTAGTCTCTCGTTGCTTACACAACTGTCTCCTCGAGCGGTATAAAATGACACCAATCTCTAACGTGTGTTATCGTTTCAGCCGTTTTGGACGAAATTCGTTCAGACCTTTTATACGATAGTCGGATTCGGATATGGTGTGTCATATCTCTTGGTCTGATGCAATGTCAAAAATGATCGGTCGACAAAATGGACAAAAATAACACTGAAGCTCATAGTCCCTGTGCAAAGTTTAACTATTTTCAATTGACTTATTCCTATAATTTGTATCACAATTGTTTGGACCTATAGTACCATGAGATCCACGAAGATCTCAGACATCAGAGGTCAAGAAAAGGACGAAAAGGACCAGAAAATGGTGTCACGTCTGCCACGATTTGATTATCGTTTTAAAGACTCTATTTACTATTTACTTTGAATGTATGCTATCCTTCTAGTTCAAAGAACGTTCACTTATCACGGAAACCTTATTGGTAAATCACGCATCACGTGCTAGTAAAATAGCAAATCACGCATCACGTTATGATGTCTTGTCCCGCGTCACGCGGCTAATTTGGTCTCAATCACGCATCACGCTGCTAATTTGGGGGCGATCACGCGTCACGCAAAAACCCTCTGCCACCCTCTTTCAAGAGCAAAAGTTAGAAAAGACACCAAACAACAGTATGATTCATTACAGGGCCAAGCCACCGTTAAGTAATGTCTAAAAAACGAGCAGCATTATTTTATCGGATTTAGAACACGAGGCGTATGAACAGCTTCAAAAACGTTTGTGGTAGATCTACTCATTTGTAGAATAATCCCTGAGACTATTATTATTTTTCTGGAGAAAGTCGGCTGGAAAATTTAGCCGTGTCTTTATCAAATTAAAGACACTCATTAAGCATTCATTTCTTTTGTATTTCCTCAATGAATTATGAATGAGTTTTTGAACAATGCTTAATATCTTTTCAAGAAAGCAAGTCACCTTCTGAATAATCCATACGCATTGACGAGTTCAAACGCATCTGTCTTCTGACGCCATCTTTCTATGACAGGCCATAAACTGGACTTTGCATTGTGGCTGATATCTGTGTAAGGAACCTGAAACAATGCTTCATTATTATTTATTTTTAACGGAAATCACTTCTTTTCGCAAATCTTCCACACAAAGGGAAAAGGTATTCAGTTATAACATCATGTCTTGGTTACACTCTGGAACACTGGCCGATTGATTTAGCTAGTTAACTTAGGTAACACCACCCTCTATGATAATTTGGTAAAGAAAATCTTACATAAACTACTCAACCAATCCGATTCAAATCCAGAATTAACAGTAACCAACCTTTTCCCGCGTTTTCTGGGTGTGGTTTACTTGTATCTGCCTCGTGTTCTCATTTGTTTATCATTATGTTGGTTGTAGCGTTTGACCATTGTGACTGCTTTGAATAGACCTTTCTCGCATTCCAAACAATGGCACCGAGTCGAGGTCAAGGTGGACAAAAATAGAGCAAATGTATGAGAATGTCCACCCCAGTCTCGCTCTGGTACTATTGTTCGTACGCACTGAAGTGGAATGCGGGAAAGGTCTATTGGTTTTCTAACACTTGATGAAAAACCGGCAGCGCTCTTTTTCGCCTTCCACATCAAACAGAACAGCTCAAAAGAAGTAACCTTTGGCAAAATTCGATCCACAGTGCAAGAAATAAAGCCAACAAACAAAAGCAATGATGAATTACTTTCGATACTCATTTAGCAGTAATAAGGGAGAAGTACAGTCAAACCTGCATCAAGCGGACCCCATATTAAGCGAACACCCTCTATTAGGTGGACAGCAGTGCAAGTCCCATTTTTCTTTTCCCACATTCACGGTAAAAATACCTGTATTCAACGGACACCTTAAACTTGACTTTTATGGTCATGTCTATTGTTAGAAACCTGTATCAAACGGACACTGTAAAAAGAATGCATGATATTTTTGTCCACGTTTTAGTATATAGATAGAGCGTTCATTTAAGTTTGCCAACAAACTGAGCTGTCACAGAAATGCAATATTTTGCTATTCGGCTTTGTTTTTACAGAACTTTTTTTCTTGTTTGATTTTGTGAACCTTCACATGACTCGATCAATATAGATACTGTTACTGTATGCTTAAATCGCTTTACCTCATATACTTGTCATTGTTTATGGAAATACGGTATTTCAGAGTTCTCGACCGTTCACGAGAATGCTATTTGACCCTTTCAAGGTCTATTAATACAGTCGAACTACGATTATCCGTACCTTGATTATCCGGATTTCTCGATTACCCGGACTTTTTCTCTAGTCCCAATTTTGTCATGAATATTTATTAGTCATGATCAAGATCCGTGGCAATATTCTTTATAAAACTACAACATTGAAAAGTGCAGTCAAAAGCGAGTTTGCTTTGCTTTTAAAGAGCAAAAGCAGCACACGCACATGTCGTAACTAATCAAGAACACTCAAATGAGTTCTGATTGGCTCAAAGTTGAGTGGTTCAAAATGTACAGTAGACCATATTGTTTTCCAAGCAATTTGTAAAAGTGTTGTTTCACGATTAACTGTTGCTTTATTTAAACAGCTTTGTTCTTCATTAATATTCATATTTTCGATTATCAGGACCCTTGATTATCCGAACTATTTCGTCTAGTCCCAACGAGTCCGGATAATCGAGGTTCAACTATACTGACAAATATTAATATGACCCTTTTAAGACGCATTCTGAGGACACCTGTTTTTAACGGTCGCCCTGTATTAAGCGGACATTAGCATGGGCCCCGAGGGTGTCCGCTTCATACAGGTTTGACTGTAGTTAATGAAAACAGTATATGGATTGGAAAGGTTGAGATAATTTATGTAGTACTGTTAGATCTTTTAGATTCTAATCCTTACCAAGCTTATAGCAAACATTCCAAGAGCTGCAAAACTAAAGATTGCCCACTGCAGTAATGACCACAATTTATTGAACACGCCTTTCTCCATTATGCATCTGTGAAAAAATGGCACATATGATTAAGAGTGAATGAACCCCTCAAAACACAGTCCAACTGAAATACATTTAGACAAAACCTAGATACTGGATGGCATATGTTTAAAATATTTAAATTTGAATATCTTTGACAAAATGATACAAAATAAAAAGAGGTTAAGATGACAGCTCACCCAATCATTGAAGCAATAATTTCTACACTCAAAGATAAAATGCCAAGCCATATGGTGAGTGGGACAGCTTGATCTACAGCTCTGAAGAATGCACCCTGTGAAAAAGCTGACAAACAAACAAACTGAGCACAATTTATACCTCAGTTTTGAAGAATCAGGGAGTCTACATGTAACTAAAACCATGTAAAAATAATTTGACCAATTAACAGTGTACACTGTAAAAGTTGCTGTATTTTTGTGACCAGCTGAAGTGAATTAGTGTAAAAAAGGAAAAAGTGAGATTAGAAATAGCCAATTGCATGTACAGCAGCTCTGTCATTTAGTAGGAAGCATAATAACAGAAGTGGCAGACGGCAAGTAACGTACTGTAGGGTAAAATTAAAGTCTACATACGAGCCAAGTGGCCCAGCAAGACAGAGCTTATCCAGGTTTCTGTAGCATGAAGCAACTAGGTTAATTTCTACTCCCTGGCTTCAGAGACAAGCACACCAACCATGAGGCCACTGTGCCTCTACAACTGTAGGGTAGGGCCGTAAAATTGGCTGCTGCCCCTGAGGTGGGGGCACTCTCATATAAAAACGATGGGCTGGTTGTCGAAATTTTGAAAAGAACCCCTAAGAAGTACCAAGATTCTGTTTTGTGGGCGTGGCTTTTTTTCCCCCCCTAAGAGGTATCAATTCTTACATAACACATTTATCTCCCGTCATATTTTTTCGGCTCAATACCTTAAAAGGTAACGCAAAAGCTCCAGCTGTGGACCTCGTGAGGCTTAACACTCTATGAGGTACCAAACCTGTTTTTTCAACTGCTAAAAGGTACGACAAGCTGCTGGCACATTTTGACAGAGCTACTGGGTGCAAATTATAAACACAAACAAATGTTGTACTTACTTATCTTTGACTTTAAAACATGTTTGGGAGAAAGCTCTAATGCAAATAATTTGACTGTCCAGTAGATTACAGTTCCTAGTGTTCCAAATGTGACAATTCTCCTGATCACCTTTGTCACTTTACTTCTTTGGGCTGATTCAACATAGGAGCTTCCAACTTTAGGAGAAAGAGAGACAATGTAGGCAGAAAGAGATTTATTCACAATGAACAATGTTACATTGATACCTGACTATCATAAAACACTCATTCACCACATGTTGGATTTCACTCTACTTGCTCAATAAGTAGCCAAGACAAGTGCCTATAATTTCCTGTTCTCCCAACAGATTGATTTTCTCCTAACATAGTTATATAATTGCTTTAACATACAGATGAACGGTTTTGAAACCAGCCAAAGATGTGTTTAAGATTAGAGGCATCTGACAGCCAAAAAATATAACTCCAACTGAAAATAATAAACTAATAGCCTGGTGACTTTGAAAGGCCTTAATAAAGTGAATGCAAGTTTTCTCACCAAGCCATGATGGCAGAATTGTGACCAAATGCTCATCATCAAGAATTGCCAACAAAAGGGCAATTGCCAGAAGGTTAAAGAAGTTGTAGTTCCCAGTAAGAATGATCAAGACTTGAAAGAAGATCTGATGAAAGCAAAAAAGAAAACAACATGACAATTCATAATGTAATTTGCAGTTGAATTCATTTTTATAGACACCTATAGGTATTATTAATTTAACCATCTATTTATAGTGGATTAACACAAATTTTGATTTCAGTTTTGTATTTTTTTGGTGATGTTTTCTGTTTATATTTTTTTCCTTCAGTTTTGAGCTTGAGTAATCTAAAACTGCACAAAACACTAGAAGTGACAAACATATTTTCATGCAAGAAAAATTGATACTTTAGTTAACATGTAATCCTGGGTTAGTGTTAAGTGGCTTTCAAACATCCCAGTTCAGGTGTTTATATGGCCAGAGTTTGGTGGCTCTGACATTTCTAGCTAGTAATAGTAACACAACAAATGACTCCTGACCAACTGTCATATATAAAGAATAGAGCTCTAATTATAAGGGGAATTATACCAACATCACATAATACCTTTGGGTTCACAATAACATGCACTGGAGAAATTATCCTCTAAGTGTCTAAAGTTTGACTGTTCCTTGGCACTTTAGGGAACAGAGCCGTTATGCTCTGATTAAGCTTTTCCAAATCAAACAGGGCAGCCTAACATGACAGTTGACTGTACTATGCTATGAGAAGACTACCAGTTAACTTGGTTAGAGCCTAAATTGTACACTCAGTCTGACAACATGTACATACTTATTTATATTACAGGACCAAGTGATATTAACCACCATGCACATATTTAAAGTCACCCACTATCAATAATAATTTTACTGATATTTTTTTGCTTGATAATGCTAACATGGTATTAAAATACCTGTGAATAAAATGAAAAGATCCTCAAGGATCGCACAGGAACAAAAAACAACCAAGACAATGCCATTAAAATTACATATCTGAAATTAAAAAAAATAATAACAAAAAAACACACAAAAAATAAAGCTCATTGCAGAAGCTTTAATTATCTTTTGAACAAAAGGACACAATTAATTCTGTATTGTCAGCAGAAAAAAAAAAAATTGGGGGACTACACATTGTATGTTGATACTTTCCCCACAGAAGGGATTGGAATTTCCTGGGGTTGGTTGGGAGCGGGAGGGGGGAGGGAAATCTGTAGGACCAAACAATTTAAAGAAATGTATGAAGCTTACTAAGTCTTGGAATTTCCAGAGGGCTGGGAGGGGAGCCCTTAGAAAAAAAAATCCCTTCCCTGGGGGAGGTATGAATATTTTCTGCAACGACACATTAAAAAGACTAGATCAAACCAGAACAAAATCAAAAGAGTTTAAGGTTTCTTCAACTGTCATTAACAGTATCATCATCAGCAAGTGGGCAGCGAGCCGACAGCAGAGTAAGAAAGTACGTAAGAGTTGGTATTATCTGTCTATCAAATGGACAAAAACTCAAGTTGACTGTGATAACAATATGAGAGATCACATTTGAGTTTGTGGACTATGTTATCCTCTATACTTTGATCTACCTTGATTGCTGAAGATAACCTTTACTTAATAGACTAGTACTACAAATAGTGCAGCCATGTTACCAGAACTGATAAGCCCTAACTGATGCCTACTCACGTGAGTACTACGCTGAGTCTTTGAAACCATTTTGGAAGCTGATGAGCATACCAAGCCAGTGGTGTGGGAATACACTGCAAGCAAAGGGAAATGCTTAAAGTTTTTAAGACCATTTTTTCTGTCTTGCAATACTTTCAGGAAATAAAGAAATCAAACAATAATGTACACTCTTTTCAAAATTATTCAACAAGGCTGAAGGTGTTAGCAAACGTCTTTGTCACAGTGAACATCAGAATAAACAAGGAACTTTCTAGTGTTAGTTTAAAGCAAAAATAATCTTGGTTAAAGGGAAAAAGTCACTGAACCGAGTACAAAACTGAATCACAATATACCTGTGACTCGTAATGCCAGTCCAGAGCAGTCAATCCCCACCATGTGTGACATCTACTGGAAAGTTTAACAACTCCAGAACAGAACATCAACCTGAATGCCAACCATTTCACTAACCACAGAGTGATATTATCATGGTGTCGCTGAAATCTGAAACAGTAAACTCAGCATCAACATCACTGCAATCAGGTTAATTTCAACACTGAAAAAGACCCAGCTCAACCAGCATTAAGTGCTGAAACCATATTTTTTATGCTTTTTTGTTCATTGACTACCCCATATACTATGGCTAAAAGAACTTGTAGCTTTCTGTCAATGTCTCTAACTATTTTATAAGCTTAACATTTTTTTTTGAATTTATTACCAGACTCAAAGTAATCAAGACTTACTTGCTATTATGTGACTTGAATAGATTCAGATTCAGAGGAGATACAAGGATTGTCAAAAATCCTGTCTCCATGAGAAGAATATCCCTGAAAAAAAATTAAGTTTAAGATTTTTCAAGTAAAACAAATACTAATGTTTCTTTACTTTCTAAATGAGATCCAAATCTACCAAATCTACCAAATCTCTTCTAACAACACCACGGAAAAACTGTCAAGAGACAGTTCACAATCATTTGCGATGTACCACCAACTGCGCATAACTAACAATAAAAAAAGGCAAGATGACCAGTAAGGAGAATTAGTAGTTTTCAGAAGCATAACATACCATTGAAAATACACAAATGTCTGTCCAACCTGAAAATAAAGGAAGACTTTTATTATCTAATGTGATACCTTTATTTGATGCCCACGCTCTTGCATGAATTAAATTATGAATTTATGCCACAGACATTCAGCTTTGCCACTCACGTGTCCAGTCGACTCTTCTCAGGGAGGAACATAGAACGGACACAAGAGAGCAGCAGACATCCAGCCCAGCAAATCACATGAGCTGCAACTATTAGCCTACTAGGTTATTTAGTTAATATTGAAACTTTCTTTAGAGAGATAAATTTCTTTTACCTGATACAAGGAAAAGTAGAGAAACCAAAGAAGAGAAAAGGTGATTGAACCTCTAAAGGCCTTCAGTGACATGGCCAGTAACGAGAGGAGCATTCCAACCAAGCACAGCAACTCCATTCCTGTTTCTGTGTCCAGTCCAAGCCTTGGTGTAAACCATAGTAGTGTAGGCTTGCTCCAGAAGTTTTCCTCCATTGATGAGCTCACTAAAGAAATGTTTCAAATGTTTAGTCTAAATGAAACATATTTAAGTTATTGTCTGAAGACCTTCTACCCATGTGAGGAAAATTATGTCCTCTTTTTGGATAAGGAAGGGGTAGGGGGAGGAGGGTTGTACATATCAAAAATTGGGACATTCCATTTCTTATGTGCACCTTCCCCACCCCACACCCCTTATGGAGGGTAACCTCTGGACCAAGCCCATCAGAAAATTTCTCAAAGGAGCTGAAATTTTGAATCTCTTGAATGCAAACTTCAGAGGTGCTGACCACAAAAAACTAGGCTGCTGGAATCTGCCCTCCACAGGGAGGGGACGGGGGGTGCAGACACAAAAAAATGGAATGTCCCATTATTGAATGTCCCAATTTCCAAGACCAAACATTAAAATAAATATTTTAAATATGTCTTAAGGAAAGTATATGTTTCTGGCTAGCTAGACTGAGACTTTAAAAGCCATTAAAAGAGAAGCAATCATTCGTCGTAGTTAACACGTCCCACGTGTCAATTACAATGATCCACTTTGAAAAACAAAACAACAGTCTATTCATCCCAAAAGAAAGCGTGCATTCTAAGCTTGCTTGAACAGCTGGCCTCCAGCTACTTAAGCATAGCACTTCACTTTTTTTCAGACGGCTGTAAAAAATGAGATATAACAACAGCAGGAACTATCACGCGTCGTCATTTCTTACCTTCTCTCAGGGCAAGTTTGGCGGGAAGAACTCCGTTTCGACCATAGAGACCTGCATTGTTGTCGCGCATAAAAAATTAATTTAATTTCTCATCTTTAAAAAGAGTAACGAAAACTTAGAGACCAAAGTAAAAAGCACTAACCTGGTATCTGAACGTACAGAGAAGAAAAAGCGAACAGATATATCGCAGACATAAACCACAAAAATGCATCTCTTACGAGCACTTGCTTGCCGTAGCCCGCCATTTTGGATTTCCCCTGAGTCACTGGGGGCATATTCACAAGTCACTTCATGTAAGCATGAACAAGAAACAGCTGAATGTCACTTTCATTGTTCTTTGACTTCTCTAAACAATAATCTTTGGCGCCCAATTTGAGATGACTACTTTGATATTTAGTCGTGTTCTGTTGCATAGAAGACAAGTGAAATAATCTTTGAGTAGAAAGACAGATAGAAAACCCAAATCGGATCCATGATATCTTGGCTTCGAGCGAGATCGAGAAATGTATGGCGGCTGCAGGTACGAAGCAGACCCAAGAGGTTGTTCGACAAAGTTTTCTGTGGTGTATGGCAGCCATTTATTTATTTGCTTTTACGTCACTGTACGTGCAAATACCAGGTCAGTAGATTTGTTGATAAGAGTATTTGTTGTACATCAGTCCGTAGATATCTGAGATATTGACCTTATAAGGTGACAGTGTAAACTCAAAATGCAGTGGCGCTGGTGTGCGCTAGGGAGGGGGTGTTCGGGTCTAGGCGAGGGTTTATGTTGCTCCCCCACTAGCACTTCCTAGACATCCACGATCCAACCGCTCTGGAATGTTCCATAGTTATATGTATGTAGCTCCAACTCAGTGGGTTTTTTTCGTTGTTGTCAGTTGTTGTTGTTGTTTTTTTGCATGGACTAACAACTTACCAGAGGGTACAGATCAATCTCCGAGTGTCAAGTACACAGAGAGAAAAATCTGTTTACTCGCCTTCTGATACTTCCCCCCCCCCCCCCCCCACGTTAAAATTATAATACCATTTCTGCTAATTCCTCCAGCTCTCACCTTTGGCACCATCTAGCCTGTCCCAGGCTCAGTGAATGATGACGAGTGAAAAAGTGGGCAAGTGGAAGAAATACAAGGAGGGCCTGGGAGAGAAAGTTTATCTCTTCTGGAGCCCCTTGTTTTTTGTCCGTTTACCTACTTTGTCAATCTGATTCCCAGTCATTGAAAACCTAGAAAAGATTTGAGGGCTGTCAGGTCTTGATGGATCATCATGTGAAAGGAAAAAGTATAGTCTTGTCCTTCCAAATGTGGTTTATTAACTACTTATTAACTGAGAGTGAGGTCTTTACAGGAAAATCTCAAACCAAGACCATGCCATATTGACCGAGTGATAGCGAGGTCAATGCTGCAAGACTGAGGTTTGGGATTTTCCCATAAAGACCAAACGTTTGAGGTTAATAAGTTGTTTATTATATGGCTTTTTGCTCTGCCTTTGCAGGCCTGTAATAATTGGCCCATTGTCATTATGGGAGAATAGTGCCCTACAGTTAGCCAGTTAGAGCACACATTAGATCAGCTACAAACACAAGCCATATAATAATGCTATTATATTACACAGGTCTTTATGGAAAAAATGGAATTCTCCCTGCAAGTTACATATTGCACGACTGTAAGTTCACAGGTTACAAATAGTACTTTTATGATGTTTTCACATGCATTTGTTAACCATAATGAAATATTGTTGAAAATAATAGTAATAAACCCACAAAGATGCTTACTTTATTAAGAAAAACATGACAGAGTTACCAAGTTACATTTCCATAAGTGTCCTTGCTTTATATTTCAGTATCATCATGTACAGATAAGAGTGCCTCATGTTCTTTGTGGGCTTCTTCAGGAGAGTGCGACAGGAATATAAGATGGATGACAGAGAACTGTATGAAGTCCTGTAACAGTTGCCATGGTAACTTGCTCATTGTAGCTGTATGTATCACCTACCAGTAATTAGTTTGTCAGTGCAGTAACTAGACACTAACCAACTCGAAATGTTTCTGCACATTCCGCTGACTGTCATCTCAATAAAATTGTTATTATAAGAAGATCACTTATGGCAAAAGTCAACCGATGGCCACCTCTCCAAAGTGACACCAAGTCTCTATGGATCATGTGTACTAAAGGCATCTTTGTTCGAGTGTTGATAGATACCCTGGATTGACACTCTATCAACATCGACATTCAATAGTTGACCGTCAACCAAGATGCTGATTAACTGTTGACCGAATATCGATGTAGATGTTGATTGAGTGTTGATCAAGATGTCAACGGAGTGCCGATCAAAGGTTGATCAAGGGTATTGATCGGCGCTGGACTGTGGTTGCCTTTAGTGCGCATGATCTTTCTCCACAATGAAAAGGGTTTTTTTGTCTAGTAACCCAATGCCTATCAACACTTCAGCAAGTTCTTGGCTGGCTCCTTTACCTAGTAAATGGACACTTAAGTATTGATTTGCCAAAATGTAAATGACGGCAGTTTGAAACTTGAGTTGTTATTGGTTGTTTTTCCTTAGTTTTAGACACATCATTCAGCTCGCTGTTTAGAAACACACCCACGCTTTTATGGATGACCCCATACCTAGGCTTGGACACGCCCACTGGAATGGAGTTCTTATGTGTCATTGGCATTGCACTGTCAATTATTCTGCTTGTGTCCCAGAGATGCAGGGACTGTTTGGGATACCTGACGCTATGGTTTCTTTACTACTCCATGCTACCTGTAAGTTTTGTTTTGTTAAGTCTTGATTTTGACTGCTGTAATGGAATGCACAGTTTATGATGTAACTAAAAAGATTTCATTTATGACCTTTTTGATAGGTTGGCCAGATATTCCTACGATATCAATGGTAAATAAAACTTAAATTGTATTGTACATGTAAACTCAGGGCACAAGAAAACTAAATTTTTGGGCTTACCCTCCTGTCTTATCCCATAGCCCAGAGCTTGTGCCTGATAAGCAATTACAGAAGTGTCTCAGGAAAATTTTATGGAAATTCAAATGACAGAAGTACTCTAAGAGATTAACTTTCTCTGGAGCTAGTGAGAATGGTTTTTGAACTACACTGTCTAATGCTGGCCTTCAAGCTACAAGGCCTTCTACCAAACTCTCAGTACTGTCAATTTTCCAAACTGTTGTTTAGGGATGCACTGCTATGGGAATCAGGTTTTCTGGCCTTCTTGGTTGCCCCTTGGAACATTGTTCTGCTTCCCTGGAAATGTGGCAAATACACGTTATTTAAGTGGAGGCGCTTCAGGTACAGTGGGAGTATTTACTCATAGATAAATAATCATTCTTAAGGGACCGTTCATTTTTTATGAGGGAGGGGGGGCTGGTGGGATTTGGGAAGCACCATTTAAAAATCGCATGGCCCCCCCCCCTCAGCTTACCAATTTTTTCACATGGCCCCCCCTTATAGCGGACATTTTTTGGGATGACCCCCCCCCAAAAAAAAATTGAACAAACAATATTTAGATTTCAACTTTTTTAATATTTCTCTTTTATCCCCCTACTTCACGTTATTGTGCTCACTATGAAGACAATATTTACAATCTCTATACGACAGAGAGCTGTTGTTTAAAAAACAAATCAAAAGAAAGAGAAGTCAATTTCGGATCTCCTAGTTATGGCTCGCCCTGAGCGTGTGGCATTTGGCCTCTAATTGGCATCTTCCTCATCTGAATTGATGAATGCAAGAATGACGTCACTTGAGTCATCTTCTCCCCCAGAGTCAATGGCATCACTGTCATACTCATCAGTGTCACTTTCATCCGTTTCACTGCTGTCAGCACTTGCCCTGTTGTCATTTTGTGTCAATGTCCTGGCATTTCTCAGTGTTGGTTGGCCAGCTCTGAGAGGACTCTTCTGCTGCAAGCATGAATGTCTTACAATTGCCTTTACTTTCTCACTCTTGCTGCTTTTCAAATGCTGCTTCAGCCCGTGGTGGTTTGAGTACTTGTTTAGTTCTGGAACATGTAGCTTTTTAAGCTTGGTTAGATCTTCGCACAACTCAGTCCAAGGATAATCCTCCTCCCTACTTAACTTTGCCTTTTCTTCTGCTCTCTTTTTCCTTTTAAATTCCAGCACTTCAAGATGCTGAAGATAATCCACCACAAACTTCGATTTGACAATAAACTTATCTGCAAATAGAGCAACGCTCTCTGGGTCAGATAAAACCAGCCTGCTACTTCCATGTTCTTTCTTCTTTATATTGTTAATCCAATCGGGGAAAGAGCGCATTACTACATGAGCATCATGAAAGAGGCTCATTCCAAAATGCGCAATAATGGCGAAAGCGACGAGTCGTTTAAGAAAAGGTTTACAGCTGAACGATCCAGGCAGTTTGACATCTTACAAGCAAAAGAAGCAATTTTTCTAGGTGCGGATGGCTGTTCAGAAGGGCGAGTGAGTTTTCCATGCAAGGGTACCAGTTGAAGCCCAGTGATGGAAGAAAACTGAACTTCTCCATCAAAGAGCACAGAGCAATGGTGGAAAAGTTGAATGTCATATTGAAAGATGTAAAGGAACACGATTCGACACTCTTTCAGTCCAATGGGCTTGCTTTAAAGCAGGGCGAAGAATTTGCCCACAGTTTTAATGTAAAACAGATCAAATGTACAGAAGCTAAGTTGACGAAGGTCACGCAGGACATGGAAGCACTAGAAAATAAGAAGAGCAATTATAACAGCATATTCAAAGGCATACTCAAACAGCACATCAACAAAAGGAGAAGGAAAAAAGAAAACCGCAGAAAGTCAAATGAAAGAAAGAGGAAGCGGACTGAAAACAACGTCCAACGAGTTTAAGGAATCTGTGTTGGAAACCTGCTAGGAAATGATCTTCCACAATGCCTTGTGTACCCTCCTAGAACGGCCGTCCCGGTAGAGTGTCTTAAAGTTGAGGATGTTGCCACGTCGATATTTAGAAGAGATGGGCCATACATCGCACAGCTCTTGGAAGGGAATTATTTCACCAATGCTGCAAGAAGCAGAATCACCACCAACCTTGAGCGGGAAGTCAGAGATTATGTTTACACCTTCATGTATCCTGAAGAGTACACTCTGACGGAAAGCATTGCTGCTTCTTGCAGCATTGGTGAAAGAGACTCCCATAGCAGCACAAGCGGCGACGAAGAACTCGACGACAGCGGAGATGAAGATGAGTGCCAGTGAAAGTTGCATTCGAAAATAACAGTCTTAAATTTTCAGTAGCTACAAATGCTTTTTGTCGCCAAACGTTTTTTTAAAGCAGAAGGAAAGTTTGTAATAAATTTGTATCCTGCCTTCTATGTTTATTCTATAGCAATTTTTTTGATATTCAAACATTATGCCATTTTAAAGTTTTACTAAAATATTTCACGTGACCCCCCCTTTTTCCCTTATTTTTTTGGGATGGCCCCCCCTCGAAAGCCATTTTTTTTCGCATGGCCCCCCCCCCCAAATCCCACCAGCCCCCCCTACCTTATAAAAAATGAACGGTCCCTAAAGTCTGTCTGTATGTCCATCCATTGATGCATCAGTCAATAAGTCCGTCAGGCATGTAGAAGTAGGCAAGCGGGCAGGCAGTGGTCAGTTGTCAGTGTTCACTGGTCAGGGGTCAGTCAAACAGGCAGTCAGTCATTAGTCAGTAGTCAGTAGTCAGTGGTCAGTAGTCAGTGGTCAGTAGTAAAGAAGGAAGAAAGGAAGGAAGGAAGGAAAGAAGGAAAGATGGACAGACGGACAGACGGAAGAAAGGAAGGAAGTAAACTTAATTTAGACAGGGTAGCTCATTCAGCTCTAATGCTAGTCTCCTTAGGGGTCCTGTACCACAGTCAGTAGTCAGCAGTCAGTAGTCGGTTGTCAGTTGTCAGTGGTCCATAGTCAGTAGTCAGTATTCAGTATTCAGTAGTCAGTAGTCAGTAGTCAGTAGTCCGTAGTCCGTAGTCCGTAGTCCGTAGTCCGTCATCAATGGTCCGTGGTCCGTTTTTCGTAGTCCGTAGTCCGTAGTCCGTAGTCCGTAGTCCGTAGTCCGTAGTCCGTAGTCCGTAGTCCGTAGTCCGTAGTCCGTAGTCCGTAGTCCGTAGTCCGTAGTCCGTAGTCCGTGGTCCGTGGTCCGTGGTCCGTGGTCCGTTGTCCGTTGTTCAATGTCCGTTGTCCAACGTCCGTTGTCCAACGTACTAGTCCGTAGTCCGTAGTCCATAGTCAGTCACTCAGTTCCTCAGTCCGTCAGCCAATGAATGGGTCAGTTAGGTTGTCATTCTCTCACTTAGGGGCTCAGATGGTTCATGGTCTATTGGGCAGACGATCGGTTGCAAACTTTTTATTTCGCTGCGGTTGATTCATGATTTTGTCAGCTCTCGTTTGTCATTTCTGTGTCTATTGCAACAATGACAGAAGTGCTTAGCTTTACTCCCTGCAGAAACACCTCAAGGCATCATGACAGTGTCAACCTGTGGTTGGTGAAGTGGCTTTTATTTCGTTTGATGTTTGCCTCAGGAGTTGTTAAGCTGACATACATGGACACAACATGGTGGGATCTCAGTGCACTCAACTGGCATTACGAGTCACAGGTGGGAATGAACGAACGAAAGAACTTTACTAATTACAGAATTCAAACAGTTCAACACTGACTTACACAGACGCTGTGGGAAGGGAATGGAATACAATATAAAAGAGTAAAATAAATCCTTTTTCATCCTCTCCATCACTGATAATACTCATTTTCTAATGGTTAAATGCGCGCTATCGATTCATGTTTTTATAATGTTGTCAACTTCGTAGCTTTGTTGCACCGTTAGACTTGCTACAAACTTTCACGATTCGTTGCCAAGTATGATTAAATACTAGCCAGGTAACTCAAAACGTTTCGAAGAGGATTGCCACAATCTTTCCGAACATAGGAAAGTTTGATACTACTCCGAGCAATTCATACTGTTAAGAAAATGTTACACGACGTAAATGACGTACATTTCATAAATTTATGTCACGTTGTTAAGCAATTTCGCTTGCAACTTGTGTTACAACAAATTGTGCGTGCAGGCTCTCTGCGTTACGACGTGTTATTTACTTGCAATGTTGACAAAGATATGTTCTGTCTAATTTACAGTGCATCCCCACTCCAGTTGCTTGGTATTTCCAGAAACTTCCCGCTTGGTTTCACAGGCTCAGCGTTGTCTTGACGTAAGCGTACTTGTAATAACCTCTTTACACATTTGTGTTTTCACCTCTGTTGATGTCTCAGAGCTACAAAACTTCTTTTAAAAGCTAAAATTCACCAGAAACATACCCTTTTTTTCTCCAATTGGCTGCTTTTGATTTTGAGTTTTTGTCGGCTCAAATCCCATCCGCTGTTCTCACAGTTTTCTTTTTCCTAGATATGTCATTGAGATCGGAATCCCTTTCCTGGCGTTTGCTCCTGTACGAATTCTTCGTGTGTTTGTTTATTGTAGCGAGGTAAGAAAGATTCACTTACAAAAACTGTGACCGCAATAACCAGTGAAAAGCGCGGGAAATGTCGCGTTACCTCACGTTATGGTGGCTTTGAATAACAACCTGATTGGTTAAACTGAAACAGAACACCTTCGCACTGATTGGCTAGGTCACTTCGAACAACTTTCATGAAACCAGGGAGCTTAGTGGTCAAATAGCGGTGAAGTTCAGTATTGTACGGACGTTTTTGGGAAAGGGGGGTTTGGGAAAGAAGGCAAAAAGTTTAATAGTGGGAAAAAAGATTGCAAATATAGAGGTGGCAGTTAAAAAAGACTGTCCCGTTACTTTCTCCCCCCAAAATTACTGTGTAGCCCAGAGCAGCAGGTCATTAATCCTTCCTTCCGAAGCCGATCTTGCTCTTTGGAATCTTTGCTTCATGTTGGTCTTGTCATTTTTTGCAGCTGTCACTGATCCCTAGTACAATTTCAGGTGTTCCTGCAGCTGCTAATCCTTCTCACTGGCAATTACAACTTCTTCAATTTGCTGACGATCGTCCTGTGTGTATCATTATTGGACGACAAGTGTATTCTTTCTCGCATCCAATGTTTCCTCTGCAAAAGATGCGTGCGTTCCAGTTGTTTGAAGGCGGCAAATCAGCGTAAGTAACTATGTCACGGTTTGTGCATCTCTAAAAGTTTAGCCTAAACTTTTCAAAGTCATCGTTTGTAATCCGAGTCAATCTTCTCCATCCTTAACCATTCTTGTTCCTTTATGGGTTTATTATCATCTATTTAGTGTTTTTCTATCTTAGTAAACTATTATTTTCAGGGTGTTTTTTCAGTTTAAAGGTAATTTTGTACGTGGGCAAAATAATTCAAAATACCGTTCGTTGAAAATGCCTGTAAAAATTCAGAAGAGGTCAGATTATTACAATCTACTTTGTGAACTCTTAACGCAATAAAAATGTTGCAAAACGAGAGCGCATTTTCACATGGAAGTGAATTGTCGCAACGCAACAAAACTTCAATACAAGTTGCCTTTGAATTCTCGATTCTTGTTTCAGTTATTTTGAGCCTTGCGTGCGATCTTTAAAGCCTTTTTAGGCCCGTCCACACTACGCCGGAGAAATTTGAAAACGGAGGTTTCACTCTGAAAACACAGCAAATGTTTTCCGTCCACACTACGACGGAGAAGTATAAAAACGCAACAATCAAAGATCACTGGTTATTTTGGATTTGTGTTTACGGAAAACTCGGTCACGGAAATGGCGTGATTATCGTGACGTCATCGTTTTCGAAAATCTCCGTTTTCAAAATGTTTTCCGTCCACACGAAAACGAAAAGCTGACATTTTCAAATTCCTCTGGTTTAGAGAGCGTTTTCGAAAAGCTCCGTTTTCGTGACAGATTAGTGTGGACGGTAGACCAAACCGTAGAAATAAAACTGCGTTTTCAAATTTCTCCTGCGTAATGTGGAGGCTGCCTAACACTATAGTATTTTTCTTTTCACAATTATTGTTTTTCAGGGACAAAAACCAAGGCTCACCCTGAATATACAGAAGTCAAACAAGACGACAGCATGGATGACGTCGCGGAGGAAAAACCAGACTTGAAAAAAAGTAGAGGTAAAATTCAGTCGGGTCTTTCCGCTAAATTCTTGTTGTGAGAGAGGCACTGTATGACACGTACTGAGTTATTTCTTTCAGTTGCAGATGTCGAGGAGGCGAGGAACAGTGTTTCTAAGAGAGCAAGTTCTATGGACGCGACCTCTCAAACGAAAGATAAAACTGGCCCAGGTTAGATTTGAGTGTCATATTAAATTCTGGGCTCTGTAGCCCGTCGTCTGCCTTTTTTCCCGCCAGCAATAAGAGGAAGCTTAGCTAGCATTAGCAACGTTTTATCTCCTGAAATTTTGGGGCAGTTAATCTAAGCTTCGGGTAGTTTCATTGTGCTTGCTTGTGCTTGCTTAGCTGAGTTTTGCCGCGTTCAGCAATGCCCGAGCAACCAGAGCAAACAAGCTGGGTTTATTAACCAATCAAGAGCAATTTGGCTCATGCGCCGCGTTTCTGGCCAGGTTACATGTTTTTTTGTTTTTTTTTTAGTTTTTATTGGTTCATGGAATTACAGTTTGCGTTTGGTATGCCGGGCTGGTCAAATAACTGGGTCGGATACTTAGCTTTTCTTTTTGAGAGAAACAATTAAACCCGCCCTGTTTTCATACTCTGGGAGTTTGTTGCTTAAGGGAGTTACGTCACGGCTTGTGCATCTTGAAAAGTTTGGCCTTAATTTCTCAAGTTCGTCGTCTGTAATCCGTTTTCAGTCTTCTCCATCCTTAACCATCCTTGTTCCCTTATGGTTTATTATTATGTCTTTGGTGTTTTTCCATCCTAGTAAACAAGTATTTTCAGCTTTCCTTCAAGTGAAGGTAATTCTGTGCGCCGCCAAAATAGCTCAAAATACCGTGACTGAGCTCCTTATGTTGTACTGCAACGATTAAAAATAAACGGTTCTCTAGTCGGGCGGTTTTCTTTTCCTCTAAGTTTAACATTTTTTCTCTCGCTCATTCCTTCCTTAGAAGAAACTTCAACAGCCTCCCAGCTCGTAGAATACGTCCTAGATTGGATGAATACGCGTCACGAGAATTCCAAATTCACTCAAGCGAGAGAATTCCTGCATAGCAAGATGTTTGGCTGGATCAAGATGGCCGCCATCTCAATCTCTTTCCTCGCTGTGTTGATAGTTATTATAGTCTGTACTGTCAAGTGGTTTGGTATTAAGGTCACAAAACAGGAGCCAGTCCACTGTGAAACAGGTAACTATTTTATAATTCCCTGCTGTAATTTAACCTAGCAGTGTATGGGGGTAATCAGTGAAAGATCGCCAAATAAAATTTACTTGAAAATTTGTCAGGAATTACGAAATTACTTTTTTGCTGACCTTTTTTTATTGTTGTTTTTGTTGTTGTGGTGGTGGTAGTATTGGTTGTTGTTGTTCTTCTTCTTCTTCTTCTCCTTCTGCTTCTGCTTCTCCCTCTACTTTCTTTCTTAAGTTTTCGCTGAACCAAACTGTATTCAATTTTTCAGCATTTACTGCGGAGCAGCTTGTAAACGCCGTTCAAATCGCCACACAGTTTGCAATGTGGATAGGCTTTTTGTCTCTTCTCGTTGAAATACTGGGAGCCATCATTAGGTAAGGACTACGCCGGCTCCATTCTCTACTCCGTGTCACACGTGATGCACACGTGTTGGCAACATGTAAGACGTGCGGCACGCGGAGACTGGAAGCCAGTGCGTGTTCGTCCTTCTTGTTCCCAGAGAGTTTTTCTCTCAATTTCAGAACAACGTTTTAGTTCGATAGGGAGTATACTATCTGTCTTCACTTCAGAAAAGAAATGAACCCTTCACTCCAAATCAGTTTCCACAGTCAGTGTTATTGGAAAGGTGCGCGACAAATAGAATGCCTATCCTTGTGAAATAGACTTGCCTACAGCTTTACTTCCCAGCATACATTAGCAATGACGCGCTATAACCAACAGAGCTAGACATTTTCAGAGCTGGATTTGTCTCGTTTCGTGTTTTAGGTGTCTATTGGAGCAGTGTGGTAGACGCGTCAAATTATGGCAGTTGTTCCAGTGTGTTGTCTTCTCTGCTGTCGCTTTATTAATGTTTGCCGTTAGCTTGGTGAGTGATCGATTAGCTTTGATTGACTGTGTTAGCGCTTTAGTTCAAAATAAATAGAGTACTTTTCAGGTTTTTGGTGACCAAGAACTGCTAGTGAAGGTCTTAACTTTTTTTCTCTATTTTGAGCAATAACTGTTAAATAACTGAAATGTTATCTCATTATTGATTTACGTCCTGAGTTGCTTTTAGTAAACTACGAATGACAAGAAACAAGTTTACAATTTTTCAACTTTGTGTCCAGGTTCGGCAAGATGGCGTTCAACTATTACAGCAAATTGAGCGAGTCTGACTGAAACGCTTCGAGAGCGCACTGAAGACTTGGCGAAACAAGCGTTTAACTGGACGATTTTGAAGAATTATGGCAGAACTTAGGTCCACAATAACTGTCATACCTATTGAGCCTATTTTTGTTGTTGTTTTGAAACGTGTTTTGTTTGTCTAGCCAAGTAAAAACATCATCATTGTTGTTGATGTACAATCACCTTGAGCTCTATCATTATTGTCAACAAAGTTTTGTTATTTATTCCACCCGTAGTATTCCTTCACAGCAGTCGATCGTGTTGTCCAGCGGAGCCTTCCTAAGACATTTGTTCATCTGTATCGAGATACTGCTTACCTCGAATTGACCAATGCGTACGGCCTTTTCAGGAGGTAAGTAGCCCTGTTATATAATACTTCATTGCTATTTGACCGCTGAGCTGGTGGTTGCTTCTTGAAAGGTGTTCGAAGTCAGTTCACTTGAAGTGACCTAGCCAATCAGAGCCAAGCGAAGATGTTCTCTTTTTTAACCAGTCATGTTGTAATTCAAAGCCACTGTAGCACAATATTTCCCGCGCTTTTCATTAGGCAATCGACCTTCATCATGTCAAATTCCCGATCTTTTTGCGTTCCGCGCCTAAAGGAGAAAATTGACTAGTCCTAGCACTGCTCCAATAGTAAGGCCGAGTTCGGCAAGAACCAGTTCTAACTAACTGATGTGGAACCAGTTGCGGACTGACCGGATCTGACCGTACAGTCATAACCTGTAAAGACTTGACAAGAGTCGAGCTCTACTGCCGACTTCAGCCTACGTGCAGACGACTTTACTATTTCCTTTGTTTCTATTCTGACAGCCTACTTACTTACTTACTTACTTACTTACTTACTTACTTACTTACTTACTTACTTACTTACTTACTTACTTACTTACTTACTTACTTACTTACTTACTTACTTACTTACTTACTTACTTACTTACTTACTTACTTACTTACTTACTTACTTACTTACTTACTTACTTACTTACTTACTTACTTACTTACTTACTTACTTACTTACTTACTTACTTACTTACTTACTTACTTACTTACTTACTTACTTACTTACTTACTTACTTACTTACTTACTTACTTACTTACTTACTTACTTACTTACTTACTTACTTACTTACTTACTTACTTACTTACTTACTTACTTACTTACTTACTTACTTACTTACTTACTTACTTACTTACTTACTTACTTACTTACTTACTTACTTACTTACTTACTTACTTACTTACTTACTTACTGTTGATTTCTGTGTTGTGTTTTAGCATGACTGGGGTTGGTGGTCGCCCAGAGCTTATCATCTTAGGCAGCAATTCATTAGATGGTCCGTGGAAGGTAGGATTCGGTACATTTCAGGGTACATTTCAAAATACTATTCTGTTTTGTCCGAAAAATTTTTAAGTTGATTTGATTCCCTATTTCAGGAATACAACTTCTTATACAAGCCCGGGAATATTTATCAACCGCCCCCTTTTGTTGGTAAGTATTATGCAAGATTGTCACTTGGTTACTGCGCTAGGGTTTAGAAGTTTGTCTGAAGCGCGGGAAGCGACAGGTCCAGGCTCGAGTCCTCAGTGGCCAGGGACATTGTGTTGTGTTCTTGGGCAAGTCACTTTACTCTCACAGTGCCTCTCTCCACCCAGGTGAATAAATGGGTACCGACAAATTTAATGCTGGGAGATAACCTGCGATGGACTAGCATCCCATCCAGGGGTTAGTAGAAATACTCCTAGTCGCTTCGTGCTACGGAAACTGGAGATAGGCTTCGGCCTAATGGGCCACTTGGCTCGTGTTCAAACTTAATCCTTATTTTACTTTTTTCTGCATTTCTAACGTAGCTAAGAGTTTTCTAGAATACGAGACTTGAGCCAAAACTGAGAAGAGAGATGTTTTCTGCATTTCTAACATGGCTAAGAGTTTTCGAGTTTTCCGTGAACAGAGAGGTTTTAATCTTACATAGGTTGACAAATAGCCTGTGCCCTGGGCCACGCTGCATGTAAATTTTAACTTCAGGTTTTATATGAAGTGAGAAGCACTGAATTAATGTACTATGAATCCAGAACTGGTTTAATGAGATGCATATCATGTAAATAAAGGAGGGATTTTGAGGGAGAATAATTAGTCATGGATGCATGACTGTTGAGAGAGAAGTATGTGTTGTAAGAGAGAAGGGAGAAGTGTGTGCTGTGGTAGAGTGAACGAACCGCCCAACCATTCGGGTGGTATCGCGCTTTTAAAGCGAAAGAACAAAGGCAAAGCCTGTGAACCAATGAGAAAGCACTGACGTGAGTGACGTCAAACGAGTCAGACGGGCGTTCTAACAAGCATTACATTACAACATAATTGTAAGCGCAAGAATTTCGCTTGTTTTAGATCTTTTGTTTTTGTTTCTTGTAATTAGTGTTCTTTGTATTTTGTCTTTTATTGTACTTTTTTCTTAGTTTTTATTCTGCATATTGTAAATAAATACTTTCCACGTAAAATTTAGTGTAGTTCAGCAATGTTCTGGTGGCCGAGTTCCGGGCCATTTGTTTGTTAAAGTTAGCGGTTCGATTTTAGTTTCTTTTCGTCTATCGTGTCGTTACATTCATCTTTTACCGCCTCGCTTCGTTGGCTCCGTTTTGGTTTAAATAAATTCCTGATTCTGACAAGCCTTCGATAGGTGTGTGTTTCAAAAGCGTTCGCGACGACAATAATGCCTGTCTACAATGAATTTCGAATTTCTTGTTTTCCCTTTTTTCTCCCTCCAGCACCGCATCAGCCTCGCTTGGACTGGCAGATGTGGTTTGCAGCCTTGGAGTCGTACAGTGAAAATCCTTGGTTTCTTAGCCTGCTTCATAAGCTTTTGTTAGGACAACCAGATGTCTTACATCTTATGGGAAAAAGCCATTTTGGTGAAACTCCCCCAAGGTTCATCCGCACTCAATTGTACTTGTACCATTACACACAAAATACCTCCAGTTTATGGCAAGTTTTATTCCATCCAAGGTAATCATGGTGCGACAGTTTTTTTCGTTCTTACTGACAAACTAATTAAGCTTGTTCTTAAAATCAAGACGAAAATCAACTAAGGCCTCGTCCACACTACGGCGGAGAAGTTGAAAACGAAGGTTTCACTCTGAAAACGCATCAAATGTTTTCCGTCCACACGATGCCGGAGGAATTTAAAAACGCAACAATCACCGGTCATTTTGGATTTATGGTTGAGGAAAATTCGGGTAGGGAAATCACAATCTTATTGTGATGTCGTCGTTTTTGAAAAGCTCCGTTTTCAAAATGTTTTCCGTCCACTTAAAAACGCAAAGCGGTCATTTTCAAATTCCTTCTGTTTGAAGAGCGTTTTCGAAAAGCTCCGTTTTCGTGACGGATTAGTGTGGACGGTAGGCCTAACGAGAGAAATAAAGCTGTGTTTTCAAATTTCCGCGGCGTAGTGTGGACGGGGCTCACAAACTCTCATTCGTGCGCAGGCGACTGTTAACTTCTTTGTTAATGTTATCCTCAACAGTGGTGAAAAAACTTGGTGGACCCGTGAGTTTACAAGAGAATACTTGCCGTTCGTCGTCAGTAACAGCTCGTTGTCAACTTTGGAAGGCATGTTACAGAAGCAAGCAATTTATAGGGTAATGAGTCCTAACGAGAAAATCATTCAGTGTCGGGATTTCAGATAAAACTCTTTGTCTAATGTAAATAACTTACAGTTGGTTGAAATGAACGACCGACCATATAACCGGACACTAAGAAGCTAAATTGCTCTCGGTAAATCGATCGATTATCGATCGATCAATCAATCAATGGTAAATATTTCTCTGCAGAAACACAGCAGTCACCGTAAGTCGGCATGAAAAGTATTTTATTAGAAACCTGTCAATTTATTGCATTAGCTCGCTTGAAGGTCTAGATTATAATTTTCATGATTTTACTTTCAGCCTAATTTCAAGCCAGAGGTCACGTGGGGCTTTCTGTACCCGTTCATCCGGGACTTGAGAAAAGCTCACAGACGAGTGGCCCCGACCACTCTCATCAATGCTCTTCTCTTCACAGTGGTCACGTGTCTTGTGCTGAAGGTTTGGTGGAGGAGGACTGGAAGGAAGTTTTGGTGAGACACTTAGGTCGTATTCTATTGGGATCAACCGTCTCTGTTTGGTTGGGTTTGTTGAGTCGTTTTGTCTTCTTTTGGAGAAACCCGTTTTCGGTTAGTTTGGTTGATCAACTTTTTCAACCGGCCTCAACCCAGGTTGAAACGGTTGAGAAAGCATTGGCTTTGACAAGACACAGAAAGCTGCCTTGAGCCCATGCGCCTAAGGACGAGGCAAGGGCGAGATGGAATAATTTTATTTTGGAAAGCTTTTTTCTCACAGAGCATTTACTCTATCATATTAATTACCGAAGAAATGGGGCTGTAAATTGCTATGTTTTCAGTTTAAATAGTTTGAACCTGAATTGCTATGTTTTCAGTGTAATTAGTTTGAACCTCAGTTTTGGTGAATCAAAGTTTCAGTCTTATCAACTCATTTTCTCCCTCAGCTCTCTTTCCTTAACAAGCGTTCAAGACAAGAGAGACAAGAGCAAGCCACCTTCGAGAAACGCTGAACAGAATGAGCAAGAGGGTTTGGTAGAATCCAAGAACAGCAAGGCAACTTGTGGTAAATGTGTCCATTGTGTTAGCTACATGGATAAATTGCGTGCGATGTTCAAGGAAGCGCGTAAGGAAATTGCGATTTGGTGTGGGCTTGTGTACTGTAAACTTCAGGAAAATTACCAAAGATTCAAGGCTCTGTGGAAGAGTAGAATGCCTTCTGTTAAGGTACGCTAAGTAAACTGCTGAAAACAGCAGCGTAAATTAGACCAATTAAACGTTAAAGCCATATACCTTCAGGTTTTCCGCTCTCGAGGTATTCTACACTTTCCTTGTCTCTGAACATCTGTCAAGCGATCGACTAGCCTGTGTTCCCAGGACGATGGAAAAAGCGGGCGGGCGACCAGCGGGGTCTGGTATAGAAAAGGAGAGGGCGCTTCCGAGAGTCTGAAACAGGCTAACGATCGGCTTGCGCGCGTGCAGTTCCCACCAAAACTGTCGCTCCCCACTTATTTTTTCTTTCTCATTTTCTGTTTCACGTTGTTGTCCTTCCTTTGTCATCCAGTTCATTGACTGTTCATGTTGTATCTCTTGCAGAAAAAAGCCTAGATTGAAAGAAGCACTGAACCTCGTTTTCCTCTCAAGAATTCGCCAGGGCTAAGCATCCGTGCCGTCTTCCGTTGCACAGTAAATGGCGACAACCAATCTACCATTACAGGCATTAATCATCCTCGGCAACAAGATAATGTGAAGTATGGTGTTCTCTTGAGTCGACAAAGCTCCAGACTACCCACATCCAAGAAGGTGCAAGAAACAAAGTGGTCCTCACTCCTTTCACAACATACTTGACTTGATCAGTCACAAGAACAAGATCAAGAGAACAAGAAACCATTTGCTGATTAGAGACCCATCTACTAGGGCTCATCTTGTGAGCGCAGAAAACAAATGCCTCTTATAAATGCATAAAACACCAATAACAATTTAATTTATTTATTCATAGTATTTGAATTTTTATTTAAAAACAAAGTGAATGGAAATTAAAAAATAAATCTTCTGTACAAAATGGAAAGAAAATGCGACAAAAAATTTTTCTTATTTTTTTTGTTGTAGTTTTCCCTTCTATAAGTGTCTTTTATGCATCTCATTTCTCTTTCCTGTTTGTCGTTTTCCCATTTCTCTCCTCGTTTTACGCTTTGAGCACGAAACGCAATCTTCCTCCCCGAGCGTGACGAGCCCAAAGAGCGATTTAGCAAACTGAAAAATCCGGAAATTTCGGTTGAAAGTCAAATGGAACAGTAATTTTCCGAAAAATCCGTTCGGAAATTGTGGAATACCTCCAGACGTAGTCCTCTTTTTTCCTTACCATCTCGTTCGGTTGGTTTGTTGATTATGGAAAAACCCTAACCATTATTTAACGGTCATCCCAACCGGTTTATTCTGACAAATGGTAAACACCCTACGTTTCCTGTTTCCTTGTATGCTATTCTTCGTCAGTTATATCTTCACTTGTCATTGTGGAATCAGTCAGGTCTTTTGCCTTATATTTAGGATGTTTTCGTAACTAAGAGGACATATACAAAACGTATGAGGGGACATTCCAAATGTAGCTCGTTCTCTTGAAGATGAAACTTTGCAGGAATTGTCATGACAATGATCTACATGTTAATACATGTTACCAGCGCCACCCCGGCCCAACGTTGCGCTAAGAAAATCACAGTAAATTACGTCGATACATTTGAAGTGACCTTAGCTTGCAGTGCAGGCGTATACCAATACAATACCATTTCAAACAAAAAGTAAAATGACGCCTGATGGCATGTTACGTTAATCTTGAGCACTTGTTCACTTGTTGCCCCTGCTTGTTGCCTAACTAAAGTGCGGGAGCTCTGGGAGCGAGATTAGTCGACTGCGTGCCAGCGGCCTTAAAATTGGCGTATGCTCTCAATTCTGTAAAATGGCGGGAAACTTCTTCGTTTGCTTCTTGAAACTTCGGTAGTCATGTTTTGGTTGAGTTTTGGCTGAATTTGTTCCGTTAATCATGCCCGCTCAAGCAGCCAGTAGTGATTCAAGCGATGTTGGTAGCAAGTATAGCCATTTGCTCCAGCCGATCCGTGATCTGACCAAGAACTGGGACGTAGATGTCGCGGCTCAACTCGAGGAGTATCTGGCAGAGGTGAAAATTGATTATTCCACTTGAAATTTTAAATATAGGCTAAGCTTAAGCTTAAAAATTTTATTCTATAGTCGTTTAACTGTCTAAGTAGCTTGATAACAAGAAACGTAAAATATTCTTTGCGCCTCACTAGCTCGAGATCGATAAACGCACTTCCACTGAATCGCTAAGCTATGCTTGCCTTCGAGTCCCATGAGATGTTGAAAATGCTTCCAGATTACAGTGGCAGTGTTGTTTGTTTCAGATCGAAAGGATCAAAATATCTTTTGATGGAGGAAAGACAACTATGAATTTTGCTGAGGCTGCTCTGGTGATCCAAGGATCAGCTTGTGTCTACAGTAAGAAGGTATAAAAACTAACAGCTACTATTGAGCTGTCTGTTTATCGAAGGTCAAGAGTTTGTCTCAGTATTTATAATATTTAGCAATAGCAAATTTCAAAGCAAATATTCAGCACGTGCTGATCGCCAAAAGTCTCTATAGATGACAGTTGTTAGCATAATAGGAAGTACCTCTAAATGAACTTACCTTATGACTTATGAGTAAGCGTGTTTTTACACACATTTTCTGATTAAATTGTTGACATCTTGCAAAATTAATTTTGAGTTCGTACACACTTACAATGCAATTTGTCATTTTAGGTGGAGTATTTGTACACACTGGTATATCAGACACTGGATCTCATAGCAAGTAAAAAGTAAGTTACTAGTTACAGCTGTTCAGTTGGCAAGGTGATTGTTACTTTCAAAACCAGCTGTCTTTCAGCACTAGCCTGACAAAATGTTTGTTTGTTTGTGTATGTTTTATTTTGTGTTTCCTCAACAGACGACTTCAGCAAGCATCTTCAGTTGATGATCAGGGAAAAGACAAAGATGCATCTTTCACAGATGATGCCGCTGAGGTAACCATCACACTCAGTGAAACAAAATAACACAAATATATTTTCAAGTTAATGAGGCTAAATGGAATTTAGGCAAAGTTAAAATCAAGTCAGTGCTGGCCAGCGCACTATCTGATATGTGGGGGAAGGGGAAGAGGGTACCGGGAGGAGTGCTTTGTATTGCAGTGTCTTGCTCATCTACCCTCCAATATTTCAATTGGCTAGAGTTTAACAATGTACAAAAGGAGTCCTGTACAATAGCAGAGGGCTCTTGGATTTTTCTGTCAGACTAGTAGATTTAGTCCATCAGTTGCCCAATGCATGAGAAACATTTTAGCTGGCAGGTGAAGTAAGGCCATTTTAGAAAGATGTCAAGGCCTAGCAGCTATGGATATCTCTTTTTAGCAGGTTATTTTGTATTGATCTGAGCTTCCATTTGTACTTTTCAGTTTCTCTTGCTAGATGACATAAAAGAAGCTAAAAATATTGACTTGAAGGAAGATGAAGATGACCCTCAAAGAGAGGTATTGTTATGAGTTTTATGTGGGCAGATAGTCATTGTGGCAAAGCCAAGTTGACTAACAAACTAAAAAAATAAAGACATGAGCACTGTTTTATCTTGTCAGTCTTCCTTGCAGCCATTTTTGGGTCACTGCAAAACATTTAATTTGTCTTGCTGCAAGCATTTTTTCCATATTGTCTGCTTTGAATTTTAACATAATTATTTTAAAACAAAACTTGTAAATTCCACATTGTTAGGCCTCAAATATTGTGCCCAGGACTCCTCTGGCTTTAGTTCCCTTGGGAGAGAAGGACAAGGAAGATGTGCTGTTAAGGTACTATACATACATGAACACTCAATATTAACAATGTTTGTGATTATTCCCTGATGTTCATAACAGGATCAGGGCTGTCAGTCTATAAACATTTCAAAGACTACTGGAGCTCACTTAATTTGTGAGGAGTGTGGTTGCCTGGTCGTGTGGTGGATTCTGCCAAAAGTAATTCTGGATTGAACCTGGCCAGGCTCATCGTTTGGTGATTCCATGGAAGCTACCTCACTTTTAAAGTGCCTACCTCCAACCATGAGTATAACGTTTCCCCCTCCTCTCAGCTATTGATTGTGGCAGCCTGATTAAAATTCTTTGCAGAGGATACCTATTATGGACTATCAATATCAATCCATCCAGGTCACCAGTTGCTACTTGCTATTATGGATACCAATATTGATACATGATTTTTTTTATTCTTAGCCGCACTGGCGAAGTCCTTGGAA
Source organism: Orbicella faveolata (assembly GCF_042242905.1). NCBI lineage: Eukaryota > Metazoa > Cnidaria > Anthozoa > Scleractinia > Merulinidae > Orbicella > Orbicella faveolata. Next base: position 2,536,024 of record NW_028301547.1, read on the forward strand.
GTCGGAATGATTTTAAGGTAAGGCTTTCAAACATTTCCTAACCTCATTCCAAAATCTTGAGGGAAGTTATCTGGTCGTAGAAGAGTTTAGAAGTTTCTGGGTTATATTCAGAAAGTCTTCAGATCAACTTTGGAATCTTACGGGGTCTAGACTGCCCATAGGAGATCTTTACGATCAGAGTCTTCAGACCAATTTTGTGCGCTATCTATTACTAAATATAATTGGTTAAAATAATTTTTGCTATAACCATTATAGTTTAGTTCTGGGATGGTCAGTAATTTGGTGTAGTTTGACAATTTTTTATCACATGTAAACAATTTTCAGCTCACCTTGTATTGTTAACCAAAAATATTTTTTCAATGTTCTAGATGAACACATGTGCCATCCATGCATCGGGGACCCTTCTTCTTGACTTGACACACCTGTCATTGTTAGACGGCTCCTTTAAACGGCTGATGACTTCTACTCCCGCAGCTATGCAAGGTTAGTTGGCAATTATAAGGCCAGTTTCAATATTTTAAAATTTGTGGTGCTAAGGCACAGGGGAGTGGTCAACTAAAGCAAAACAATTATTGTTTATTCATATCTCAGCCACAATATAATTTCTTTATTTTAGTCCCTTTTTAGGGGTTTCTTTGAGGGCTGCGCATTGGGCAAATTGACCAGCTGTGAGGACTATTTTGCCCGGCTGGTTTGACCATCTAGTGAAAAGTTTTTCTTACAAAGAAGTTCAGTCCTAATAGTTTTGCTTGCCCGTGAAAACTGCTTGCCCTTCTGCTGAAAACGTTAATGAAACCTTTGCCCTTAAGTGTCATTAAAATTTTCAAACATCAAGGTTGGCCTATTTCTGGCTGTCTTTGAGAGGTGTGGTTGCCTAGTGGTTAAGATATCAGAGCACATCTGGCTCATGTAAAATTTTGAATTGGAACAGGTTTTTTGGTACCTTTAACACATGTACAGTGTAGCAGATTCCATGTTAGGGAAGCAAAACAACATGATAATTTTTTCCAAGTGATTTTGTGATTGTGATTGTGCTTTTTTGGTCAGATCCTCAACCTGGAACTAATGATCAAAGATCTAATCAAGTCGTTACAGATGCTGTGGCAAATGCTGACGATTTGAATCTACCTGGTGAGGATAGTTGTTCTTTTCTTCGAAAAAATATCTTTAATGCAAGAACTTATAAACACTGGCAGACTGGTCCAAGCTTTTAACAATAGGTTGCTAGGTAACATGGTATATCACCAAGGTGACAAGTAAACATGGATTGTGTAGTCAGCTTATTGATGTTAATGATACTGAATTTTTAAGTTCTCCTTTTAACATTTTGTGTTTCCCTTTTATAGAGATGGATGACAATTTTGATGCTCCTGAATTAATGGATGATGATAATGCTGTTGATGATTGTAATGATAATGATGACAATGATGATGGAAATAATGTTGCTGAGGAGGCAGAGGTGAAGTGGTCCAAACTAATAATTTAGTAAATATTTATTAATGATATTAACCATTTCATGCACATTACCAGCGGAGCATATTATGACGCATTATGCCACAAATCCAGTATTTGCTCAGCAAGTGTTATGATCCATTCTGGTCCCAAAGAGTCTCTCAAAACTGTGTCCATAAAAGCATAAAATTGTCTCTCTGCCATGTGTGTAATGTGAATGACCCATTCAAAAGTATGTACTCTGACATTAATCTACACACTGTGAGCTGCAGAATGAGCTCTACAGTTTACAAAATAGACACATGCCTATAACTACTGTATTATTTTCAAAAATGTTTAGCAATTTAATGAAGAAAGAAGAGCACTGAGAGCAAAAGACACGCAGCAAACCAAACAAGTACAACAGTTAGCTGTGAGTTCAGTATTATTCAGTCCATAATTTGGTTATTTGGTTTCATAAAACATTAAGATGCAGTATTAGTACCAACGAAACAGAAACCTCTAAAGAACTTGAATTGCAGTTCTTTTGACTTACAGCTAATATGGAGATATGTGATACAGGCTGTCAAATTTTGCAGATTTATTTATCACATCTGAATGTACCACCAATAATTGGTGGTATTTAAATAAATATTTTCAATATATAAATATTTTCAATCGAAGGGGTGTGTGGAAAAAAGCTTTAAGTGACTCTTGATCTCATGTCAAATTCTCCTTTTCTGTACAAGAAAGTGAAAAGCAATTTGCTAGGAGAATCTTGCAGTCTATCAGATGTCACTTAAGGTCTTTTTCTGTGCACCCCATCAATAATTATTGAAAATATTTGGATCAAAATATTATCAGAACTGAAAAGAAGTGTGTGGATTTAGGAATGAGAATAATCAGACAAAACAAAATAATGTAAACCGATTAAAAGCAAAAAACTACTCTTTAATCACATTTTGAACAACCAGGACCTCCAATATTCATTGGAAATTTGTAACGTTAAAAAAGTTTTATAAAGGTTCGAATTTCTGTTCTTTTCTTGTTTTATTCCGCAGTTCAAAGATCCATGGAAAATGTTGGATCCTCATGACCCATGTTCTGGGAAAGATATACCATTTAAGAAAGGTGTGTAATACTTTATTATCTGCAGTTACAGAGGCTAGAAAGCGTAATATATCACTGAAAACTGGATTCTTTTTTATAGGTAAGCCGTTTAAGAAGCCTTTGTCTGCGACATCACAAAAACAAAAGAAGAAGAGGAAACGTCAAGAACAAAGCAGTGAACCATCTCTTATTCCCATTAATCAGTTTATATCTCAAGCATGTAAGTGGAGTCTGTTGACATTCTTTTGCTATGTTAAGAAGTTGCAAATGTTCCCATTGCCTTAACGTTCCTGATTCTATTTTGTAAATGACTTTTTTACACAAAAGGGAAAAGAAATGAAATGACTAGTATTACCTCTGGAAACACTAAGTGTCTCATTTTAAGTTGGTCATAATTTCAATTTTTTGTTTGTTTTTGCAGTTTATTCACACGCAACAAAGATGTCAAAAAACCATCTCAAAACACCTTCATTTCCAGGTGCGCTAACTTATTTAAATTTAAAAGTTAAATATATGGGATTATGTGTACTAAAGGAGTAAACGCATCCAGGGTGGAGTGTCAATGAAACTCCTCAATCGATACCCTCGATCAACGTCTTGATTGGTACTTGATTGGTACTTGTATATTGGTATCCCGATTGATACTCAGTGGATACTCAATCGACACGTGATCAACAGTCAGTCGATGGTCGGCCGAGTGTCAACCAACTCATATGCATCCATCGAAAATTAGTTGACTGTCAACTGACTGTTGATCGAGATGTCATTGGATTGTCTATTGACACTCGACTGCAGATGCCTTAAGTACACATGATCCAAAAATAATGTAAAACATAAGAGGATCTTCAGGAGTTTTGATCAGCTAGCAATGAAATGGTGTGTATAACTTATGATATCATTATATTTGAAACAATTAAAAATACTTAATATTCTTGTAAAAATTGATACTTTTTTAACTTAACAGAGTTTGAATACTTGTACTGGATTGAGTTCAGAAGACAGCAGACAGTGCAAGTCAAACAGAAAAAGTTGTTGGTAAGTCCTGAAACTTGAATATTTTATGTAACATAACAGTTTGTTCAACTGTGTACCACAGACTGTACAGTGCTGTAATGTCACTCTGGTAAACTGGAGGCAAAGCTGCCCTCTTGACAATGCAGGTGTCAAATTGAATTGATTCTGCTTGCAGTTGTTTGCTCCTTATTGGCCTCGTAGTTTGGAATTAACCAACTGAAGGATGTTAAAAGTTGTCAATTGTGTGTAATTACACTGCCCAGATTCAACCTTCATGGTTGTCACCAAATGTTGGCAATGAGTTCGCAACTTTGAGCAGTTACTTCAAAAAACAAAATAGTGAATCAAAGAGACCATATTAGCAAACACTAAAAAGGAATGCATATATCCTGTTATGCCCATTTCTGTTTTAATTTTGCTTTAAATATCCATTTATCTTTCCAGTCCCAGCTTGCAGTCAAGGAAGAAATTGAGGAATTAAAATCCATTGTTGTCAACACAGACAAAAATGAAGCAGCCCAAGACTATGGTAAGAGCTGATTGAACAGCTGTGGTGAAAATTAATCTATGATGCCTTTCTTTAGGTGACTCAAGCACAAAACAGTTGATAAACCTCTGTCTGTTTCCCTTATTAAGCTTACATCCCAAAATAACCACACTGGTTCTGTCAAACCAGACTAGTATCTTTGTGGTGGTGGGTTGGAATCCCGCCAGGATCTCGGATTATATCTTTGTCCAATGCTCGTAACATAATGAACATTTCAGTTTGTCAATGTCATTGTTACTTGTTCCTCAGATAATGATGACAAAGTTGGCAGTGATGACGATGATGATGATTTTGGAGGCGGAGTAGATGATGACATGTTCCCTGGTGATGCTGACATGCCGGAGACTATTGAGCCAATGGGTATGGAGCACATGACACAATCATACAATATAATGTGCAAATCAACAAAAGTAAGGCCAAAAAGCACCAGCAACAATGGCAGGCACTGTACACATACAGTAAAGACCCCGGTCTCGATTCACATCCCTGTGTTTAGGCTTAGTTAATTGTCGTCCAGGAGACTATTGAGCCAATGGGTATGGAGCACATGACACAATCATACAATATAATGTGCAAATCAACAAAAGTAAGGCCAAAAAGCACCAGCAACAATGGCAGGCACTGTACACATACAGTAAAGACCCCGGTCTCGATTCACATCCCTGTGTTTAGGCTTAGTTAACTGTCGTCCAGGTAGTAGGTACAGGTAGACTGTTCACTCAGATTAATGACCTGTCTGCTCTCAGTATTAGCTCAGTCGGAACAGTTCATGGGTATCTTTGTGTGGGTCAGTTCTGGACAGTGGTTATAAAGGAATTTTGTGGGCCAACAATTCATTCACTGGCCCCTTTTATTGTGCAAATTATGACAAACAGGTCTATAGGAATGGAATGCTTAACTCAATGCCGACCACTGGGCCGATTTTGGTTGACGTACAAAATAATGTAGTAATGATGAACTCTAAAAAGTCACACTTGTGTTCCACAGCATTAGATGGTCCTGCAGAAGGTGTAGTTATTTCAAGTTATGAAGAAATGGTTCGACAATATGTGGTGAGTTTTTGACTTGTTGTCTGTGCTAAGCCTTGGACTGGTGAACAGTTCTCATGATCTTATCAGAACTGAAAAATTGTTGCATCAAACTAATAATTATTAATTTGTTACTGAATGATCCTGTGACACAGGAAGGTTACCTTACAGAAGCACAACAGTATGCACAGGAGACAGAATTAAGCAGGAGAGTCAGAGATTGGGAAGAAAGAATTGTTCCAGTGTTAGCACAAGAGGTACATGTAAACAGACTTATCATAAAAAAAAAAGAGAAAAACTTATAAATAAGTACCATTTGTGATCCGGTATTAGTTGAGTCATGAGTAACAGAGCTATACTTTTGCAACATTTGTACTCCACTTAGATGGCATGGTAGTGCATTGCAGTGCTCCCCTTTTCTCCCCCGTTTCACAGAGGTACAGTGGAACCCCACCTTACGGCCATGCTGTTAATACATCCACCTTGTTAGTAAGGCTACCTTATTCCGGTCCAGCTCCTCATTTTCTTACTTTAAGCACCTCTTTAATACAGCTACTCCATTTTATACGGCGATCTTTTTGTGGCCTGTTGGTGATCAGATTAAAGGGTTCCACTATACTGAAAAATTTAAATAACACCTACATCATGAATATATTCAAGTATTCACAACTGGAAGGCTGTGGTGAAAACTCTTTGATTAGGCAATTTACTAATCAATAATGGTGAACTGCTCAATTTATTTGCAGGATACCCATAGGCCATTTGATATTCATAAGTACGGTGAAGAAATACTACACTCATTTAAAGGTATGCAATTTTATTCCTTAGTCCCTTTATGTCCACAATATTATGCCATTGATAGTGTGTGATCAATAAACCACCTTGCAAACATCATGGCAAGAAAATCTGGGTTGGAAAAGTATGAGTTACCTGATAGCATCTCAACAATCTGGAGTGATTAGTCATTAAAATAAAATATAAAAAAATCTTATGAGCAGATGATTTTTTTACAGGAAAATGTAATCAAGATTTCAAAGCACTAGCCAATAAAAAGGTAATATGCAAATCATTTTTTTTAAGATAATGATTGCTTTGCTGTAAGACTATGATTTATGATAAAAGAAATTTATAATGAGGGGAAAGTCTAACTTATAAATCTCAGAGCATTCAGACAAATTCCTCTGAGAGATTTTTGACAATGTCACCTTTTTCATCTTGACTAGGTATCTTTAGCAACAGCCAGATTTTCACAGGAAATCAAACAAAGAAATTGTACAAAAAATGAAACATTGTTTACCGGTAATTGTTCCTGCAATTTATGACAGACTTTTTTCTTTGCAGGAACCATTTGAGATCTGCAGGTTGTTTTTAGCCACATTACAGCTGGTAGGTTTCCTGTATGACTGATAGTAAGTTGGTAAAAGTGTTCCTTCTAACTCACACAGGCTTGATTTCCACCACTCTCTCAAGTGGCGATTAACTGGGAGCGGTTCAATTCCAGGGAGTAGCTAAGATGTACCCAGGGGGATAGACTCAGATGGTGGCTTAGGAAGGTTTATGGGTGGGGGGAGGTGCACTCAGAGGGATCATTAACTTAAGATAAATACAGCCCAAGCAGGATATACTGAGGGAGTCACTTCCAAAGGAAAATGAGTTGATGGGGGCACTATCCACGGAAGTTGTGCTGAGAGAAGTGCAGTTGAGTAGGATCAGCTGAAGGAGACGCCATCCAAGGTGGTTAAACAAGGGAAGGTGCAATCTAAGGGTGGGTGGCGGAGGGAGATCCATCCCAAGGGGTTGATTAAGCTAAAAAATATGTAGCTCATTGTGGATGGGCAGAGGAAAACGTAACCCACAAAAGATAGACAGAGGGTGGTGTAACCAAAGGGGATGAACTTAATTCAGGAGAGGTGTGCTAAGGGAAGGTTTGATTGTCGTAATCTATTACAGTGAAAACAGCTCAAGCGTTCCTGCCAAGGGTGAATGAATGAGTTCATTATCGAAAATTTGATATCATTACTCGTTTCAATAGTCCGTTATTCAAGTGAAGAGTAGAAAATTCAAAACAAGACTTGATCCACACTTGAACTGTTTTCTCTGTAATGAATAAACAAATTTTGGACATTTTTCCTTACAGGCAAACAATTACAATGTGGAGATTTCAGCTGATGGAGTTGGAGAAGAAGCAGTTGACACTATGAGACTAAAACTTTTAAAAACAACTCCAGGAAATCAGGCTATTGCTACTTTTGGAGGATACACTTCAACATGATATTTGTCAAATCTAGGATATTTTTAAAATACTGTAATAATTGAAGTGATTTGATATGGACAAAGTAGTGCTATGAAGGAAATTCTACTACAACTTTCCTTATCCCTTCACTTCAATAACAGTTACAATTAGTCTGTTTTAACAGTGGTTATTACTTTTATCCAGTAGTTTAAGACTGATCACTTGAGTTGCATGCATCAAGCTTGTTGGTTTTAAAACTACTTTCAATTTCTCCTGTCCACATTCATATTTTTAATTTAAACCAATGATTCTTACTTTTACATACATTAATCGGGATCAAATCAACAAATAGATCCAAGAAAATTTGATTTTATTAATTTAAAACAACTTCTGTGTGAGACTGTGAATTAGATAGTGTCAAGCTTGTGCTATAGAGTCAGATTCAACTGGGTTGCGTTCAAATGTTTTGTTTTTACTCTAAAGTGACTTGGTGGCTCTTGTAATAAAAGTTTCTGGCTCTTGTAATAGAAGTTTTACATCTAACATTCATGTTCTAATGTGCACCAGCATGCCACAGTAATATCACAAATCACTGATGTATCACATGAAGGTCTCACTTACAAACTGCACTGTCAACAATGTTCTCATGAAATATATTTAAAGTGAGACCCTGTGAAAGGAAAATTAATGGAAAGAGGTCACTCCACTCTTCATTTTGCAAGTTTTAGTCAGGGAAACTTGGTTTTCTCTATAGCAGGCAAACCTACCCTGTGAGTAGAGGTACTTCTTCCCAAGATCAGTGGCATGGTACATTTGATCATGTTGATTTGTGATAACAGGGTAAAAGGAGCTTATATTGTAAATCAGAAGCTTATCACCCATTCACAGTGATTAGCTTCTGTGTAAATACATGTACAGTGTTTATGTAAGTACAGACTTCCAACCTTTTCACTCACTATTTGCTTGGCAAATACAAGGACATGAACATAAGATCTGGAAGAACTTTACTGACTTAGAATCAGAATGATCTCGTGTTTGTAAGCTTCATACATGTACCACTGTTGTAGGTATTACCAAGCCACCTCAACACAGCAGTGAAATAAACTAAAAGATTACTGATAATACTTGCCTGTTTAAATGTGTAAGAATACTCTTTTTGAGCCTTGTATGCATGTAACTGCAGTTTTTCATCTATATAAGAAGTAGCAGTTGGTAAATCTAACATGACTGCCTGTAATGAAAGGCATCTTGCCTGTTGTTATGGGCCGAGTGGCCCAGAGCTACCAGCACTTTCGGTATTCAGAGCATGATTTGGCAAATCTGTACGCCATGCAGAGAAACTAATTTCCTTTATATTACTGGAACATTCTTTCCCCGGCAAATTGGCATGTTGAGAAAATAATAGACAGTTCTTGGCTTTGCCTTGATTTCCAACTGAATTTCTCAGTATACTGCATAATGGCTTTTGACAGAACTTCATGGCATCCACTTCAAATTAAGTCTTACCCATAATAAATCAAATTGGACTTCTACCATGCAATTGTCCATTTTTATTTCTCTTTGCTATATTAGACCTACCATAGTTAGAATCCTTTCATGCACTATACATCTTTGCCAACTCTCCCATTATATGGATACAGACCAAATCTTGCACTCTCCTGTACTGGTCACCAAATCTTCCAGATACAAAGAAAAGCTCTTAAAGTACATATTTCAGACCTTGGGCAATATTTCTGGCATTTTCAGAGGAAAATTTGGGAATATTTGATGCATTTTTGTGGTTGTATCGGTGGAGTTCTACTTTTAACAATGTTTTTAGGGGCACGAAGGGAAAAAAGCAATCTCCCAGTTTTCATTATTTTTAGGTTTGCATCTCATCCTATACGTTACAAATAAATTTATTATCTGACATAAAAAAAACCAGCTAAAGAGGACCACTAACTAGAATATGTCGGTTACCAGCCTAATAATTTCCAGGGGCAGGACTGAGTAAAGTTTCTGCAGCTCTTTTTCAATCATAAAGGCATATTTCAGATATTTGATGCTAAATCTCTCACTACCTGCTTCTGCTAAGGACCATCTAGGAGAATATTGGTCCTCAGCCCTTTCTGTAAGGAAACCACTGGGCTCCATGGGCCATTATTCTCCCATTACAGCTATACTATTTTGTAAAATTAATAAGGTAACTTGATGATGGCAACACTTACCTTATATAATACATCAACACCTGACTTCAAGGAAATTTTGGCACTACTGTCTCAGGGATTTTTCATATATTGAGTTCGAGTTTGAGTTTGAGTTGTCACGTTGAGTAAAATTTTAGCTAGAATAGCACTTTGATTAGTGAAATTACTGATTAGCAATCCAGTTAGTCTAGCTTTCATTTGTAGTTAAGGGCAACACTATAAATTTTAATTATAAAACATATCTAGTTCAAAAATAATTGTTCTCAATTGAGGTGTGGATTGTTTGGTAAGATTTGATCACAGTTTTCTGGAAATTGGATCAAAAATGCCTGACCAGAAACTCAAACTGGCAATTTCACAAAAATAATTTTCATGGCTGACTACAGAAAATGCCATGCACGTCCAAACTCTTGCAGGTGGTGCAAGTAGGCCATTAATTGACTTTAAATTACTATTATGTTTTGGGCTTTAAAATCTCAAGTTATTGAAAGGAGTCAAAAATTCACCATACTGATACTTGATTTTACCACAGAAATTTGGAAAACGTAACAGGCATTTACAATTGTCTTTAATTTTAATTTATTCTGAGCTGCGGACCTTAATCACAGTCCCATTGAATATATTAACTATTTTATATTCCTCTCTCTGAAAGAACCATTTTCTATTTACAATTTCCAACACGAATCAGTTCACTATAAAATCCGATGCTTTATGTAATACTAACTACAAACCATTGTATAAACCAAAAAAACTTTTTAAAAAGCTCACAGAATCTTAAGCGAATTTACAAAATAGTGTTCAAAATACTAATTTGGGACAAACAGCTGAACTAGCAAAAATTTGAAACGCTAAATGTTAATTCATTACTAAGATTACTACTCCGTTCTTTTCAAATATATTTTGTATATTTATACTTCTATACGAGAAAAAGAAACAGATTAAGGCTGAAAGACGGCTTTCGCGTGAAAAGGAAACATTGAAATGGCAAATGTATCCGATGAACTTGCGTAGGTTGTTTGTATCCCATTCCATTTGGCGATAAGTGTCCTTTACATCAACAAGATACAATAAAATGTTACCTCATTTTCCTGTCCATGAAAGTATTAAAGGCCTTCGTCGATAACATATCTAATAGCAGGCCATTAGTCATTTTGGGTTAGAAAATTTTAAGTTTCTTGTCAAGGGACAACCAAACACATGTCTTTCAATCGGACTTGTCTTTTTGGGATTTCCTGAATGGATTCAACGCAACTCCTCCGACAGCTGAGACCGCCGTGTAAGTGGTTGATAAGGCTGTCCCTGCTACCCAACCAACTCCTCCAACAACTGTCGCTGCCTTGCTGTACACACCACCTGATATTTTCGACAAAAAGCCCGGTTGTTGTTCCGCTGGTACTTGTGGCGTTTCTTCTTTAACGGTATCCCCTTTCACGTCCATTTCCTTCAGATTTTCGTCTCTCTAAACACAGAAAAGACAACACGACTTGATAAGAGCAACTTAACCACAGCGCCGCACATTATAAGAGCCACTACTAAACGAATTAATGGCTGATAAAGATGCCATAAAAACCATTTAGACGATAAACAACGAACCTCTTTCATGGCGTGGTTTTTATCGCCACTGTCTGATGACGAGTTCGTGCGCCGAACCTGCAAAACAAGAAACGTGGATTTACACAAATTTAAAATTATTCAAGAAGGGCCTGACGTAGTAATGTCCAAAAGTAAACACAAAGGAGTTCACCGTACCACGCTTTGCTGTTGGGTGCTATCGTCGGACACCATTGGAAATAAATTTTTAACAAACGAGTTTCTTCACAACTAGGCAACAATATTCCGGAAATGAGTTATAACAAGGTAGCCATTGTTTGCCAGCCAATCCGGCCAATCGTGGCTCTTTTAAACTTCGAACGAGAAATCCCGGTCTTTCACTTTCTGCTAAATGTATCATGAATTTTTTAACCGCAAAAAAATAAAAAATAACCGCATTATTTGTTATTTTAATAGCAAATAAAAAATATCCGAAAGAAGACCGCGGAATTGTGAGGGAGAGCATTATAAAAAATTATGATCACACCGCTATGTAATAATAGGCTTCTTTTTTTTCTATTTTTCTTTCTCTAGGCAATTTTTTTAATCTCAGAATCTTTACGCAGCTCCTCGTGAAAATATTTTGCTTGTACCGGAAAGTGATTGAACTCTCTCACCGGAAATAAAAGTTACATGTAATGATATGTAATTCTGAACATCGCAGTGGGACTGGAAAAGAGTCATTGTATCAAAGATGGTGGAATTATTTGTTACTTTTTGGGCGGACTTTTTGTCAAATTCTGGCTTATTTATGGGACGAATCTAGCTCTTCGAAGTTTCAAAGTTGATCCTGCTATGTCTTCTGTTGACTCACAAAGAGAAAGTGAGAAAAAAATTATCAAGTTTCCAATTTTTCCGACCGTCGGAGAAGCGACTGTTACGGACGAAGTTCCCTTACTTTGCGGATTTTCTTTGAATGACCCTGCAAAAGTCAGTCGGACAGGGTCTACTAGCTCCGAAAGCTCTAGGACAGAGAAACTGAGGAATGCACTAAAGTTTAAGAATCCCGGGCCAATGTTAGAGGAGTTTAACCCTGACACAAGTCGCCGTGAAATGCGGAAGTTGAAAAGACTCGCGCAGAAGGACCCTGCCAATCGAAATAAAAGGAGACAAAGACAGAGAAGAAGACCGCAAAAACAAATATTTCACGACCGTTCGGGAGTTCGAATGTCCGATGGAAGAGATGTGTGTGACTGTCAAGACACTAACTGTCCCGGTTGCCATTTTCCTTGTCCATCTTGTGGATCGGAAAAGTGCGGTGTTGAATGCCGCTGTGATCGACAATGGACTTATTTGAAAGATGTGGAAATTGAGAATCCCCTACCGAGTGTATCTCGGAGATTGGGAAATCGATAAAATCCAAGACTAAGCCCAAGACAGGCTAAAAGCTTGGCTTTTAATATTGAAACCGGAACTGTTAAACTTAAATAAGTTCATGTAATAAGTATTAAAACCAGCAAAGGAAACAGGTGCAGATTCAGAAATGTCGAGGAAACAAAACATACGAATGTTTACACGCTACAAGTGAGAAAGATCATCCTCTTTTATTTTTAAATCATTCCGGTAAATGTGGCATAAATAGAGTGTATTTATAGAATTTCGTCTCCAGTTTAGAATGAAAAAAATACATTTAATTTGTAGGGTATAGCAATAATAGTTGTCTGTTCATGAAAATATGTTAGAAAATATCTTATAGCTGAACTCCACTATGCCAAACTCTCATGGGATATGAAAAGGTATGAGATGGCAGCGGTTTAAGAAAGTCAATATAAGTTCATTGCCAAAAAAAATTAAGTATCCAAGGGAAAATAATATAATTATTTAAGTTTAAAATAGCAGGAAGTTCACAATGAACCAAGTTTTATCAAACAAGATTCAACTGTATATTTTCAGGTCTTAAGAAGAGTTGTGAAATTATGTTATCTTGATACTTAACAATAATTTTGAATATAAGTTTGGTTAAACCAGTAAAATGTGGTTTATTGTTGTGTCAAGAACATAATATGCACATAATTATTACGAGCTTTTTTGTCCTTCCAGTTTGTTCGTTCTGGAACTGCAAAAGTAGGTGTTCACGCGCAAGTCTGTGGACCGTTTTGATTTTCCAAGGGTCTTTCTTGTTAATTTTATTACCACCAACAAGAGAAGAGAAACCCCTGAAATGAAGCTGTTTAGTTAGTTGGCACCTAGTGGCACCCTAGTGGTTTAATTGGAACCTAGACAGCTGAGTAGTTTTATAAAATTGCAGAACATTATGCGTCTAACAATGCTTTATCAGGGGGGGACCAGGCATAGATGGAGAGCCTTTTCTTTTGCCACACCAAAATTATGGAACTTGATACCACATTATTAAGAAAGGGAATACTCAGTCTGTTGAAAGTTTCAAAAATAAACTGAAGAACAACTTTTTAAGAAGTTTTTGCTTTATTTCATAGATAGCCAAAAGACTGTCACTAAAGATTGAAAAAAATGTTAGAAAGTACAGCTTAGCATTGATAGGTGCAGTTTATGCCCTGGTCCATATCTGGCCCTGTCTCGCTCACCCCTTGGAAGAGGGTCCCTCAAGGGCACAGTGTTGCTTGACAGAGAGAGGGCCAGAACTGAATTATTTTCCCCTACTTGTCTAAGAAATTTACCAATAAAACCATGTAATGGATATTTAAGCACTAAAGCACTTTTTCATGTTATATAGCCTCATCAAAACATGAGGGGAGTTCAGAGAATTTGAGACAGTTATACTATGTAATAACTTTCGGGGATTCTCCCAACCCCCAAGTGTTTAGATGAGGCTATGTAGACATGGAAAAATGTATATAGGCTTAATTATTTTATTTTAATTATTTTTAATATTGTTACGATTGTTACTATTTCTTTCTTTTTCAAATTTTAATTTTTGAGGGCCATTAGGTTATCAGTTTTATTACTGTCAAATGTTACCCTCGTAAAATAAAGTCTAACTTACTTCCTTACTTACTTACTTACTTACTCTATTGCTTTGATAAAATGTTTCTCAAAACTGAAACGTGCGAATCTAAAACGTCACAGCCCTGTTTACATAGTCTCATCTAAACACACCTCTCGACCAATGAGAGCACACGTAGTATCTCAGTTACTTTATAAAACCAAGTGGGCTTTCAGAATAGTAATTACAGTTCGTCTCTAAATGTTATATGTTGTTTTTCCATTTTGATGACTCTAAATTGTCGATAATTTTGAGATCATCACCTGCAAGGACATCTACTGAACAAACCAGGTCTCTCTTTTCACCAGCCCAGCTCTTTGCGTTTCAAAAATAAGGCCTGGTTACGAAGTATGTCAGACGTCACGCATGCCTTTTCCGTTCTCTTTTGCTGCGGTCGCCATCTTGAAGAATTTAAGTGAGTAATGTTCATACAATCCTCCGAATTTCTAAACCATCGCTCGGTCATTCGACAATCTTTTGAAAAAATGATAAAGCAAAAATACCAGACAACTGATAGTTGTTTACATTTTTTCAGAAAGACCAAAGGAAATGAGTGAAGAAAGATCGTAAATAAATGATATCAACGCGATACGATTGTGATGCTTGCTTTCCTGTGAAACAGTAGCCATGAAGCAAAACATTCGGCAATCACTATTGCGGTGATTTCTATATTTTATGAGTCGAAAAATCACTCTCGCCATGTGTTCGTTTTTAGGATGTTGATTCCCAAGAAAAATCGGATAGCCATCTACGAGTACCTCTTCAAAGAGGGAGTCATGGTGGCTAAGAAGGATGACAATGCCCCAAAACATCTTAGTATTGAGGGAGTTCCAAATCTGCAAGTTGTCAAAGCCGCACAGGTGTGTAATAGCAACCCCAGAGGATACTTACACTTAATAGAATGTAATCTTTACAACGTACAGGTTCGGTGCTTCATTTCCAACGTAACTAGTCTTTCATGCAGTTAACAATGAGTAATAAGTAAGAGGTAATCAAGTGACTTACAAATAGGATATAATAAGATACTTGTTGAATTTACATGTGGACTGGGTTTAATTAGTGTTAAGAACTTTTGCTCAGGTACTAATTGTTTAAGGATGTCACATCTCAAGTGTGGTTCCTTTATAGAATTTGTCTGTGAAAATGTTGTTTTTAGATGTTCACGGGGATGTAATATAGTCAAACTTTCGCTAATAGACACCTCGTGTAAGTGGACACTTAGTAATGGTCCCAGCCACATACAGACGCTACATTGTTCCCATAAGTAGACACCTCTTGAGTGGACACTTACTCGTGGCATGGGTGTCCACTTACAGTAGGTTCAACTGTATTAGATAGTTGTAGTGGATTAGTTTTTCTCACCCTCTTTGGCTCACTCATATCTTACTAGTAATGCCTACACAGCACATGCCTTTGAGTGATTGACAGCAATAGTGCTTTTTATTTTCCTATTTGTCATTTATTTTACTTTTTCTTGAAGTCTTTGAAGTCTCGTGGATACATCAAAGAAAAGTTTGCATGGAAGCACCATTACTACTACCTCACAAATGAAGGTAATTCTTGTTTTCTTTTTTATATATATATCACTAAAGAGCTCTAGTTTTGGAATGACGTTAGGTTACATATGGTGAAGGTATTCAGAGCACAGTTATAACTATGTGCAAGGGAGGAGAAAATTTGACTTCCAGTTCACCTCCAACTCCCTTAAACATCTACAAGTGCTTAAGTTCCCAAATGTTAACATTCTGTATTTATAAAACTAATGTTTGAGTTGGTGTGCTTTTCAGGTATAACATATCTCAGAGATTTCCTTCACCTTCCTCCTGAAATTGTTCCAGCCACCCTTCGCCGGCAGGCCAGGACTGAGACAGCTAGACCACGGCCTAAAGGTAGGTGCAGAGCAGGACTGCCCCTGTAATTTGTGTCAAAAAAGTTACTCGTTTATCACATGCAAAATGTGATTTCTTAAACAATTTACTAAAAATGGATCTTGGAGTGATTTAGCAGTCTCAATAATTCATTCTACAACGGTATTGTTGTATTTTAGTCTGACAGGCCTTGGTCAGAAGTCTTCTGGGACTGGTTTTTCATTTTCGGTTGTTGCTGTAACCTACTACCGTGGACAAATTGTGTTGGAAAATGTGCAAGAACATGAAATTGTAATACTGTAACACTTACAGATAAAGTGTCAGTACCCTCATTCTCCTTTTTGTGGTTAGAAACAGTAAAATGCAAACTTGTGTTAGAGGAAAGTGTTTTGTCTACATTGCACAGGGGTGGGGAGGGGCAAAATGCATTTAGAATGAATTTTTCCAACCCTTATAACCAAGGTTGTAGATTAGAAGTCGCCCCCGCTTTCCCCAAGGAAAAAGGCACTACAACCCCACTCCGTAACTTAATTACTATACATGTTTAGGTCCTGACCAACCTCGTGGCCCTCCCTCTGGAGACTCGGCTGACCGTGAGGCATACAGACGTGGACCTGCACCAGGCATGGAGCCTAAAGGTGGAGCAGGATCAGACTTCAGACCTGAATTTGTAAGTTTTACATGTCTTGTTGATCTGTAATGATACTCTGCAAGATTCACAGAATGAAATGTGTTTGCACTAGTCATTGAAATGAAATTTAGCCACAAAGTTAGTGATTTAAACTGGAAATTAATGGTTTCCTTGTTAAATCAAAGCACATTAACATTTCACAACATCACACACTGGTAGAATAGTAGCAAGAGCAGCGTGTTACTGAAAGTTGAATCAACTGAAGACATGGTTCTAAACAGGTTGACATTTATACAAAACAGAATAAATTTTCATCCTTGTTTAGTAATTCTATTTAATTTACCCTCTACCTGAGTGTATATATTCAGTAGAACTGTCATTCTGTGCAATTTCCTGAAGTTAATTTGGTTTATTTTGTTGTTTGTGTTCTGCAGAGAGCTGGTTTTGGTCGTGGTCGAGGCGGTGGTGGTGGTGGTGGCGGAGGCGGAGGTGGATTTGGAGCTCCCCCTTCACAGTGAACCAGTGAACAATATCGTTAATAGCATGAAAAATAAACATCAGTGAAATAAATCTTTGTTGTAGCCATCACTTCTTGATAAAGCATTCTTCAAACATTTTAAAATGAGTAGCTTCGTCACATCTGGGCCACAAGTGCAAGCAAAATCGCTGGCTACTTATTGGAGTATTCAATATCTTTGAGTACAAAACTAAAACACAGAAGACTGTCAATCCAGCACCATTCGACAGTTTCAAATATAACTTACACAAGACGAGTCCGAGGATTGGTAACATAGTTGAAAACCAAGTTTTTGATCTAACTACATGACTATGACGCAGAAGACTGTGTCTAAGCACATTACCAAACTTCCGGAAGAAAGTTGAAAACACATGAAGTAATGTAGCACAGTATTTTTTGATAAACTTTAAGGTATTTGGAAATGTTGTCAAGTACTGTCTCGTGTTTGATATAATTTCTCAATTCCAACTAAAACTAAACAGAAGCAGAGAAATGGAAATCTTGAAAATGTATCCAAATTAAGATCAGGCTTCCAAACACATCACAGGCATGAGTTTCTTTGTTTAAACAAAATGAATTATCAATCAGTTTGAAAACTAATTTTGCACACCTGTTCAATACTGGAAAGAACATTCCATGAGACCCTGCATTAATTTTATTTACCCGCTTGAACACCTGAATATTGTCCACTTTAAGTTGCTTTGAGACTTCAAGAAACCAAGTCAAGTTGCTTGTTTACTAAAGCAGGGAAACACATTTTGCTCTTGATTTCCATACAGCTACAAAATCATGGGATAGGCTGGGAATGTTTGAACACCAGTAACACCTTTGCATCATAAGAAATTATTTTTATTTCAAGTTTAACTTGTTTTCTTTGGTACTGAACTCTAAATAATTATAATCGTTCACACTGCTATATCTTAAAGATTTCTTTAGCTTGTAATAAATTGTTTTAAAACTGCTGCACAATGCAAAGCATTGACTAGCATTATTATATGGCTTTTGTTTGTAGCCAATGATGTGCTCTCTGATTGGCTAATTCTAGGGCATTATTCTGCCATAATGCCCATGGGCCAATTGCAGGCCTGCAACAACAAAGCAAAAAGCCATATAATAAACATCTTATTAACCTCAAACATCCAGTCCTTCCGGGAAAATCTCAAACCTTAGCCCTGCTTTATTGACCTCACTTTTGCTCAGTCAATACAACAAGGTCTCTTGATAAGCAGTTAGACCAATGTAAAGTTTAACGCAAACTAACAAAAAGAGCTTCTGGTAGCAGGTTAGAAGAGGAGCAAATACTTAATGTTTTCAATGTATAAGTACAGACAAAACTTCAAATCAGGATTTCCTTGGACAAAGAAACTTGTTTGGTTGGACTTATTTATTGAAAACATTTTAAAATTCAACTCAACAAAGTGGTTCTTTGCATGTGAAAGTTTGCGTCATAATCCACCAAACTTCATGTTTCTAATGAAAAATCGCTTTATATTATTTTGATACTCAATTGGTCACATTTTTTTATAACACATTCACAAAATTTAAACCCTGCTGATATAGTATTCTTTGTGATTTTTATTGGCAAGTTATTTTCATCCTGAATTCTATGGTATATAAACTTTGTAGAAAACCTAACAAGACTTAAACCTGAAATTCTCAACAGGGATCTTTCTCCTTGCAATATCCATAAGATTATCAAGTAAACAGGTAATTAAAACAAAGATTATCCTCACCTAACATAAAGGAAGTATAATGTCCAGTAAAGACAATTTAAAGACCATTGAACTGAAAAGGGTTTACCAAATTATTTTTTTTATTTCATTAGTCTCACAATAACTCATCAGCAAGTTTGAAAACATATATTATTCTTTGTGCTTTGTTGTGTAACCTAAATGCCAAAAAGGCACCCTGCAAGCAGAACCTTTTCTCACTGTATGACATGTGCTCTGTAGTCGCAGAGTGCCAGAAAGGTTGACCTTAATCTGGGTGTCAGGCTGTGTCGTGGTTGCAAGAAAAACAAACACTATTTTAAAATTTTCCAAAAATCCTGTCCTATTTATTAATATATTTTATATTTCTGGTTGGGGAGGAGAGAGCAAGGGGTAACTGAGAAGACAGGGAATTAGAAAGAAAAGCATTTTTGAGATTGGGGTGTGAATGTAATAATATCAAACACTCAAGACTGTGTTTGACCACATTTCCAAACATCGAGAAAACTTAGAAATGTTTGGAAATGTGGTCAAACACTGTCTTGAGTGTTTGATATAATTATCTTCTCAATCGATACTAAAACTAAGGAGAAAACAGAGAAATAAAATTATAAATATCTATGTTAATTAAGATCACATATCCAAACACCATCACGGTCATGATTTAACAAGTTATTAATGAGTTTGAGAAATTTTATAGAACCATGATCAAACTTCAGGAAGAAAAAAGGTTCATAACTACATGATGTCTTATTTTCTAATACAAAAATATAACTTAGAGTAACTATCTAGATACAATTTGTTTTGTACTTTGTATTTCCAGATTCCAATTGATCCTTTCATACTGTATTTAATAAAGCTTTCAAAAATTTTAGTTGATTTTTTTTGTTTTGCAGTTACATCTAACACAGAGATCCAATTTCCAATGAAGATATTTTTCTTTCTCTAACATAATAGCTTTCTGATGCCTAGCAAAATCAAGCTTCTTCATTTTATTAAACTCCTTAGTGTTAGCCTTTCTCTGGTCATCACTCCCACGGCAAAACAATTTACTTCAGAATTCTATTAAAAAAATTTCTGAAGATAATCCAAGTACTTCTAAAGATTTGCCTTCAACGGCATACACCTTAAGAAAACATGCATGAAATTTGCTTCATTCCACTTGACCCTATGTGATTACTAAGGCTATGTTCAAACTTGGTGTCCAAGCATGCTGCCAGAGCACAATTCTCTCGGGCACTAATGTGAACACACCTTTTCTCCAAGTACGTACACCAGAATTAAGGTACAGTGCCTGTGCCTGGGTGCAAGTCTCAACCTTGTACTTGGGTACTAAATGGTACTTGGGTACTTGGAGTACCCAGTGTGTGCACGTAACACTATTTTGTTCTAGTCTTCAAGCACTATTTAATGTGAACACAGCCTAAGACTACAATGGTAAATTTATCATCACTACAGGCACTCCAGTGACTTTTATGTTACCCCGTTGATTCTCTTCAGGACATAAATCGTGCCTACATTGTCCACTGATACAAACGTCTTGAAATCTGGTGAGATATGGATGCTTTTTGCTTGGACTCCCTTCAGGTTAAATTGTTGGCACAATGTGCCATCTCTTTTCCACCACTGTGTAGCAACAGAAAAAAAAAATTAACACCATTTAATTTTATGATCATGGAAGAATACGATTTTTCAATCTGCATCAGTTCTTAATGTAGCAACATTTGTGTAAATTATTGGACCCCTTGTGCCAAATATTTCCTTTGTAAAACTGAATCCAGTTAATAGATACCATGCTGTTCTACTAATTCCCAGAAATGACATTGAAAAAAATTGGCAACACAAAGGAGAATTTGTCAATACCTTCCCGTGCCACTCCCTGCAACCAACTTCCCCTCCCCCAACCCTGCCCTAAACTCAAAAAGGTGGTTTTAAAAATTCTGACTGGGATTACACTTTTTATATGATGTCCTTAATTTGGACTAAGTACAATAAGGTGTACACATGGTGTATACATGGTGTATACATGATGTATACATGTACCTTAATGTTGTTGCTGACAGAGACCAGCATGTCGCTGTCACTTGAGAACCAGCAGCTGGCAACCCAACCATCATGTTTACTACAGACTGCAAGTTCCCTTCCATCAGCCATGTTCCACACCTACGGTAAGAATTACAGCAAGATTAAGTTTACTAATATTTACCATTTTTCAAACTTCAAAAACAGCTGCTTGATTTAACATCACAGTCCTATGATTCCAAGCAATACTCACGCGCACTGTTCCGTCATCACAGCCAGTACAGATAAATTTGTTGTCTTGTGAGAATGATGCAGATCTCACAACATCAGGGTGAGGCCCAAGGGAGTAACAAATACTTCCAGTAGAAGAATCCCAGACCTAAAATTATCAAATTATAGCAAAAGGAGTGATTCAAAGAACATTTTAAACAATTCACAGTATACAAAAGCAAAACCAATATGAAAGGGAACTTGCCGAGACACGCTTACTATTGATCCCAGACGTCTGTTGAAATGGCTTTTTCTTTTATAGGCCGTTTCACACACCGTTGGTTTGAACAAGTGATGACAACCATCTCTCCACTACAGTTTGATGCACAGCTGTTGCAAATTCCTCAAAAGTATCAAGTTTGAGGCAAATCTTGTCCATGCAATAGATTTTAGATCATTCAAACTCTTCTCTGCAGCATATCTTGAATTGTACCTTGTTAGAAAGTGCTAAACTCAACAAACTTACAAACAAACTGTGAAGCACTTTCTCCGACGACAAGAGATTCCCTCATCACATGATCATGACATTTGTCATCACATGATCACTTTTTTAATTCCATGAATGAAATCAACAGTGCATGCACTGGCCTGAAAAAAAAGTAATTTCAACGAACGTCTGCGATAAATAATAATAAGCACCATCCCTTGTATTAGCACCCAGCCCTTTACAGTCATGAAATTAAATCCACCCCCATGACATGAGGCCATTTGGTGTATCATTTGACGTACTGTAATTACAGTTAGCTCAAGCACAACATCATCACTATGACTAACATCAAGTTAATTTCCTATGGAGTTTTTGTTAGAAAAAGATGTAAAAAATGTGAAATAGCAATCAAGAAAGATGGTTTCCTTCAGTGCTAAATTAAAAGAAGTGGGTTTTTTTTAACAAATATTTCATATTATTCAGAATAGCTATTTGTTGAAAAGTTTGCAGTTTTCTTGGTTACCTTGGCATGTCTGTCCACTGAGGCTGAAAGCAGTCTCTTGTCGTCTTGAGAAACATCACATGACAGAACATACTCACTACTGCTGTGAGGGCAAGACAACTCAAGCGATCCATTCTGTACATTCCACACCTACAAAATTACAACAAAAATTATTTCAGCAAAAGCCATCTCTTTACATGTAGCTTAAATCGCTTTTATTGTTTACTTACAGCAGTGGAGATCACTATCCCAAATATTCAAACTTTGCAGAATAGAATTAAAGTAATTCTTGAACAGCAGCATACACTGTACCTTCAGTGTCCCATCTAAGGATGCCGTTAGCAATAGATGTTGGTTCTGGTTAAAGAACATGCATCTTTGTATACTTGCTGTGTGACCTTCCAAAGAGAACATTAATCTGCCGTCCACACAGTGGTAAACCTTTAAACAAGTAAATATTTCACAGCATTACTCAATAAAAACGTGTTCAATATGGTTCCTAAAGTTATCAAATTCAAAACATCCAATAATTCTGGCCCCAGCTGTTCGAAAGGTGGATAATGCTATCCGCTGGATAAACTGCTTTTCAGTGGATAAGTGCTGACAAAAAAAACTGTGCTATCCACTGGATGTTGATTCATCAAGTGGATAGCATTATCTACCTTTCAAACAACCCAGGCCTGCAATGTAAACAAGCTACTACTGCAAGTGACATGCTGCTATAGTATGAAGTTTCAAAATGACACAACAGTAAAGGTCCAGCTGGGGGCATCAGAAAATGCCATAATCTTTCCCATTTTCTTTTATCCTTCCCTCCTTCTTCTGACAAGATCTGTGTCCCACCAGTGTCTTCCCAACCCATCTCCTTTTTGTACAAGTTCCCACTCCCCTCATAACATACCCTCTCCCTGGCCCCAATTCCAGATCCCTGTGAGCTAATAGAATGTACCACAGAAAGACAAAACTGATAGAAGCTGATTCATTCACGAAGACAATAATAGTATTATCACCTTTGCAGTGCAATCCTCCGAGACTGATACTAAAACTTGGGAACATTTAGTGAAAACGCACCACTTGACACGGCTAGAATGACTCTTGAATTCTTGGATCACTTTACAAGTTGAGCTCTCTAAAATCTGCAGGTGCAACAGAAGGCAGATTATACACTGTCTGACCTGACAAGCAAATAACTATCAATTCATTCCAAATAATCTCTTAAACATATAGTAAAAAATCAGAAAATCTTTTTAAACTGTAAATTTATAAAGTTTTACATACAAGATATGAGTAAATGTATATATTATGATGTGAAAAAATGATTGGTTTTCACCTGAGTGTCAATAATTCACATTTGACTTGCTTTTGCCTCCAGTCAGAAGTATTATTGTGCCTTACACATACAGATTTTCCCACGCCTCAAGTCAGCTACATGTATCTACTTGATTCCTGACTAGTTCACTAGAGTCAGTGTCTCTGTCCTTTGCTATTAGCCAAAGTGACTTCTTTGGTTTTGGGTTCATGAAAGATATGTTGCTAAGAAGAATTGCTACACTGGCTTCATTTGGTCAAGAACACTAAGAATGAGTCATGGCATCCTATGATTATTCGGGTGTGAGTGAGGTGAATTGTTCACTAACTAATGTTGTACCTTAACCACACCATCATCTAAACCAATGGCAACCTGTCTTCCATCACTGTTAAAACTAATGCTTGTTATTCTAGACTTGTTTCCTTCACTTTGTGACAATAACTTGGTGTCCTCACCTTCAAATATCTGAAAGACAAGGTCAAGATTTCTTACAAGCCTTGTGTCAGATGTTTATTCATAGAGTGACCTAGTATTTCAGACTCTCAATATAATGAGCACTGGATTTAAAGAAATGTTTCCTTGGAACACAGAGTCAACTAAAAAAGGGTATGATCTTACATTTGCATATAACAAAATATAAGTTGCTCTTTACCATTAGCCTGTTGCAAGTGTCAGTTATGGCAATTGTCAAGGAATCCCCCAAGAACATCACATCAAACACCATTCTCAGCTTGCTTGATTCTTGAACATTGTTCATGTCAACAGCCCAAATCTATATGGAAGGATACGTTTGACATACATAAATAAACTTTATTACTAGTCTGGGAGGATAAGAAGTCATACATGGTGTCGTTATGGGCTCAAATCTAAGAAATATTTCCCTGTGGAATAAAAGGATAACAACTTTTTCTGCATGCTTCCATCCGCCTGAATAATATTCAGAAAGTCATCCACACATCCTCTAACTATACCTTCACAGTTTCATCATCAGAAGATGATACCAACTTGCAGGAATCCTGTGAAAAGGCAACACAGTGCACCCAACCCGAGTGTCCTCTGTACACACCTATGCTGCCTTCACTAACAGCATTCCACAGCTGAAATTTAACAATAAACAAGCATTTTTCTATCATTTCTTTTTCTTGACTTTATGTACATACATACACAAAATAATGGGTTAAATCAGACTGAGATGAACTCACTGTACCTGTATAGTAGTGTCAGAAAGGCCCACAGCCAAAATACTGTCATCCCGTGAGTAAGCCAGTGACAGAGTTGTAGAGGATGTATGAATGTTCTTTATTTCTTGACCAGTTTTGGAATCCCAGATCTAAAAGAGAAAAACAATCATTAACTATTTCAGCCCATGACAAATGCCCTTGTATTGAGGTTGTGTACACGTGTATTTTCTATGTAATAAAATAACATGGACTTTTTTATGCAATAAGGCTTCAAAAACTGTCTCTCTCTCTCCATATGCAACCAATAAAGATGTGAATATAGTAATTTCAGTTCCACATGCACTCTGTGACAAGGTTTCCCCTCGAAACTGAAGCGAGGCACAAGAGGCTTGAGAAAAGGCCCTTGAAACCTTTACTTTTTTGCACTGTTTACACTACAAATCGTTGAGCTTTTCAGTGGCCATTAATTGCCTTGAAGATCTACCAAAGAGCAAAACTAGTACTGTATTATTTAATGATCAAAATGTATTATGTCCTTCACACCTTTACAAAAGTGTCAGAGACACCAACTATATTGCATCCAGTTGGCTTGAAACAGCAAAATGTTACAGCAGAGTTTGTTCCTCCTTCCAGCGTAAGCAACTCTTGTCCTGAACAAGAATCCCACACCTGGTCAGGTGGCAAAAAGATATTAATTAGCTGTCGGTGAATTATTTAACACAAAATGTTAGAGACCAGCTGAATTGTATTATTTTATTACAGAGAAAACCTCCATTACCACAATGTTTTGTATAAGTGCCAGTAAACAGGCCACTTTCTTATACAGTCATGTAGATAATTTCCAAGTCCTGCAATAGACTCACACAATCAAACTGTATACATAAGCTTAAAGGGGCTCAGTCACGGTTTATGCATATTGAAAAGTTTAGCATCAATTTTTCAATTCCGTTGGTTGTAATCTGTGTCAATCTTCTCCATCCTTAGCCATTGTTGTTCCTTAATGGTTTATCATTATCTCTTTGGTGTTTTTCTATCTTATTAAACTGTTATTTTCAGGTTTCCTACCACTTAAAGGTAATTTTGCATGTGGCCAAAATAACTCAAAATACCGTGACTGAGCTCCTGAACTGACCAAAACAGGGTAGACACTTTGGCAACAAAATCCATAATTAAAGACTCTCCAGTCTTATAAATTTGTCATATTCTAGCTTCTAGAAAGCAGTTTTCATTATACAGACATCTATAGTCAAGTGTAAAATCAGGAGTCGGCATAAAATGTGGTAGTCAAGACTTTCTCTATTTCTCTCAAGTCTGCATGTAGCTTGACCAAGTAGCACACACTACCAACATTTAAGTCCAGTTTCTACACTGTATGATAAGTGGAATCTAATGCTAATTCAACCTGGCTTACCCCCAGCACTTTGCCAGATTTGCTGTAGATACCCATGATTTCATACGCAAGACATTAAAATCATAAAGCCTCATTGCCTGCCCTTAGACACTACTAGTCAACAGGTTTTGCTGAAATCACTTAGTAGTCAGAGATTCAGCAAGACCTGTCTGACGCATTACCTTGACAAGAGTGTCATCAGAGCAAGACACAATCCTCAAACCATCAGGTGAATAACAGCAGCAGCGAACAATATCAGCATGCCCAGTATAGGTGACACAAAGCGCTCCATTGTCACTATTCCAAACCTGTAAATTCCATGAAATCAAAAACAATAAAATTATTGACAAATGTTTATCTCAAATCCCATCTGCTACAGGCTACTGAAAGGCCAAAGGCTAATTTTCTCCTTTTTTGCCCAGCAGGGTCGCATTTCAACATTAACTTGAGAAAGTACCTGGACAGTTTTGTCAGCAGAACAGGAGACAATGTTTATGTCATCTGGTGAAAACATACATGAAAACACCTCTTGATCATGGCCTTTGAAACTCAACAGTTCTCTTCCACTACTACTGTCCCAAACCTGAACAAAATAGATGAGAATAGAGCCATTAGTAAACATATACATTAGTTGCTAGTTACTCAAAGGGCAGGTTTCTGTAACATGTTATTGCAGTAGCAGCTAGTAGCAATTTGAAACTTCCCCTGGATAGGGTGCTCATCTGTTACAGATTTCCCTGCACAGTGTCAAGTCACAATAACTATACTGACAAGAGACCATTAATTTCATACTCCTGGATGGAGAGAAGCACAGTCAAAGCCAAGCTCAAGACATTAATTGAGATTTCAAAGCAGTAACAAATAGGTTGTCAAGCCTAACATTATGGGTAATAAAGCAGGGCTTGAAAAAAGTGCTGTCCCATTGTCCTGGACAAATAGATTTTCCTTCTGGGCAAGAAACTTTTCATTCTCACCTGCATGATGGGCAAGGGATCAGGACAGCTATCTGCTGATTAAACCATTAAAAGAGCAAACAAAGACTTGCCCAGCACGAGAAACATTTTAGAGCTACTTGTCCCAAGGGCAAGCTGGAATTCAATTTTTTTTCAAGTCCTGTAAAGGTGACAGTTTATAGAAGTTGCAAAATATCCCTTTGGCCACTCTTTAATAACAAATCCATACCTTAACAGTGTGGTCAGCAGAACACGAAACAATTTTAGCATCATTACTGGAGAAGGCACAACAGTACACTGCATCAGAATGGCCTGTCAAAGACAGCAGCTCCTTGCCAGACTGACTCTCCCATACCTTGAAAGAAATGTGAATAACAATCTAATGGCAGAACATATTTATCACAATGACACTCTCACTAAAGTTTTGTTAAGCTTTCTGACATTTCTCCTTGACTTTTTTGCTGAGTATTAAATTTGATTTCCGGGACTCAGAGACCAACTTGAATAAAGACTGTCCACAAACAATGACTCATTAACCAACGTACATGTAGATGCATGCATTGAGTGTTAACTGAACGAATGTTCATGCTTTCTGTCAGTCACCTTGTCATAAAATAGTACCAAGGGAGTAACACCGTACCTTGACAGCTTTGTCTGCGCCACAGGAAACCACTTTACTGGTATCTTGTGAAAACTGGCAGCAGTATACAGCTCCTTGGTGAATTTTCACTGTTATCAGTAGTGTGTCTTGTGATTCCTCTCTCTGATTACTAACAATCAAACAATTGCAGAGTCATGTTCACTAAAGTCTGTAAATACATTTAATTAATATTAGTGACCACATTGATGGCCTTACTTCTCACCTCCAATCAAGATACAACTTCCCTTCACCTGCCAATTGGCTGGCTTTCTGTTGTGCTTGTTTGTAGACTTCTGAGTCTGTGGATTCACTCAGACCCATCTGGATTAAGTCAGGAAGTGGTTTTTCCACAAATTGATGTGCATTGACACTTGCAAAGTGATGGAAATCTCCTATGACCTTTAAATCCTTAAAAACACAAAAAGTAGTGTCAAAGTTATGCATGATGAGACTGACTACTAATGATGCTTAGTAAACAAGTCCTACACTATAACTATAATCTCTTAACTAGAGAGTCCCCTCCAGTCTATAGAAAATCCCTCCTCAAAATAATCCCCCCACAGAGATGCCCCTGAAAATAGTCCCTTTCCCTTGACTGGTATCCTATGGCTAGAACTAGTCTCCCCTCCCTCTTCTCCCCTTGTTACTGCTCCCAAAAGGTCCCTATGAAGACAGCTCCCTTTTCCTCTCTTAGATGGTAAGCAATGGAAATAAAACTTAATATTAAACAATTTACTGTAACTGAATTTCCGTACGTCTTGTTCAATATTCAAACTAATAACTTTGGATAGTCAAATAAATTTACCTTGCTATCAACATGCCCTTTGATTGACAGGTAGTCATTTAGTAGATCAGCAGGACCAGTGACGTCAAGTTTGGCTGCGAGCCACTTAAGATCTGTAATGAGTTTCTGTGCCTCTCCAATCAGACCAGCCCGGAGCATGTGTCGCAGAAGATTCCAATGAATATAACCATCATTAACCATGTCACCAAACTTCGCTGAAATCCATGAATGCAACAACACAGGCAGCTCATTTTAAAATCAAGAAATTATACTTTGCACCAAGCACTGACAACAAGACTCCACACATTCAAAGCCACTTATTAGGACCCCGTAGTTACAGGGATTGTTGTTGAAAAAGTTGGTAGATACTTTTTGGAGTGCCGAAAAGGAGGGTTATCATATGGAAATATGAAGATTATTAGAGGAGGGGGACAAATTCAAATCGACTTCAATCGTCTCATCCAGCCTTTCCTGATACCCCCAAGCCTTCTCAGTGCCTCTCTTGCCAGAATTGAGTACAAATAAGTTCTCGTAAATTGCTAGCAAAACCTGACAAAATGCTTTAAGTACAACTGTAATGGACTAACATCACAACCAATGGGTTATATATAGCAACTGACATACTTTTGCAGAAACTAGAGTTAACTGAAATGGATCAGGGGCTGAAAACCAGGCTTTACTTGACTCACCACTGTACACCTTCCGGTATCTGTCAACTAGTTTCTTGTGCAAAGCTTGCAAGTCTGTAGCTTGTTCTTGAAGGAAAGTTAGTTGCAGGTTATGAACACTGTACCAGGTTCCTGTTATGTCATCAGATGTCACTGTTCTTCTTGCTAAGGATTTATTAACCAAGTCTTCCATCCAGTCTTCCACAACTTCAAACTAGAGAAATATATGAATGACAAGGTTGGTTTTTAAATAAATAAAAGAAATAAAATAAAATAAATAAATAAATAAATAAATAAATAAACAAACATTTCCTAATTGACTACTCCCCCAATGGACTTTTCTGCGCTGATGGAATCAGTGTGAACCTTATATAATTATTACACAATGTTTCCTATCCTGAACATCTAAATTAATTTCATTTACTGACCAACTGACCGACTGACAGACTGACTGACTGGCCAGCTGACAGGCTGACTGGCCGGCTGACCGGCTGACTGGCTGACCGGCTGACTGCCTGACCCACTGACCCACTGATTCACCAACCACCTGACCAACCGACTGACTGACCAACTGACGTACTGACCTGCTGACTGACTAACTATGCTTTCTCACACATACAATTGAATGTTATTAGTGACTAACTGCCATTATTCAACTACAAAATATGTATTGCTACTGGACATCTTAATCTACACAGCCTACCTCCTCATTCCAGAGGATACAAAGAACCTGAGCAGGGACTTTGGACTCTTCGTGAAACACTGCAAAATCTTCGTAAATCTCTCTCAGCTCATCAGGCAAGTTGTTGATGCTCATTCGAATTGCTTCAGTAAGTGTTGGATATTCATACTCAAACTTTGTTTTTAGCTTGCTGACGTTTTTCTTCTTTAGCTGGCTAACATAATACTGCCATCTCTTTGGATGACTGCGGAGCAGAGCTCCAATCATGCTTATGGCCAAGGGAAAGCCATTTGTAAGATGAAACATTTCTTTGGCTTCTGGTGGAAGATGTACTATTGGCTGTTTTGTCCACTGAGCAAGAATTTGCAGTGATTCACTTTCCGTGAAGCCCTCACTGATGCGGACCTTAGCTTTTGCTCCACCAACCAAGTTTGTGATTGCTGCATCACGAGTAGTTACCATAATACGGCAACGAATGTCAAAGAATTTAACATCACTAGAATTCCACAAATCATCTAAAACTAGCAAAGAACGTGGGTGCTGGTGTGCAAAGAGCATTCTTAGCCTGTCCTTTGCCTCTTCTATATTTCTTGGAGGTTGTCTGCTGTGATCGGGATCAAGCCTAGCACAAAGATTTTGCATTAACATTAGAAGTTTTGACTGGTCAACAGGGCCAATTCGTATCCAATGCACACCACCAGGAAAGCATTCATTTAAGAGCCCCGCACTTCTGAGAGCTTCAGAGGCTAAAACAGTCTTGCCACAGCCAGCCATTCCATGCAAGATGACCCAACCATCTTTTTTCTGTAGAGATCTCAAGGCAGAATGAATCTTGTGAACATCTTTTCCTCGATGAGCAAAAACTGTTGGTCGCTGTGGCACTCCACCCTCCAGAAGAATATTCTCAACTATGCAAAGAAAAAAAAAAGATTAAGTAATGAAATCAGATTGACAATTTTACCTAATGCCTTAAGCTATTTGAGCTGCAATCCGCAATGTGCAGCTCCAGAAAATATCCACACTCTCCCCTTCAGAAAGGATTGGAATTTCCAGGGGGTGGGGGGTTCTCTAAGATCAATGGAAAAACCCCTTCCTTGGGGGAGGTATGGATATTTTCTGAAACTACAATTCAGTTCAATATTCATTAATGCAGCATCCTACAGTAGACATGGACAATCTACAGTTATTATATAATACCAAGTTAAGGATCGTTTACCCCTTGCTGCATTACATCTTCATTAAGGATGTTCGCACTAACTGTTTCTGCCCATCCTTATTACGCATACAAATTCACACCCCACGTCATGCATGAGAGTGCGCACTAAGTAATAAAATGAACAGTGGTAGGGCAGATGGCCATTGCTATAACTTTGCCTGGATTTAACAATCTTAAACATTCAGTGACCCCTACTTTTCTTTCCAGAAACAGATTTTATTCACAATTATCTCCACATTGTCCAAAAATGAACAAAAAATCAATCTGGGAAGTTAAGTAAAAGTTTTCTGGCCTTATTCGCTAACGAAGCCTGATTTTTTCAGATTTAGGGTGTTCTTCCATGCATGTTCTCTCCAAAACGAAGTCGCTGACCCCTGATTTTTTTTACATTTCTGACATACCTAACTCATCATCTTACAGTGGTAAAAGTCTCAGAAAAAAATCAATGTTAGAAAATTTTCGTGCAAACGTCCTTAAAATGCAAACAGCTGTAGATTAGAGTTTTTAAACATTAGTCCTACAAATTCCTATCAGGTGTTAAATGTGGCTAAAATTAATTTAAACAAGGTTACTCTCAAGCAAATACAGACAGGGGCCCCTGCCTTAACCTGCAGGGAGCACCCTATGGGGTTTCAGCCAGGTTTTGTGTGTATTAGATGCCACATTGCCCTTTGATTGCTGTAGATAACTGGCTGCTTTGCAGAAGCAAATCCTAACAGATTCTGGACCTAAACCCTACTAACCTTTACACTATACCTCGTTACTCTCAACTGGTTTCATAACCTATTTACCTCTTTCTAACAAATCTTTGGCATCTGAGATCTTCCTTGGACTCTTGACATCTTCTTGGAGAAGTTCCACCAGATGAGGGTATGGCTCCTCTAGTGACTCACGGAAACAATAGAATGCTGCATCACTCTTAGTTGACAACAGATCCAGCAGCTTCTCAGCTTGCCTTCTTGAAGTTTTCTCAGCTTTTATAAGCTCAGCATCATGGCCATCAAACACCATTTTACTCTGAAGAAAATTTAGAACATCATCGACCAGAAGATCTTCGACAATCTCAACTCGGTTTACAGTTAGGAGATCATTGTGTTCGGGAGTCATCATTTCTACTGTTGGTATAAAAAGGAAAAAACAAAAGTATTATTACAGTTGAACCTCCCTACAACCGCTACTTTTGGAACAGAGGAAAGTGGTTGTTAAGGGTAGTTAGAGGTGTAACACGACACCTTTTTTTTTTTTCTGGGGTACAACATTTCTTTTCTTAGAAAATGCTTCTTTTACATGTAGCATATAAATACTTAACACAATCAAAATACATCAAGAAACAGAGACCAACGACATGTGGTACAGATCAAGTTTGGTAACCTATTACAATAAAAAATGGGTTTTGTATACACCATTTATCAGTCATTGATTTTAAAATGTCTGTTGTCAGGAAGATATTTTGGAAGTCAGGACGGATTTTAGAGGCTGCTGCTGTTGTGGAGAGGTTACATTAAGATTAAATGTATTGGCTGTCAACAAAACACAACAAATTGGCTGTTGCAGAAAGGTGGCTATTAGCGGAGGTTCGACTGTACCTATTTATCTTAATTGAACACAGAAAAGAATTCATGACATTAATTTTTACTAGAAACATTAGAGATTTGTTTTGTACCAAAATGGAAAATGTCACCAAGTTTCTAGCAATGATAAAACCGTCAGTCCATGAAATGCTAAGCACCACTACAACATGTTTACATGTTTTGATTTACCGATTCGGATATAGTATGTATATTATATTGATGCAATATTAATCAGTTTAATATACCATAGCATATTTAATATGACTTATTTAGGCCGAGCCATAAGGCTGAAAGATATGCGATTTAAATCTCGAGAGAACAGCGGGTGCAGACATGCCTCCATTAGCTTGTCCCTGGAAGCCGTTTAGCACAGTATCAATTCATGGGCCCAAAATAAGTCAGAACAAGTTGTCACCTTGTATAGTAGGCGGACCAAAACATAACAATACTTAACGGAATAAGTGATGGCCTCACTCAGTTTGCACGAGAGAATTGAATAGCGATTGCATCTCGCCTTTCTAAATTCCAGGGAAAGCGCGTGAAAAACAAAACTTGAGAATAACAGATCAACTTAGCATTAAGATTATGTACTCACGCTGTAAAGGAGAGTCGATTCCTTCAAAAACATTGTTGTGCCCGTCTTCACTGACACCACTCTCTAACAGCCGCGCTAGATGAGGGTATTTCTCGCTAAGAGCGGTGAAAAAGTGTTCAAACGATTCGTATCCCTTCTTTGGAAGAATGTCCAAGAGCATCTCTGCTTGTCTACGGGAAGTTTGTTCGCTTCGAATGACCTCGGTGTCATCGGAGTCCAGCACGAATTTGCTCTGCAAGAACACGACCACATCATCTACTAGCAAGTCTTCCACGATTTCGCGACGAAACTTCAGCAACAAATGCCTGTGCTTCTCAAGCATCTTGCCAGGAAGAGTTTTACGTGTTTCTTAAAAACCAATTGCTATAATATTGACAAAAATAGCAACTAACTTCTCTGGTGTT
The DNA here is from genome assembly GCF_042242905.1 of Orbicella faveolata. Lineage (NCBI taxonomy): Eukaryota > Metazoa > Cnidaria > Anthozoa > Scleractinia > Merulinidae > Orbicella > Orbicella faveolata. The sequence continues at coordinate 2,569,464 of NW_028301547.1, forward strand.
CTCACTTCCTGCCATTTTGACGGGAAATTCTTCCACTTGATGGCGCATTCGGCGCATGACAATTAAACCACGACCGAAAGCGCGGGCTCTCCCCCGGGCACGCCTTTCAATACTTTTCAAGTACTACTGTAACTTTATATTATTTTCTACTTTTATTTTCTATTTCTGATGATTTTGTTTTATTTTCGTCACAATGTATTGTTAGTTCCTTAAAATTAGTGCTGAGGGCTTTTTAAGGGGGTTACCCACTCCACTGTGATGTAGGACGGGAGTTGATCACTGGGGAGTTGCTCTAATTCCGTGAAAATTGACAGGATGCTACTCAGAGATGTTCGAAGGTACCTCTGACATAGTTCAAACAGTTAATTCCTCTATTTATAGTGTCCCAATAGACCATTGATATATTAAAATTCTGACTTGGCACCAAGGATTGGGGGAAAAAGACAAAACAAATTACACCGAGGTCAAGGAATGAATAATTAACTTCTTTTGTTTTATTCCCCCATCCAAGCCTCCAAGACAAGTTAGAATTTTAACATATCAAAATTAGCCTAGTAGCACAGCATGGAGTCGAAGTGGCACTCAGCTCCGGATAGACTGGTTCCAAAACAGTTCCATCACACTTGCTAGCCTAAGGGTAAGGGTTTATAGAAGCGGGCCGCACATCCCCCTACTTTTTCTTGGAGTACAGGCCCCCAGTCAGAGGTCATGACCCTGTTGGTCAGCACCAAGAGTCACAGATCTCTAGACAGAATCAAAAGATGAGAGAGCACTATTCACACGAGCACAATAAAACTGCGAGCAGGACTTTCTTATTCTACCCAGGGCATATCATAGAGCACTTGGTCACCACTGACCAAAACAGCAATAGCTCCGGGTGAAAGACTGTGATGGTCAAGGTTTCTTCATCCTAACAGCCTACCAATAAGTTAACTTCTCAAAATCTCCCTGCAATGGCCATCTCTCTACAGCAGCTCCAGGTGCAACTACATTGCATAAATCCCCACATTTACACACAGAGAAAACACCAGCATTTAATATTATTTTGTTTACTTAAATCATAGGCGTGTCTAAAATAAATCACATAATGTCAGACAAACAATCCTGTCCACGTCTTCTGCAACCGTCATACTAGAAAGCAATATGTTTTGTTTTAAGTCCTTTTTATACCACTATAAAGGCATCAAGAACATTGAATTAGGCCATATGATAGCTTGTGTAACTGGCAGTCAATGGAAGAATTAAAAAGGAAACAGCACATTCGTTCTCCCTCGCTGTTCCCCTCACTGTATATTCCAACAGCTTTGCAATCAGTACTTTCAGGAAATTAGTTATGATAATTTGTCACTTTTCTAATGTTTGAAATTAATTTCAAATTGATTGAAACTTCAAACTTCTAACCGTTCTCTAAGGTACAAAACACCAATTTGTATACTACATGTAATAAACCGAAAATGAACAAGGACAGCCATGAATGGCTTGAAATAAATTATGGCCGATTTTTTTTTTTCCAACACCTCCTTGAATCACACAACAAAGACTGCCAGCTAAACAGGCTATTATGACATCAACAATAGTGCAACTGGCAACTTAATTCCAATAAATTACGGCAATTTGTATGTTATTTAAATGAAAGCCATGGTTAAAAAACTTCCTTCGATTTCTCAAAGAAATTTAAAACTATTGTATTAAGAACCAGCAAACTGTTTTAAAATATCCCACTGAATATAACTGATGCAAATGATGATAGTTAAACTATAACAAAAGCATCATAGCGTTTTCCAGTTGTCAGGCTGTTCTCTGTATGTACCAACTACCTAATAAAAGCACTACAATCATTAGTAATAATAATTATAATAATTACAACCATGCACGATCAACTTGTTTAAATTCCTGATTAAAGATAATATCAACTATATGTGGCTTTGCCTGTACCAAAATAAAACCTTTTGACTTTCTTTCTGTTTCATTGCACTTCAAAATGTGTTATAACACCTTGCCACAAGAAATCACCTTACTTAGTAATGATTAAAGAAGCTTTAAAACTTGATCAGTGTTTGATCTTCACGCTACCAAACCTATAAGATTAATGATGTCACTGTAGGTTACCATACTTACACAATAAAATATACAAATATCCCCTTAGATCTTGTGACCACAACAGTAGTGAGCTATAAAACTACTCCAATCAACCCAAGTTATGACTAATAAAGGTTTTTTAAAAAATCTGGATATATGAACACGAAATGGAATCTAAGTATGCTTATCGCAAGCTACATATATGTATATATCGATACAGTAGATGGCAGCAATGAAAAAGGCTTCAATTAAGAACACTTTATGATAGCAAAGAAAACCTTTCTGTCTTCTTGCAAAACATGCATTAAATGACAGAGAACCAATCATAGACTGACTTGTAGTTGGTTGCCTTAACCAAGACAAAGTTTTTTTTTTGGCACATAACCTGCAACACTAGTACTTTGCTTTCCACAACCTGATTCATACAGGTATTTTAATTTGTTTCTTAAAACTTTTCAGTGTTGACTATTTTTTTCTAAATCAGATACTTTAGCCTAACACAACATAATTCTTTGCTAACTCATCAATATCATTGAAGCCTTAATGAAGGTAGGCAAATAACATAATAAAATTATCATTATCGCTTAATATGTTCTTTGAAGATGGAACAGCATACAGTATCAGATTTTGAGCTCTGTTACAACATGCTTATTGTTGAAAACCCTATGCCACTAGATTTTGAAAGTAAAACATATATTTTTGCAGACATGTACGTTTTATACCTCCGGGTAACGAATATTAAAAGTGCTCACTACATAATAGGAAAATTAAAGTAAGTTCTCTAACTTACAGAAACAGCTAGTGTTCCACCTCTTTGAGTCGGGCAACTTGAACAAGTTCATTACTAATAAGAAGTTGTAACAGTGAAAATAACTTCCTGCTGTTTTTTAGGTTAGGAAAAATCTAGACTCTATCTGTCTCTCTGAGTCCCAAATTTACATTCAACAATACTTATATGACATTTTTCACCTGTTTTTTAAGAAAGTACAGTACGCTCTTTACAGCTTGAGGTCACGTCACTGTTCACTTATTTTCTATCAATGTTGTTGTAAATTTTTTATTTACTTCATAGACCACAACTTTGAGAAAATAGAAAGACCAAGATGAGATAACCAAGATGGTCATGAGAATTTGTAAAACATTGCCCAAACATTCAACCCACCATAAAATTTCACTCTTGAAGCCCGGGGCCTCAAACATTACCATGTTGTTAAATTCATCATGCTTGTTTTCTGGTATTTGTTAAGTCATAGTCCATAATATAACATTATATTAATGAAAGCAAGGTCGAGAAGGCCTCAACAGCAAATAGCTATTAGGTAAGAGATAAAGAAATGTTAATGAAAGATTAGTGCAAGAACAGTTACTCGAGATAACAAACAGTGCATGGAATGACGGGACTCATAAGAGTGAATGGATAAGGAAAACAGCTGTGTAGTTCTACTATTATACAAGGTTTCTCTTTTTGGGGGGAGGGGCCCAACCAGTAACTTCCAAAAGCTTGGGAACAACTTCATTGCCTGCAACAGTCTTTTTCAAAGGAAACAACCCTAGACTTGAGGTTTCAAGAATTTCTAGTGATTTGTCAGGGTGTTTTCTATTCTCACATAGATGCAAGCCCTATTTTAAAGGGAAAACCATGCTTACGTAAGTATTATACATATTAAACTTGTTTACGATGAAGTCTTAACTATCGTTCCTTAAGAGCTAAGTTTATGTCAAGATTATATACCATCTCCTATAGGTGTAATCTTTGCAACTTCAGTTACTCCGACCACTTCTTCTACAACTTCTTCCTGTATTACCACAGTTGGCTCTATCTGCTCCTGGTTTAATGCCTCTTGTATTATTTCCACTGGGTTGATTTCTTGCACTTCTGCCACTTCTTGACTCACTTTCTCCTGGCTTATTTCCATCTGTAATGTTACACTTTCTTCCACAACACTTGCAGTAGTTCCATCTGTTGCACTGACGTCATGTGATTGTCCATCACTCTGCTGCGCTGTCCCAGCAGTTCCGGTACCAACAGACACTTTGTACAAGGAGTCAGTCATAGTGCCTACTGACGACATCACTGCAGACTGGTCAGTACAACCAGCTGGTATCTGCTGGTTGTTTTCAGTGTTTGTGCCGACTGTTGTTTTCCTAATCTCCTCTGTTTCCACACCAACCGAAACCCTAGGTGGGAAGAACTGACCAGGCACTGCTTGTAGACCAGGAGGAAATGTGTTCATAGGCCTTGCTAAACCTGCAGCAGTTGCAAACGGCATGCTCATGCTAGGAATTGGACTGCCACCCATGGTATTGAGGAAGGTACTCATGTGCGGAATCTTAGCACTGGAGTTTGAAGCAGGAACTGTTGGTAGCATTTCTGGATGGCTGACTACATTAGGTCTGACAGTGGCCTCGCCCCCAGCAACAACTGTTATTTGACTTGAATCTTGTGGAGCCGGTGCTCTCTGCACTGTAGCAACCTGAGTTACTTCCACTGTTGCTCTCTTGGCAGGTGGCTCTCCCTCCTTCTCTGCATTACCTCTGACCTGGGAAGCCAATGCTGATAGCATGGAAGACATAGGGGTGCTGGTTGGAGGAAGGTTGCTGAGGTTTGCTAGCATTTCAGCGGCAGAGGTAGTTCTTTTCCGCCCTCTTCTTCCTCTAGGTTTAGGTGAAGCTGCATTTTTACCTTTGGAGTCAGCACCACTTGCATCACTTCCATCCCCAGGGGAAACAACAGCAACTGTTTCAGCCGTCACACTTTCTGCTATTGGAACTGAAGCTACCACTGTACTGACGCCAGGACTTGGTGCTCTAACTGGAGTGGCCACTGTACCCCTCATATCTGGAAAGGCTTGAACTTGACCAGCTGGCCCTGTCATAGGCATGGGTGCAAGGAATGCTACACCCTGGCCTGTTCCCTGAATACCTTGCATTGGCGCAATGGGAAGAAGGGTTGAAATGCTGTGTAAGATCTGGCCGTCCTTGGTCATAGTAGGAGCCATGCTACTAAACGTCTGCATCCCAGGAAGGACCCCAGCTTGGGATGCTGACAAAAATGCACCCTGAGGAGACATGCCAGGCATGAGTCCCTGCATGCCAGAGAAAGGCATTCCACCGACAGGGTTTCCTTGTACCCCAGGTAAAGTTTGGCCAGCAGTTACAGGAATCCCGGGAAGTAAAGCACCTTGAATTCCTGGCATTGTCATGCTGTACAGTGTACCAGATCCTGGAGGCAGTCCTTGAAGAATAGTTCCCTGAGGGCCAAGGACAGGCATTCCGGGAGGCAAAGACCCTTGTGTTACATTTGTTGATGTGACAGGAAGACTTACGAGCTGAGGTGTCGAAGATGACGGCTGCACTAGGGTCTGTGTGTTTTGGATAGCACTTGGTGCCATTCCAGAAGCGGCTGGATTCACTTCCACTGTGACAGCAACTGGACCTTCGATGCGAGAACTATTTGGCATAAGAGCGGCGGCCGCTGCGGCTGCTTCAACACTGTTTAGCGATGCGACCTGATTCACGGCAGCTACAAGGCTCGCTTCTGGACTTAGACTCGATTCCAAAGGTTTTAAAACTTGTGCTTGCTTGTTTTTGATGCCTTGTATTACCGCTTCGCTTACTCCTTTTGCCTGAGGGGTTGTTGACCGCTTTCTGATACCTAATCGCTCACGCCGTCTTCGCTGTCGTTCACGATTTCCTTTACGAATTATCTCCAGTTGCTCGTTTGTCATGGTTTCCTTTCGTTTTCGTCTCCATTCGCGATATCTCGCCCTCAGTGCTTCAATTTGATCGCTACTCATCCGTTCTTTTTGCTTTCTTTTCAACTCCCGTTGTTTTTCTCTTCTCGCCGTGACCTCATCGTTAGAACCGTGCATTTTCTTCTTTTCACGCTCTCTAAATACTCGCTTTGTCGCGACGTCTTCGGGTGATTTGTCAGTTTGTCTCTTCGAGTCTCGAGTTCGGCGCTTCTTTCCCTCTGCCTTGTTTTCTGTAGTTTCTGTTGGCTCTACGGTACCGTTTTCTTGGGGTTTTTCATCGACCACTTCTACTTCACTGGCAACAACCAGAACACTACTCTCATCTGAAGCGCCATCAAATTTTGAGCCATTGTCGTGACATGGTGGCGAAATGGCGTTGTTTGCTGAAGAGACGGTGTCCGATGAAATTTGCTCGGCTGCCCCTTCTTTTCTCGATTTTTGTCGCGTTCGCGTTGATCTTTTCGGTCTTGTTACCTTGGAAGTTTCTCTATCGAATTCTTCTGGTATTTCTGTCTCGACTTTCAGTGGTAGCGTCACTTCTACAATCGCACATCCCTCAGACAGCAACTCAAGATCATGGTTTGGGTCCACGTCGTTACTGGTTGTCGATGGCGCTTCACTCTGGCGTGACATCCTTAGTTTTTCGCGCCTTCGTCGCTGTCTTTCTCTGTTCAATCTTCGAATTCTTTCAGTTCGACTCTCCCCCGATGTTTCTGCGATGGATTCCAGTGTGTCTGTCTCCTCGTTACTCACTGTTGCATCCGTACTGTCATTAGCTTCGCTATTCATTTTTGCACAAGATATCGCATATCAAACCATCCAAAGTATAAACACGCCAGAAAGCAGGACTACGTCACGCGATAAACTAAAGGTCTTTCGACCAAACTTACGCGTTTCTTATTCGTACAAATCAAAAGACAAATCTTTGAAGAACTGCTGTTTGCTTATTGGGTGCGAATTCGAAGTACAAAGGACTTGAAAACAGACGATTTTGGCGTCTAGGTGGCCATATTGGGAATCAGTCAATCAAACTTTTGAAACCTCGGGAAGAGACGAGCCTCGCTTTCATACCGGGTGTGACGGGCTTGTTGACTGGCAGTGGTTCTGTCACATGTCTAAGAAATGTAATGTAACAGGAAAACTGGTTATGAAAAATATTTTTTTGTAACCTGCTGTCGTCTCAGTGTTTTTTTAAGTTTATGTTTTCTCTCGTCATAGGAATCATAACTTTTTCATCGATCGCTCGAATTTCTTGTAAGCGAATCAAACGTGCCGAAGTTATGTGACGTTGGAGCGTGATATTTTCCACTTGGATGACTGCTTTGACATCCCGAAGTAACGAACTATTTGTTATCAGCTCGCCCGGACCGGATGTTCACATACTTCGATCATGATAATGCGATTTTGCGTGATCTTTTGCGATATCTCTTTCCAGAAGCTCAATGCAGAGAGCAGACCAGAGCAATGTCTGTGATCGTTTGTAACTGCATGAAATTTCCAAACCTTGATTCCCTCGGGCTACGGCAGCTCAATAAAAAGTTCACGCATATTAATGTGCGGTTGATTGTCTTTGTTTTCTATCTGAGTTTCGTTATGAATGGAAACGTTTTATCGATGGCGGTTATATCAGGTATCACAAGCCGCTTGCCGTGAGCGTCCTCAGAAAGTGAGAACCAATAGCCAACTGGCCGGGTCATGACATGAGGTTCAATATCAAAGATAGAAATCACAAACTTAAATGTGTTGGCAATCATTGGAAGAAAAAATCTTGCCGGCATTTTATATCGGCTTGGATTTATGCAGCGAAATCTCCCCAAAACCTTGGGATAAAGCACCTTTATAGGTCCTCTCACTGGATAACTTAGGAAGCCCCCTCCCCCCTTACCCCAACCCCTTCTTCACAGTTCCCTTCCCACCATATTTCTACGCTCTCTTAAAATCATCCAGTTTTTCCAGTTGACACTTTTACTTTAGGTATTCCTCCTTGCTGGCGTAAAACCAAAAATTTATTTAGAGCCGGGAATTTTCAAAGTGCTTGAATAGCCAAAATGCCCGCGTTTCCTTGCCAGCGTTACAAACAAACTTTTGCGCATGCGGATCCATGCGGATGCAAATCACACTTCTCCACACCTTCAAAATACAAACTATTCGTTGAATAAACTGAAAATGTGAGTGTATACGTGAGCTCGAGATAGTGAAATTCGTGTTTTAAGGACTGCTATGTCTATGAGAGGAACTCCTCGAGGTTCCGACGAGAACCTTCAGTACAGCGCTGCTAGTGATAGTTTCTGGGACGTGGGAAATTTCAAGCGAACAGTCAAGCGCATAGACGATGGTGCAAAATTATGCGACGAATTCATGAAACTTGTGACGGAAAGAGCCGAAATTGAAGCAAAATACGCGTTCAAATTGAAGGCTTGGTCCAAGAAATGGGAAGAGTGTATAAGAAACGGTCCAGAATATGGTACGATGGAAGCTGCCATGCGAGGCACTGTGACCGAAGCGGAGTCAAGAGCAGAGATTCACATACTGTGTCGTGATAAACTCATGGATGAAGTGCACGAGGCCATAAAAAAGTGGAAGAATGAAAATTACCACAAGGGAATCTTTCAGTGGAAGGAAACGAAAGAGGCTGAAGAAGGATTTGCAAAGGCTCAAAAGTCTTGGGCAAAGCGACTGGCCAAGGTCGAACGGTCGAAAAAGGCATTTCATAATGCCTCGCGAAACACAGAACAGGCTCAGAGGTTGGAGAGCGAAGCGAGTAATAACGACACAGATCCGAAAATAGCTGAAAAACTGAAAAAGCTGCAAGACGCTACGGAAAAAGCGAAACGAGAAATGGAAAAATGCAGGGAAAAGTACGAATTACGTCTAGACGAAATAACTGGTTACAATCCTCAATATGAACGGGATATGATCCAAGAGTTCGAGAAGTGCCAGGAAAACGAAGACAAACGACTTGTGTTTTTTAGAGAAACGCTTGTTCAATATCACAGATGCCTGGATATATCGCAAAGCCCTGAGTAAGTATTTGAA